>NW_022103904.1:21618287-21620161 GCF_000313985.2 Echinops telfairi | reverse complement strand
TGCTGCTTCCATGTGGGCTTTGTTGCTTCTGGGCTAGATGGCCGCTTGTTTACTTTCAAGCCTTTAAGTCCCCAGACGCTATAGGTCTCGATAGGAGTATTTTCTCATTTCAAAAGGTGAAATGTTGATCGAAACCTCCTAGATGTCCGTCAACTTCCCGAATGGACAAATGTCAACCAAATTCATGCACCTGTGCTTGAAGACGGACTATTGAAGAGATGGGGATGTTATCTGGACTATCTTTGAGCTCAGTTTAGTTAATTTTAATGGGAATTTTGTCTCAGGTTATGACTGACCAACAAAAAGAGTGGCAAGTGGAAACATGCCCTACTTTGAAAGAACAGCTCCAAGATGTTCCAAACTTTTTTCCCAAGGTCATTACTGGGGCTATTCTTACGGACCCCAAAGCAGATATCCATCTAGCCAGTGGAAAACGCCATTGTCACCTCACCCCCCACCCTCAAAAGCTCATCAAGTGAAATCAAAGATCAAGATGATGCTCCTTTGTGTTTTTGATGTGAGTGATAAGTTCGTTCTACCAGGTCAGACTGGTAATCACGTTTCCTATTTAGAGGTTCTGAAAAGATTACACCCCAGAAAGGGCTGATCTGTGGCAGATGGGGGACTGGTTTTGCCACCATGATCATGCACCTGCTTACACAGCCCTCTGTTGCCTCACGCACCTGACTCACCTGACCTCCTCCGTGCGACTTCTTTTGCTTCTGTGAATGGACAGGGACATGGAAGGACAGGGATTTGGCAAGGTAGAAGAGGTGACGGAAAAAAACAAGGGAGGTGCCGTCAGCCAGCCAAACTGATGAATTTGAAAAATGTTTCCAAGAATGGAATCACAGATTTGATAAATGTATTCATTGTAATGGCGAATACTTTGAAGGTGATAAGGTTGTGTTGTAAAAAGAAATTAAATACATAGCTTAGAAAAAAGAAATTCAGGGGTTTTTTTTTTGGGGGGGGGGTTACCCCCTTGTATGTCCAAAGCTGAGAACATGGTGGCTTAGTGTTTATTTCTGTGGCGAGCTAAGGTGACAGGCAACTGTGTTCCTTCCTGATGATCTGACTTCAAACAGTAATGGAATGTTTGGAACTGATGGAAGAATGTCCAATACCCGCAGCCGGTCTGCCTCAAACTCCACTTGTTTCCCCTGTCTTTGGAGCAACGTCGAGTAGCTCGCAGTTCATAACGGGGGAGAAGGGAGTGCTGTGTAAACTCTTAAATGCATGTCCTTTGTGCTGTTGATGGAAAGGACACAGGTGACGTTCCAGCTGGCCAGTAGCAGTGTTATGAAATTAAGAAGCCCCGTGTGTGATTATTTATAACTTGCCTTCCTCCAAAAGGATTTGTGGTGTGTACTTCAGCATACTACTATTACTAAGTAAAAAGTAAAAGCCAGGTATTTATTTTCATTCTGTTAAAAGCTACACAGCAGTAGGCTGAAAGAATCATGATTCCCACAGGAAAGCACATGGGGCATATTTGAGTGAGCATTAAGTGGAGACTGTGAAGCTGGGAGCCATAGAACAGAGCTCCCCAAGTGTTCCCGCCTCGTAGCACAGACAGACGGTGGTGACGTTTGCATGTCACACACTGAGACGAAAGGATGCTCGGAGGACTCGGGAATTCAGTATCTCAGTCCGTTTCGAATGCATCCATAAGGGTGCCCGTGGGCCTTGGCACATTGGTTGGCAAATGTAAACGACAGGACAAAGAATAAATGCAGGCAAACCACAATGAGAAGATGGCTTAGATCAGGGGTCCTCAAAAATTTTAAACGGGGCCAGTTCACTGTCCCTCAGACCCATTGGAGGGCCGGACTATAGTTAAAAAAAACACAAAAAACTATGAACAAATTCCT
>NW_022103904.1:21608346-21617536 GCF_000313985.2 Echinops telfairi | reverse complement strand
GATGATGCCGAGTGAAATAAGTCAATCACAAAAGGACAAATAGAAAAATATGCTTAAAGTTGGGGCAAAAAAAGAGAGAAGCCAAATGCCTAGGGAATAAACCCTATTAGTGACTGCAGTGACCAGGGGCAGGGAAGGAGCCCTGGTGGTGTAGTGGATTATAGCGTGGGCTACAAACCGTGGGGTCAGCACTTTGAAACCAACGGCCACTCTGTGGTAGGAAGAGGGGACTTTCTACTCCAATAAAGATTTACAGCCTCGGAAACCTGTAGGGCAGAGTTTCTCAACCTTCCTAATGCTGTGACCCACAGGTTGAGAACCGCTGCCCCAGGGGCAATTCTATCTTATAGGGTCACTATGAGTCAGAATTACTCTTTCGCAGTGAGTTTGCTTTTTGAGGGGCAGGGGGGAGGGGGGAGGGGCTTTAAAGGAACAGAAATGTTGATGAAGGGTAGTATCACACAGCCAATTGTCATTTCTCTCAATAAGCTGTGCACATATAAAAAACTGAATTGGGCAAAATGTGTAATAAAGATGTTTATTACAACAACCTACCAGCAAACAACATAAAAGTGTGTGCTGAGGCTGCACATAAACAACTAAAAGCCTCACGGCATTTGGTTTGTAGGTTTAGGGTTGTGCTTGCATAGTTAATGAGCTCAAGAACATGTTTAGTGCTCATTGACCTCCCACGTTGTTACTTAGTGTCTGGGGTCTTAAAAGCTTGTAAGCAGCCTACAAGGCACAATAATTGGCCTCTACCTTGAACAACAGAAGGCGAAAGTGAGGAGGAGATGAATAGGTGGCGGACTGCCTCCATGAATAACAGCTTCTTGTGCCTTGAGAACAGAAGAGGTAGATGGTGCCCAGCTACCAGCACTGGATGCTTGAATCAAAGATTCTACAGAAGAATCCTGATCAAAAGGGAGAAAACACAGAGTAGAGTTCCTGGAGCCAAAAAGGGTAAATGAACCCCCTGATATCCCCAAAAGTCTTCTTACAGCCTAATAGTTTAGCTTAACTAGTAAAACATGTCTGCCTTGAACAGGGGTCCTCAAACTTTTAAAACGGGGCCAGTTCACTGTCCCCCAGACCCATTGGAGGACCGGACTATAGTTTAAAAAAAACCCCAACAACTATGAACAATTTCCTATGCACACTGCACATAGCTTATTTTGAAGTAAAAAAACCAGGGCAAAAACACCTGGCGGGCCAGATAAATGTCCTCGGTGGGCCACATGTGGCCCGTGGGCCGTAGTTGGAGGACGCCTGGCCTTGAGCATTAGGCATGTTCTTTAATGTCCTTGGCCTCAGGGGTTGATGCATTCTGCCCCTTACTCATTATTAATGGAGCTCAGATTTTGGTCTGGATGATGATAGGATACACAGGTTGGAGACATAGTCTCCCAGCCTCCCGGGTGTGAGGATAGCCAATAGGTTTCTTGTGAGAAACATGTTTGTGGGTTGGAGATGTGTTCCACTCACATTCTCCTAAGTAAAAGTTATTTCCTACAATGCCACCCCCCCCCCCAATAATAATGCCAATCTTAAGGAGCTTGCAAGCACATGGTTGCTACTATGTACACTTGAAGGTCAACTGCTGGAAGGCTGCTTGCCTGAAGGCTGTCTGCCATCAAAAGCAATCAGACCCTATTGTCTGTCCCACCCTGAGTAGGCCCACTCCTTTTAGATAAAGATCATAGATTGTTACCCTGGAGAAGGGCTCAGGGGCACTTAAGGTCAAGCCAGCTCAGAGAGGACCAAGGTGAAGTTGCCATCTCTGGAGCCCGCCCATCTTTTTATGTACTGCCTTCCCGTCACATGTCTGCCTCTAGTACCTCCCCTTCCTATTGCATCTCCCCCTCCTGCTACATGTATGCCTCTAACACAACCCCTTCCTGTTACGTGTGTCCCTACTGTGGCTTGCATGCCCCAGATTATATAAGCTCGGGAGAGAATACAGTACTACCTCATTCTGGTTGCTGTTGCCATGGAAGAGATGAGCCCTTACATACCTTGTCTCCTTTCTCTTTAATTTACCCCTCAGTTACACAACCTCCACAACCGTCTGGGTGTGGAGCTGGACCCCACAGTTCCTAGTGGAGAACACAGAGGGGAACCCTGGGAAGAGTTGCAATAGGACCAGCATCGACCTTAGCGTTTCCCTTTGTGCAGCTAGGATTGCAAGCAGTACTCTAGAGTCACAGCAGCCATCCGGGAACCCTGAGAATGAAGTTCACCGTTGAAGATGGTGAAGCAGAAAGCTGCAGGTAGACCTGTAGTTTCAAAAGGCCAGGTGGGCAGTTCAAACACATCAGTCATTCCTGGGGACAAAGGAGAGGCTGTCTGCTCCCTTAAAGGTTTACAGTCTCAGAAAGTCTATACAGACCCCATATAGAGTAAGACTTTAGCTGATGACAGTAGATTTCATTGGGTTTCGAATCTTAATTGTCATTGCTGAATAACTGCTCCAGTTTCGGACTGCCTTTGTCTGGACTCCTTATTGCACACACACACACACAAAATATTTTAATGTCATTGTGTTTGGGTCTTTTGTTTTATATAGGTGTGTGTGTGTGTGTGTGCATAAAACACACACGTATATCAAGCACACACACATATATAACAATACACCAAGGCTTCTACAAACACCAGCCACCTCAGAAATGTGTTTTCACAGTTCCCGTGGCTGAGCTCATCCCATGGGAGAGTATGTCCTCAAACCTGCAGTTTTTCCTAATCCCCCTCAATCACCTATGCATTGGCTCTTAACAGGAGCCCCAGGGAGTCCATACAATTTTGTCTAGGTGAGACACTTGAAGATAGGAAGTGAGCCCACCTTGTTTTTCCTTGTATAATTAACAGCAAACTCCACTTAGCACCTAATAGGGGCTCAAGACATGTCATTTGATTGAACTACATTTTTACTCATTTCTAATCAACTTTTTTTAAAGGTTGCTTGGAGTGGAGGAGGTCCAAATTCAAACAAATTATAGAAAGACCTCTTTCTTAGACTTTAACCAAGACAAACTCAAAAATAAATTCACTGTCGAGTCAATTGTGACTTATCGCAAACCCAGAGAACAGCGAAGAACTTCCTTTGTAGGCTTCTATAACTAAATCTTCACAGGTAGATAGCCTCATCTTTCAACCGTAAAGCATCTCATGGTTTCAAACCACTGACCTTGCAATTAGCAACCAATGCATAACCCATTGTGCTACCAGGGACCCTTTAAATATGACACTCAAAATCCAAACTCACTGCCATCAAGTAGACCCTAAACAGGACAAAGACAAGATAAAGACAAATCATCAGATAAGAGAAACAGGCCATCAACCTAAGTGCAGATGGCTTGATCACCATGGGGATAATTAAAGATGATGGGAAACAAAGGAGATCATCACAGAATCATAATTGGTGACAAATCCTTACTGGTACAGATAGGACCACAGAAGATGGGAAAGGACCATAATTAGGATGCATGCAGAATTGCAGATCAGAAAAGTTTACAGGATTGGTCCTAGAACTTGAACACCTGACTACATAAAGGTTTGAGCGTGCTGCATGGCCTTGCGGCCTTGAGTTATAGCCATCTTCCAGTACCGTCTTCTAGATTCCAGCATCCATGGACTGTAAATCATTAAGGACACACCTGGGCGAGTTCCTGAGAGCAACACTGCCCCTCCCTGAGCTGGCCCTGGAATGATAGTTTGCTTTCAAACACTCGTCCAGATGGCACAGCTGCAACATTGCTGGCAAATGGTCAGAAAGAATTCAAGAGTAGTCTACACTTAAGCCAAGACTCAGAATGGTGTCCAAATGCCCACTGTAAGCCACATCCTTCCATAAACCAGGTGCCTTACGATGTGTGCTCTAATACATTCCCTCCTCTGACTATAGAGTTTTAAAAATCCTTTGACCACACTGAGGGTACTGTGCTGTGCTGTGCTCTGCAGGGGCTGGTTGATGGCTCCTTTAAATGGCGGCTTGTTTAAAGACAAAGCTTGAAGACCTAGGACACTGTCCTTTCTTGGTAGTTGGTTGCCATCTGATTCTTTCACTGCACTTTACTATAGCATCTAGTCTTTGATGTTTGTTTCATGGGGGTCAGTATAGTATCCCCCCAAAAGAAATAATTCACTGCCATTGTGTCAATTCCAACTCACAGGGACCCTAGAGGTATGGTATAGATACTACTATTACTTCCAGTTTATTGGGGGTACCCTCCCAAAAAAACAAGATCCCCCCAAGCTATGCATTTAATTTTTTATTTACAAAACAACCTTATTACCTTCAAAGTACTCTCCATTACACTTAATACATTGGTCAAATCGGGATTTCCATTCTTGGAAACATTTTTCAAACTCATCTTTTGATTTTAAATCATGTTATTAGGGGCTCATACAACTCATCACAATCCATACATACATCAGTTGCGTAAAGCACATTTGTACATTCATTGCCCTCATCATTCTCAAAACATTTGCTCTCCACTTAAGCCCCTGGCATCAGCTCCTCATTTTCCCCCTCCCTCACCACTCCCGCCTCCCTCACAAACCCTTGATAACTCATAAATGATTCCTTTGTGATACCTTACACTGTCCAACGTCTCCCTTCACCCACTTTTCTGTTGTCCATCCCCCAGGGAGGAGGTCACATGTAGATCCTTGTGATCGGTTCCCCTTTTCCATCCCACCCTCCTGGTATCACCACTCTCACCATTGGAGGGATCATCCGTTCTGGATTCCCTGGGCTTCCAGTTCCTATCTGTACCAGTGTACATCCTCTGGTCTAGCCAGATTTCTAAGGTAGAATTCGAATCATGAGAGTCGGGGGGTGGGGGTGTGGGGGCGTGAGGAGAGGAAGCATTTAGGAACTAGAGGAAAGCTGTATGTTTCATTGTTGCTACACTGCACCCTGACTGGCTTGTCTCCTCCCAGTGCCCTTCTGTAAGGCGATATCCAGTTGCCTACAGATGGATTTTGGGTCCACACCCCACACTCCCCCTCATTGACAATGATGTGAATTTTTGTTCTTTGCTGCCTGATACCTCATCCCTTCGACACCTCGTGATCGCACAGGCTGCTGTGCTTCTTCCATGTGGGCTTTGTTGCTTCTGAGCTAGATGGCCGCTTGTTTACCTTCAAGCCTTTAAGATGCCAGATGCTATGTCTTTTGATAGCCAGGCACCATCAACTTTCTTCACCACATTTGCTTATGCACCTGCTTTGTCTTCAGTGATTGTGTTGGGAAGGTGAGCATCATGGAATGCCAGTCAAACTCATCTTTTTGGATGGCTGACAGCACCTCCCTCGTTTTTTTCTTCACCTCTTCTATGGTGTCAAATTGCTGTCCTTTCATGTCCCTGTTCATTCGCAGAAACAAAAAGAAGTTGCACAGAGAAGGTCAGGTGAGTAAAGTGCATGGGGCAAGAGAGACATGCTGTTTTTGTTTTTTTTTTTTGTTTTCTTTTTTGAGATTTAATCTTTTTTTTAATTTATTTTTTAACATTTTATTAGGGGCTCATACAACTGTTATCCCAATCCATACACACATCAATTGTGTAAAGCGCATTTGTACATCGTTTCTCGACATGCTGTTTTTTCCCCCAAATTAGAGCACTGAAATGGCTGTGTGCATGATCGTGGTGGCAAAACCATTCCCCGCCTGCCACAAATCATACCTTTTTTGTTGCACACAGTTAGAAAATCTTTCCAGAACCTTTAAATAGAACATTTGATTAACAGTCTGACTTAGTGGAACAAAGTCCAGATGCACTATCTCCCTCACTTCAAAAAAACAAATGAGCATTGTCTTGATATTTGATTTCACTTGACAAGACTTTTTAGGGCAAGGTGATAATGGCATCTTTCACTGGCTCCGTTCATGTTTGCTTCTGGGGTCGTAAGAATAGCACCATGTCTCCTCACCAGTAATGACCTTGGAGAAAAAGTCTGGGTCACTTCAGAGCTGTTCTTTCAAAGTATGGCATGTTTGATGCTCTTTTTGCTGGTCAGTCAGGATCCCAGGCACAAATTTCACAGCAACCCCTCTCATTCCCAATTCTTCTGTTAAAATTCACAGAACAGGGCTCCAAGGTAGACCAGATAACTTCCCCAGCTCTTCCCCAGGCCTCAATTGATCTTCTAACACAAGTGCACGAATTTTGTTAACATTTTAGTCTTTTGGGGAAGTTGACTAATGTCCAGAATGACGTTTGGTTTGTCATCAAGTGACCTTTCACCTTTTTTGAAATGAGAAATCCACTTGTACATTTGAGTTTTTCTCATAGCACTGTCCTTGTAAGCTGTGTTCAACATCACAACAGTTTCTGTGGCATTTTTCCCAAGCAAGAAACAAAATTTCACAGCCTCACACTGTTCTCTTAAATCAGTCATCACAAAAAATGAGGTTTGGGTGAAACTGATTTTACAAAAAAATTCACTGTGACCAGAGAGATCCTTCCCAGGCGATGACACTGGGTGCACTAATTCAGAGTGAGTTACTGGATGGTTGCCTAGTGGGAAAAAGTGTGCTACGAAGCTCCGCCCAGTGGTGCTTTTTCCATTTGGGGAAGGGTACCTCCTTGTATAAAGGAGTAACAGAACACTGAGGTTAAGTAGCTTCTAAGATAGAGGGAAATGCGTCCCTACTGTGACCTTTCCCCTTGGTTCTTTAGAAAAGCTACTTGAGAGATTACCCTTATGCCCTAAGGGTGATTTTTGTCCAGGTTGATTGACATTCCTGGATAAATGGTAAACAACTATATGGGGTTTGGTATTTTTTTGTCTGGCCCTAAGCTTTTGCCTGCACTGCGATTGGTATGTACCTTGCAGGGATTGGGCAATGCCCTATGCAAATGAAGTGACTCTAGACTATGCATATAAAGTGATTATCATCCACTGAGGAGATGGGTTCGTTTGTGGCTTGCTTGGGAAGACTATGCCTTGAAATTGGTAAAGAGTTTGTCTACTAGAACAGAGCCCTTTAGAGAAGAGAAAAGAAGAGACTAGAGGGAGGGTGATAAAGGCAAGGGACCTTCTAAAAGAGCTGTAACGTGGGCCAAGGATCTCACACTGAAGACAGCGAGAAGGGACCAGAGGCAGAGTTGATGGTGACAGTGGGAATACAGCTAAGAGAGCTGGACAAAGCTGCTCCCCCAGCTTGGAGCTGCGTCAGTTACCAAAGAAGAGACTAACAACAGGGCGGGCTGCATGGCTGAGATAGGAGCACTGATGGACAAAGGGAAGCCAGCCTGGCAAAGGGGTGTTCTGTGCTGCAGAGACCAGGGCCTGCTAAGGGAGGGGTCCTGCAGGGAAGACGGGAGGAAGGTGCTCTCTATGTCAGGGGAGCCTTCCCGACTTTACCTTCCTGAGCTGTGCCCTTTTACTTCCTTAATAAGCCACTTAACTGAAAGTACAGCTGATGAGTTCTCTGTGGCCACGGTAATGAATTATTGAAGGCAGCAGAGAAGCAGTGAGTGCGGAGGTGGGGTGTGTGTGTGTGCCGGATTTCTTGGCTGCTGTCAGAATGGGCGACAAGGTTGGGGAGAAGAGGTAGGTCCAACCTCCACCTCGGTAGGAATAGTGCTGACGGTGCTTCTGAGATTAGAAGACCTGAGGCCTACTGTGGGGTTACATCAGGTTAGACTGCATTTGTACAAATGAAAGAGCCTGGATTCATTTTCTCCTAATGATGGCTGTATGCATGCTACCTTTCACAGTAAATATTTGTCCAGTGAAGCATGTATTTTAACATAAATCAATATAACAGACTACGCTGAAAGTGGGTATAAACCTGAACCAAACTCACTGCCATTGAGTCAATGCTGACTCATAGTGACTTCCTGTGGGTTTCTGAGATGGAAACTGTTCACAGGAGTAGAAAGCCCTGTCTTTTTTCCTTGCAGCTTCCAGTGGTTTTGAACCGCCAACCATGTGGTTCGCAGCCCATCATATAACCACTCTGCCACCGGGCTCCTGAAAGTGGGTATGAGATACAACATAGAGAACCTATTTGAACGGCGCCGTGTATGGTGGTGGTGGCTTGTCTCCAGTAAGACCTGCATTCATTCCTTTACTCCCTTTGCAAGCCCTTGATGGGGGCAGTCTGCTCCTCTGCCCCCTGGAGTCTGAGTCTGCCTGTGAGGGCTTTGGCTTTCAAAGTGTGCCAGCAGACTAGCTGCTACGAAAGTCTCACAGTCTTGGTAGGACGGATGAGAGGCTTCCTCTGGGGAAAGGCAGCGGCCACGCTGTGAGGAAGCTCATGTTATCCAAATGGAGTGTTTTCATGCAGAGAGCGTGAGAGAGAGGAGTAGCCACAGCCCTTCAACTATCGTGGCCCAGGTATTAGGCATGGGAGTAAAACACCCTTCAGACAATGTCAACCCTCAGCTGCCAAGTAACCACAGTGGGGGTGGGGGGAACACCAAAGGACCTAGCTCAGCCCATCAGCTCTCAGAACCAAGAGAGATGATAAACTACCACAACAACCTAACTTTGAAAGAAGAAGATGGGGCAGCAGCTTGTGATTGACACTAGCTCGTTGGAGCAAGAATGTTTTTCATCATACCACGTTGAGCCCTCTTCGCTAGAACCGCTTGGGGGAAATTTCCTTTTCATCCTCATACCAAGAAAAGTCAAGCATTTGGTTTGTCTGCAGCAGCCTATTTCCACGTGCAGACACTGAATTGTATGGTTCAAAGAGCCGCCCTTTCACACTGGCTGCTAGAAAGCGTGCAGCCAATTTTTTGTCCCTCTTGAGGCTGGTGTGGAGAGGTCTATTTGTAAAGACAACTTCCTTTTTATTTTATGTTGTTTGTTCTTCTCTGATTTCCTCCTTTCTTTTTCAATACCCACTTATAAATGATGCTAGCTTATATTTTAGATATCCTTGCAGCCTTAAAAAAATCATTTCTGTGAAAAGAGAAAGACCTCTATAAAAATAGTTCTCATATGCCAAAACAAAGAAAAACTGATTTGAGAAATAATCAGAGGGTTTGAGAATTCAGAAGGATTCATTCCCCTGTAGGATTTGTGGTAGACGTCTTGAAGGAAGAAGAGGTGATTCTAAACCGAGAGAACAGTGCAGACAAGCAAGAAACTCAAACCCAACCCATGGGTCTTCAGTCTCTTGCAATTCCTGGCGAGCCCACCTGTGACAGGCTAGAACTGAACTTCACGGGGATGG
>NW_022103904.1:21598679-21608246 GCF_000313985.2 Echinops telfairi | reverse complement strand
GGGGGTGGGGGTGTTCCTGACTGTGATCTGAACAGAAGCACCGCCACCCCTTCTGTTAGTCACAGAGAAGAAGTTCACCCTCAGGAAATCTATAGGTGATGTTACTTGCACAGGTGTCAAGGGAGACACTATGGGAAATGAAATGAAAATCAAAGGTTGGAGCCACGTTAGCAAACGTTTTATGTTAGCTGTCCTCTCATGGGATCTGCTTTGGTCGTCCACCGCTTACAATAAAGGGTCCCAGAACCCAATTCTACAACAGCTTCAGTTGATGCTGCCTACGGTTAGACTAGCTTCTTGGGGGACAATGTGCAGGATGATCCAGATTTTCTGTGCTGCACATTCTTACCTTGGGAACAGAGGGAAATGAAAATAAGCTGTATTTTTTAATACCTCTGTGCCATGCTAAAAGGGTTGTGATTTCCTTTTCCAGGCCATAGCCAGCCAGGGAGGATTTCTGGGAAAGTGGCCGTCCTAGCTGCGTTTGGGAGGAGGCGTTTGCTTCATCCTCTGGGCGTACCCAGTACCAGGGAGCACCTGGATTCTGTCACACACAACGTGGGTCCAGTCCAGCGTGAGGTCCCACTTGGCAACCTCACTGTTTCCCGTGCCCTCTGTTGCTTGGCAACTCTCTCATTGATATCCATTCTCATTTGCCAACCATTCTTCCCAATCTACTCCCCTCCCTTAGCCCAGGCTCCTGGCTCACTCTCTGCAGGTGACTGCCTTCCAGGCGATTTGAGTCAAGATTCCACGATATGACTTCTCTCACTGCTCCAGCTGCCTCTCTGCACAGGAGTCCCCATTAAGTCCAGCAGGCACAGGTCCCCAAATAGACATGTTTTCCTTTTTTTTTTTTTTTAAGCCATACGAAAAATTGAACTCTCAAGTTGAAGAAAACATTTGAACTTATTATGCAATCTTCATTTCTGTGACAATAAGTCATAAAATAGGCTTTTCATCTTTTTTTTAATGGAGGAAGGGGCTTACAAAGGCAAAAGTACTTGGAGCCCATGACATGGCCCTTGCCATTCATTCTCAGAAGGCCCCTCTATTTCACCTTTTATCTCAGAGAAAAAAGTTACCTTTCTTTTTTTTTTTTTTTTCACTTAAAATAAACACCTCTATTAGTATTATTGGTTCATCTTCCTGAGAGATTGTTCTAGAAACTTCCCACTCTGTTAGCTTTGATCACTATTGCTTCCTGGGTCTGTCATTTCTGCTGAGAAGAATGCCCAAGCCTCTTTGTATGATAAACTGACAAACTCTCACCTTCGTGATGCCCTCTTAGCTAGCTCCTCAAGTGTCTAGACTACCTTTTCCCTCCACTGCCAAACTTTGAGAAAGGATGGTCTATATTTACAAGAGATCATCAATATCTACTAATCCCACAACCCGGTGCTTCCCAAATTTATGTGCACCTTAAAATGATCAGATTGTCTTTTAAAACTTCCAGAGCCCAAACCAAACACAAAACTGTCATCGAATCAATGCCAACTCATAGTCACCCTAAGGGCCAGGGTAGAGCTGCCCCTCTGGGTTAACTCTTTGGGAGTAGAAAGCCCCATCTTCCTCCCGCAGAGATCCTGGGGGTTTTGAACTGCTGACCTTGCAGCAGCAGTCCAGCTCCTAACCTAACCACTATACCCCTGGGGTTGCCGAGGTGACACCCCAGACCACGTATGGTAATGAGCATCAAACTCAGATACACCTTGGGATTTCCTGGGGAATGGGATTGTGATTCATCTAGTGACACCCTAGGCCAGGTAAATCACAATCCCATTCCCCAAGAAATTCTGATGTGCATCCAAGTTTGAGACTCATCTCCATCACCCCTTGTAGCTGCTCCCTTGAAGAACATCATTTCCCATCTAATGACTAAGTCAAATGATATCTTTTACACGTGATCCTGATCCACCTATCCAAAGCATTTAAAACAGCCACTAACCAAGTCCAAACTTCTCGCATTCAAAACCTTCCGTGGCATGACATCTAACAAGATTGGAATGTTGTGACACGTAGATTAAAAACCAATGCCACCCAGTAGATTCTGATTCAGACTAGGACAGAGTAGCACTGCTCCATAGGGTTTCCGAGGAGCACTGGTGGGGCTGTGAGTTAGACATTGAGCTACTAACTGCAAGATCCGTGGTTCAAACCCACCAATTGCTCTGTAGGAGAGAGATGAGGCAGACTGCTCCTTTGAAGATTTACAGCCTTGGTTAACATAAAGGGACAGTTCTACTGTGTCCTAGAGGCTCGCTGTGACTCAGAATAAAACTTTATAGAAGCAGCCAGTCTCATCTTTCTCAGTGGAGTGGCTGGTGGGTTCAAACTTCCAACCTTTCAGTTAGCAGCCTGACACTTAGTGCACTGCACCACCAGGGCACCTTAGAGTGGACTAAATACCCAAGTATACCCATTTTCATTGAGTGAGTAGACTCCAACTCATAGTGACCTTATAGGACCGAGTCGGCTAACCCAGAGGTTTTTCAAGTCTGTACATCTTTACGGGAGCAGACTGCCTCACCTTGCTCAGGTGGATTCCAACCACTGACCTTTTGGTTAGCAGCTGAGTTGGTACATGGGCTTCGTGGGACATTGTGAGCAAAGTGGAGCAGGACCTGGCACCCAGCAAGGAGGCACAGTCTCTGACCTGGGATGGGCACCAGAAGGGTGGACCTGACTTTGACAGCTCACTGTCTTGCTCGGCAAGCAGAACTTGCTTATTCACTCAGCAAGCATTTGGTGCCTGCTCTGTACCACTGCAGTGAAGTAGGTGCTGACAGAGGTGAGCTTGCATGCCGAGGTTGGGCAAGGAAGAAGGAAGAGAGAAGCAGACCAGGTGGCGTTCAGACCATGGTGTTGGTGGAGAAGGTTGAATTTTCCATGAACTGCTGGAAGAACAAACACATCATCAGTCTTAGACCAAATACAACCAGAATGTTCCTTAAATAATGAGGATGCTGAGACTTAGACCCGCTTACTTCGAACATGTCATCAGGAAATGTCGCTCACTAGGAAAGTCTGTATCATGGAGTTGCTCTTGTTGATGTTGAGTTGACATTGCGTCCATTCCAATGCATATCCACCCCATGTGACAGAGTAGAACTGCCCCAGAGATACATGGGGACAGATCATGTAGTCTTTCTTCTGCAGAGTGGCTGCATGAATTCAAACTGTCAGTCGTTCACTTAACAGTGGAGTTCTTAATAGTGACCCCACAAAGTCTCTTCATTAAAACAGAGGACCAACTTTTATTGGGGGAAGCTCTCAATAAGACAGATTGGCCTACCAGTCACAACAGTGAACTTATATCAAACACATCAATGATCATGACTATGTTAATTTTGTTTATCTCCCTTTCCTTTGTTGACGCCCTCTACCATTAAGGCAAAGTCATAGGTTTCTTTGCCCACTGGAAGGAACAGAAGGGAAGGCTGGACTATTACTGTCAGCAGAAAGGATGCTCAGAACAGAGGAGAGGAAGATAGGTAAGAGGAGACATATGAGTGCCCTGTGAGTACAGCCCATGGCACGGAAAGTGAGGGCACTGAGATTTCAAATACCAGAAGGTCACTCATGGTGGATGGGGCTCGGTGGAGCTTCCAGACTAAGATAAACGAGGATGAACAACCTGGTGATGGATGTACTTCCAAAAATTAATTAGTAGAAACCATAGAGACAACAGCAGAATAATGTTGGCTATAGACAGCACTGAACGATGAACCCCTTAGGCCAGAAGGCACTACACAATTATCACAAGCATACTGTCATGTACTGTCACGAAGACAGCGCAAGACTAGGCGATGTTTTGCTCTGTGATACCTACGGCTTTCAACTTAAGAGCAACTAACAACAGCAAAAAGAAACCAATAAAAAACAAACGCACTACCATCAAGGAGACGCTGACTCATAGTCACCCTATAGGACAGGGTAGAACTTCCCCTGTGAGTTTTCGAGGACTGTAACTCTTTATGGGAGTAGAAAGTGCCATCTCTCTCCCAGAGTGGCTGGTGGGCTTTGATCTGCTGATTTTTCAGCTAGCAGCCCAACTTGTAACCACTATGTCACCAGGGACCCTAACAATGGCAAACAAGTGACATATCAGAGAAGCAGTTGTACTCCACCCTTGGGAAAGTAGACAGTCCGAATCGGCTTTTCAAGAGGTGATTTTTGTTGACCAGAGAAGGGTTCTGAACATGTCGACACAGAGCACTGGCAGCCCGAAAGGTTGATCAGAGGGAGAAAATTCACATGTATCGAGCCCTTTGTCTGTGCCTGGCAGTGAGTGAGGCAGGATCACAAATAATGTTTGCAGAAAGCAGAGTCTTCGATGGAGATGAGTGGGCAGGAACTTTATCAGGAAGCATTCACGGGATTGCCTCCCGTGAAAGGGCAAGAAGAGAAAGAGGAGCCTATGGAGATCAGAGACGTTGACCACTCCTCCGAAGTCACACAGCTTGCACACCGTACAGCATAAATTTGAGTCTGGTTCTGATTTCCGTGTCCACACTCACGCTAGGGTGTGTGTTCTCTGTCGGGGTGACAATGTCTTCCTAAGATAAAACCTAGTTCTTGGAAGGGAAAAGAGTCTTAGAAAGTATAATGGCTTATGGTCCGTCAAATGGTCACAATACAGAAGCTGATACACAGTTTAACCGTGCTGTTAAAATTCCATTGTGGAAGGTGGTGGTGGTGGTGGTGGTGTGATTAGGGGAAATGTCTAAAAAAGTTCCTGGGGGACTTATGATAATGGCACAAAGTTTGGGAAACGCTGCTCTAGAGAACATGTAAGAAAACTCCGGTTGCTGTCTAGTCAGCTCTGTCTTGTGGTGATCCTGTATGTAGAAGAACAACACTGTCCTCCATAGAGGGATCAATGGCTGCCTTGTCAGAAGTCAGTGAGTGAAGTGCTTATAGTTGGACTTGGACCGCCAACTCTGGCTAGCATGCAAACACATGAACTATTTGCACCTCCCAGGGGCTCCAGAGAATACACAGGTGAAGCCCAGAGGAATGACGGGAAATCTAGGTTCCACGCCAAAAGCAAACAACAAAAGCATCCACTGCAATCGAGTTTGGGAACTAAATGCAACAGGAACTGGAGTGCTGGGAGTAGCACTTTGAACCCCTTTCTCCTCTGGGTGATAGGCAAGTGTCTTGGACTTTAAATCAGGGAACCACAATGGATGGATTGATGGATTGTGGTAAGAGCTGTAAGAGACCCCAATACAATGAATTTTTAAAATTCACGGGAGTACCATGCATTCCAGAAATACATCAGGTGCAGTAGAGGGAAGGTTGGGTTGCAGATGAGGAGAACAAAAGTTGGTAGACTAATTAAGAGCTGGTTGCAACAAGTCAAGGAAGAAGTAAAGAGATTGTGACCCAACCATTGGTGGCAGAATAGAAAGGAGAGTTTTGCAAGAGACAAGAATGTGAGATCATTAGGCTCTAGAAACGAATTGGGGAACCCGAACCCACTGCCATTGAGCTGGTCCCAGCTCATAGGGACCCTATGGAGGGCAGTCTAGAATCGCTCCTTAGGGTTTCTGAGGAGCAGCTGCTAAGTCTGGGTTACCTCGTCAGCAGTCCAGTGCCTAGCAAACTGGGGGACAGGGGCCAAACATAACCATGAGCCTTGGCTCGGGGGGGACATAGGGTCCCATAACCAGGAAAGAACTAGATAGGGAAGCACATTTGAGAGACAGAGTCCATGTGAGGTCTCTGCAGGACCTTCCTCCTGGTGGAAAGAGGCAGGATGCAGGTGGCAACAGTGGTTTGAAGTCTCTAGAAAAGGACAGGGCTTTTGAAACACCCGGGAGTGTTATTGAGGTAGAGGTGATGCTTGAAGCTCTGTAGGTAGACGATCTCTCAGGGGGAGAGAGGGCAAAGGCAGAAGAAAGCTAAGCAGATGCCCCTGAGGAGTGTCTAAATTAAGGGGTGGATAGAAGAGGAACCAGTAAAGACATTAACAGTGAATCATGGGATCGAAGGAAGATGGTGACTTTCCGTGCCAGGGGAAGAATTTTGAGGAGCATTAAGATGAGCCCATCAGCCCAGACTGGAGGATAAAGCATTTGATGTAGTTATCTTCTGAGAACATGTTCAATTGAGTTGTGAGGATGGAAGTCTACTTCAAAGGAGCCAAAGCTCAAGTAGTGGCTACTTGTTATTATGATTGAGAGTTTGGAGCATGGCGTTTACATTCCTTTCCTGAGACTGCTGTAAGAAACAAACAAACCAATGAGCTTATAGTTATTGAGTCATACATCCAAAATCATTCTCAATGGGCTAACGTCAAGGTACCTCCGAGAGGTACATTTCCACATCTTTTCGGCTTTGAGAGGTCTCTGACATTCTTTGACTTGTGGCCCCTTTCTCATATACTCCAGTCTCTTGCTTTCATCACCACACCTCCGACTACTGACTCTTATCATGGTTCCCCCTTCTCTAAGGGCCCGATGGTTACATTGAGCCGACCAGGTTGCTACTGGGGCTTCAGTTCATATGTGCATGGGCTTATTCTAGCTCATATAAAACATGTTTAAACATGCCTCTGTGATCAGTAGAGGGCTGCAGACCAGCTCTCTGAGTGATACACTTGTTTTCGTCTCGGTAGGGTGCCTTCCAAAATAAAATTGTTTTAAGGTCTAATTGAAATAGTGGGGAGCTTAACATTGGGTAAACTCAAGGAAGACGGTTCAGCTCAGAAGATCATGGCCATTGGCAGGGGTGGGGTGGGGGGTTGGGGGTGGGGGGTGTGACTCTAAAGCAGTAGTCTTGATAGATTTTCAGGAAGGACATAGAATGATCACAGGGTCTTATTAGGAAGGCATTAGAAGAAAA
This sequence comes from Echinops telfairi, assembly GCF_000313985.2. NCBI lineage: Eukaryota > Metazoa > Chordata > Mammalia > Afrosoricida > Tenrecidae > Echinops > Echinops telfairi. The sequence goes on along the minus strand of NW_022103904.1, from coordinate 21,601,394 downwards.
CGGAAAACTGCATTGGTGAGAAAAAGGTCAGGAAAGTTGTGCCAAAGAATTATTCTTATTATGACAACATACCTGCTTAATCTTCAAGGGGAGCCAGGGCTGTCCTATGAAGATTCTCTTGGGAAGCCTTATCCTATCCACCTTCTAGCTCTGATCTTGCCCCTTGGTATTTCCTCTTGTTCCCCAAACCTAAAAATAGAATAGGAACACAATTTGCGTCCCTTGTCAATGCCCAAATGGGCATTTTGAGGTGGTGTAAATCAAACAGCACAGAATTCTTCAGCGAAAAGTTAGAGAGATGGAGTCCCCGCTTTCAGAAGTGTGTGGATCTAGCTGGATGGCATGTCAAGAGACAAGAGCTTCACGCTTCAATGTTGTTATTTGTGCTTTTACAGCAACACTTTTTTACTTACCCTGGTATATACACATACGTACGTGAAGAACCAGGACTCTACTGGGTGTATCTGGGCAAGAAGACGAGACGGATGTAGATGTGATGAGAAGAATCTGGCGATGGGCACAAGAGAACTGTGATGGCATTGTCTTTTCAGAGAAGGAGACTTCTTACCTAAGAGAGAGGAGACTCCGTACTTTTGCAGGAAGAAGGGTGCACTGAGAAGAAATAGAAGGTTTTGAGGGGCAGGGTATTTGATGGAGCAAGAAGGGAAGTAGGACAGCAGAGAATGAATGACTAGGCTTGACCAAAGACAGTTCTTTACCTGCAAGGTCCGTTGTGGACAAGAGAGGAACTGTACGTTGTGAAGACTGAGCTCATAAGGAGTAAAGGTGAAGAACTTGGTGAGCAGCTTGTGTATCAGGTCGTCTGCTGACCATAGCTGGATAAAGAGGCCCTGGGTGGGTGAGCAAGGGATGCTGAGGTTAGCACCATGGCTTTGGAGTACAGGACAAGGTGCGATCACAGGTGAGCAGCAGGAGGGACTCAGCCGGCGGTCTAGGAAGGCTGTCACTGAAGAAGAACTTTGCTGAGTCATGACAGCTACAAATCTAGCCAGTTGTGCTTGGTAACCCTGAACTGGGAAGGGACCCCAGGTCCTTGTGAAATGTCCTCCGTCAACATGAGTCATCTAATGAGAGAAAGTAAAACCAAAGCGCAATATTCACCATGAAGTCAGAAGTAAAAGCACCGGGCAATCGAACATTCATCTGCTTTCGTATTCACTGCAGAAAAGTGGGCCTCATCAATCCAAGCCTGTCCCCGCATAATTTCCAGGTCTACAAATCTGGTGGTGGGTGGAATTTATGACTTGGAGGATTGGGAGGGGCTGTTAATTCACTGGTGTTCACTGTGAATCAGAGAGGGGCTGAGAGAGGGTTATCATTTCCATATGGATTCTGACATAGCTTCGGGGGAAGAATGGCCCAGGAATGTCCTAGCTCTGCCCATGTGACTGTGCAGAGTACATGGGACATGACCGAAAGAGCTGGCGATTGTGGTTGGCATCAACATCTCTGTGAGGCTTTGGCAAACCAGAGGGGAAAAATGATCCGTTTGTGAACACATCTGATATCTTTTCGGAATCTCTGCCATCAAGGTCCGAAGCTCAACCTTTGTAAGGAATCAGCCGAGATAAGGTGGTTGGGGTCATTTAGACACTACTGAAACTCAGACCCTTTGCCACCCCGGGAGGAGTCCTAGGAGTGTAATCTAAAGGTCTGCAGGTCGAACCCACCAGCAGCTCCATCGGAGGAAGAGGTGGCAATCCGATTTCATACAGCTTGCCACGGGGTCCACATGAGCCACCATGGACTTGAGGGTGCTTACAACAGCAAGGCACCACCTGAGCTCCAACGTTACAACAGCAAGGCACCACCTGAGCTCCAACGTCTAATCAAGAGAAGGTGGAACTGCCTCTGGAGACCACAGAACTGCTAGACCAGGGTAGAAGGAGTGAAGTGGCCCGAGGTACTTTGGCTTAAACAATAGCAGAGACCCTGGTACAGCCCTTCCTTGATAGTCTGGTATGGCCAGGGTGAGAGACTGCAGAGGTTGTTCTGCACTCATTGGCCAAGTCCAGTGCTCAGACCTTTGAACTAAAGACACTTATAGTCCAGTGCCCTAGCTTCCCTTTGACCTACTCACTTTACTGAACAGACCTGAGAGGGATTCTGAACTCTCAGGTACTGTCATTGGATGACGAGTTCAGGCCTTATTTCTCCATCTGACGATCCAGAGAACAGGAACATCTGGTATCCCAAGTACATGGAGTGATTTAGATTAAGGCAGCCCACATACAATGTGATTAAAGAGTACTGTGAAAATGTCAGATGCTATAAATATGGATAATATAATGATAACTGGGAAGCAACTTGGTTAATTGAAGCCAGTACTGGGAGCTATCCTATAATTAGGGTACGATTGTGGCGGGTACACCCTGAAGCACTGCATGGACCTTTAATGCAAAGAGGTCGGTGAAACCATTTGTATCCCACTAATTTCTGAGATACAGCGTAAACCCGCACATAAGGAGATGGATTCTGAAGAATTTTGATAAGTAAAGAGGATCTCTTTACTTGGGCACAGTCTGTCTGTTTGTCTTCATGGCATGGGAACTCAGTAACCAATTAGACATTCTAAAAATGAATGGGTCCTTTACTATGCCTCAGGCCTTCAATACATCCATCAGATTGTGAACGGTAAGGGAGGGCTTACCCTAAGCAGGTAGATAAGAAACACACACACACACACACACACAC
>NW_022103904.1:21590738-21598579 GCF_000313985.2 Echinops telfairi | reverse complement strand
GCCACGGGGTCCACATGAGCCACCATGGACTTGAGGGTGCTTACAACAGCAAGGCACCACCTGAGCTCCAACGTTACAACAGCAAGGCACCACCTGAGCTCCAACGTCTAATCAAGAGAAGGTGGAACTGCCTCTGGAGACCACAGAACTGCTAGACCAGGGTAGAAGGAGTGAAGTGGCCCGAGGTACTTTGGCTTAAACAATAGCAGAGACCCTGGTACAGCCCTTCCTTGATAGTCTGGTATGGCCAGGGTGAGAGACTGCAGAGGTTGTTCTGCACTCATTGGCCAAGTCCAGTGCTCAGACCTTTGAACTAAAGACACTTATAGTCCAGTGCCCTAGCTTCCCTTTGACCTACTCACTTTACTGAACAGACCTGAGAGGGATTCTGAACTCTCAGGTACTGTCATTGGATGACGAGTTCAGGCCTTATTTCTCCATCTGACGATCCAGAGAACAGGAACATCTGGTATCCCAAGTACATGGAGTGATTTAGATTAAGGCAGCCCACATACAATGTGATTAAAGAGTACTGTGAAAATGTCAGATGCTATAAATATGGATAATATAATGATAACTGGGAAGCAACTTGGTTAATTGAAGCCAGTACTGGGAGCTATCCTATAATTAGGGTACGATTGTGGCGGGTACACCCTGAAGCACTGCATGGACCTTTAATGCAAAGAGGTCGGTGAAACCATTTGTATCCCACTAATTTCTGAGATACAGCGTAAACCCGCACATAAGGAGATGGATTCTGAAGAATTTTGATAAGTAAAGAGGATCTCTTTACTTGGGCACAGTCTGTCTGTTTGTCTTCATGGCATGGGAACTCAGTAACCAATTAGACATTCTAAAAATGAATGGGTCCTTTACTATGCCTCAGGCCTTCAATACATCCATCAGATTGTGAACGGTAAGGGAGGGCTTACCCTAAGCAGGTAGATAAGAAACACACACACACACACACACACACGTTTTAAGGTCAATAATACCTAAGTCAACAACTGGGATTCCCGTGCTAACAATAAAGGCATTATCCTTTGCTAAACTGTCAAATTCAGGGCCTGAATGGGGAGGTAGGGGTGGCCTGACTCTATTAGATCTTCCCATTCTCCATTCAGACTGGTGTCTCTCATGCTCCACAGAGACAATCTCATTCTGAATTGACGGGTTAAAGCCTCCAGGACACAGAATCCTTACCGATTTCTTTCTTTAAGGAAGTTTGTTACAGCATGGTTGATGCCACTGGCCGCATTGAACTAACTGTACATGGGCGAAAATGTTGACTTGGCAAATGTTGTATAATCAACATGTTAACCAAAACACTTTTTTTTTTTCTTCAAGTCATTGTGGGATGAGTGAGCATGAGTAGAATTGGTGTTAAAATTATATGCTGCCATCTGCTGCCCTCGCTTTATCTCACGGGTTGGTGTGCGGATGCGCAATGTCATTCGGGAGCCTGGCTGGTAATCTCGAAAGTCTGGAACACCAGCCAACGCCCCCTCTCCCCTGCATCCTCACACGACCATTCCACCTGCTGCCTGCCCATCTCTATTGAAGGACTCGCAGGCTCCTGCTACTCAAAATGGCCCAAACTGTGCTCAATATCTTCCCAAACTCTCACCCCACTCAATGAACAGTACTGCCTGAAAGCAGACATCTGGGTACTACCTTTAATGCCCTCCTCTTCTTGCAAACACCTCCCGCCACCCCACCCCAGCCGCGTTTCCAGTTGTTCTCCAGGTATCTCCATCTTAACTCCTGTCTTTGACTCCATCACTACCTTAAACCAAACTGCTATCCTTACAGGTCTAGATGATTCTTAGCCCTCGGTCTCTGTCTCAGTTGTTTCCCTCTCCATCCCCCAAAATGGGATCAAGCTAAATCCCTCTTTAAATCCTTCGGGAATAGCCACTAGAAATTAAAATGAAGGTCAAATTCCTCCATGTGCTTACCAAGCCCTTGCCTGTGGGTCCAACCTCAACTCACAATAACTCACGATAACCGCAACCTCAACTCAACTCACCATAACTCACAATAACCGCAACCTCAACCCCGCCGCACAATAACCTCCGCCCGTTGCCCGCAACAAATCACGCTCTCTCTCCTCTCAGCTTCGTGGAGGCTTGAGCCATGTTTGTCTCCGTGCTGATCACATTCCCGAGCCCCAACACCATGCCAGGCCCTTGGTATATGGGTCTGGGCTTTGGCTACACTCGCCATTTGCCTTCTAACTGGTCTGAGGAAGAAAAGGGGAAACTATACCTTTTGATCCTCATAGTCCTAGCTTGAGTTCCTAGTACTCTAAATTTTGTTAGCCTTCAAAGATTAGACTATGTCGTGATCTTAAGTCTACCTTAATACCAGGGATGCGTGCGTGGAGGCGAGGACATGGTTGGTTTCTCCTCCAGCCCTCTTCAAAACAGCTTCCTTGTGTGAATCATGAGGCTCCTCCTGCAGAAGTCAGACCTGTTTCACAGGTCGCTCCAGGTGTGTCTCCCTCTTCTTTTACACTCAGCCCGGAGCCCTTGTGCTCGGGCGCCGTGTCTCTAGGACATAGACTTCCATTCCCAACCCTTCCGAGCCAGTGTCAGTTTGCCATTGCTCAGAACCTTCTATTTCGCCTCTTAGCCCCTGACAGAGAAATCCCTTCCCTTGGACTAATGAATCCTGCTTTAATTTTTTCCATGCATCTTATGATTATTTGTCTAAAAGGATATTTCATTGTGCTGTTGGTGAGTTTCCTGTCTGACGGTTTACACACAACTTAGAGTGATCTTGGTGACACTTCCCCACAGCGTGTCAGTATTCTATTAGTGCGCTGGCTGCTTCACTTTCAGCACTCTCGTGTCCCTGCCCCCCAATCTTCTCAGCTTGGCTTGAATGAAATGTTGACTTTCCAACTCAGGCTGCAGCTGTTTTTGTAGGAGGACGCTGATCGAAGAGGCAATAAATACCCTGTCCTTGGCGTGCTGCTCTCCTGCTTTGCTTTGCCGTTCCTCTCTCTGAACCAGGGTTGACAGGAGTTGGAATCAGCTCGAAGGCAGTGAGTTTTTGTGTGTTTGAGTCTCTCAGCAATGGCCGCGCTAGGAGGGGCAAGCTCCACACAAACGGCCCAGACCCACCACTCTCACAGTCTTCCTGCCAAGAAGCGAGGTCTACCAGGCCCACACCCATCCATGGCGGTTGGCCTTGGAGCCTGCTTCTCAAAAGAACGTCAATCATGGATGACCTGAAACTCCATATTGTTTTGGAAAGTCTAATGTGAAACTTTATTTTGTTTACTCCTGTCAGTCTATTAAAGGAGTAACTAGTGTATCTATATTTAAGAAATATGATTAGAAAAGTATTATGAAACATGTCTTGCCCTTTGTCAGGACAAAGAACGAGAAAACCTCACGGCCATCGCGGCCATTGTGACTCATGGTCACGCTACAGGACAGGGTAGAACTGCCCCTGTGCGCTTGTGAGACTCGCACTCTCTGTGGGCGCAGAAAGCCTCAGCTTTCTCCCACGGAGCAGCGGGTGGTTTCAAACTGATAACCTCGTGGGGAGTGACCCAAAGTGTAACCCACTTCACCACCAGGATTCCTAGTGACAATGGGTAGAATTCTTTTAAAATACTGCAATGCATCCTGAGAAGATAGAGAAGAAAGTTGGAGCAAACTCATATTAGATGTCAAAGTCTTTGGGGGAATGAGGGGACTGTTCTGAGGGTGAGAATGTAAAGAAGATGGGATGATTGGACGGATGAACTTCAGAAGAGGGTCTCCTCCCTCTGCTTAGTTTGCCCATCCTCCACTCTAGAGTAACAGGCGTAACTTTACCTGTCTCTATTCTTCCTTGTCGTGGCTGCTGTGCGTGGCTACGAACAACTAGATAGGCAGGTTTTGCCATATCAGCCGTGCCCTCAATTCTGCTCAGCAGACTTTTTGGCCACTCCTTGTTGACATCCTGTTCCGTGTCAGACCACACCTGGGTATTGCCTGCAATTCCAGGGCCACTTTTTCAGAAGGCTGAAGACAGGCTGGAGCATGCTCAGAGGTGAAGCCACTCTAAACCACATGTCAACAGAAATTCTTCATGGGATGGCTGGCAGTTGGCTAGAAGAACCTAAGAGCTGGTTCCAGAAGGGTAACAAGCTATCCAGAAAGTCCGAGCCGTGGACCTCGGACCAATGGGCGAGAGCTGCAGAGAAAAGGATTTAGGGGTACACGTCAGGAGGATCTTCCCAGAAGTAGAGCGCGCCGCTTCAGGAGAGAGTTCTCATGTCCTAGATTTGATTCTTGGTCAGGGCCTGGAATGCGTTTGAAAATTACTTACTCATTTTTGATGTGCAGGGGACACACTTCCGATTGAGGCTGGTTTTCTGCCCAGGGGTGGGGGACTAGGAGGAGACAAAGGTGCACAGGTAATTACCACATGGTCTGAGAGGAGTTAGAGCAAAGAGGTGACTCCAGGGAGTTCAGAGGACTGCTGATGTGACAGCGCACTGCTTACATGCTCGGCCGTGAACCACAGGTCAGTGATTAGAACTTCCAGCTGCTCCACCAGAGCAAAGACCTGGCGACCTGCTCCCCTGAAGATGACAGCAACCCCGTGGGGACAGCTCCACTCAGTCCTGCAGGGCCCCCGTGAGCTGGATGGGCTCCATGGAACAGGACAGCCACACGCGAGAGAAGTGTGTGTGTGTGTTAGGGGGCGGTTTCGAGGAGTCCGAGAGATTCTTCCGGAGGAGGCAGGTTTTAAACGAAATCCTGTCGACGGAGGTCAGTGTGCTCAGAGATGAAAGAACCCGTGCAAAAGCACCGAGGAGGAAAGGCCTGGTGCGCCCCGCCCAGCGAGAGCGCCACTCACTGCAGTGTGAAGACCGGGATTTGAAGGGCCTTAATGCCTGATGTTCACCGTGGGACAAGAAGGAGCCATTGAACACTTAGTGCACAAAGATAAAATGATTACGTCACTACTTTTCCCATAAAGCATGTTGGAATGGCTTTTTGGTTTATATATGTAATTCATAGATATATAATATATACTATAGATGATATACGTGACAGATGATTCGGATATATGACCTATATGTGTTCTATATATATAAATTCTGATATAGATATACCACAAAAGTATTTTTAAATATGCCAATCTACCTAAAATATTAAAATATGTATATTTTTATATTAAAACATTTTAATATAAATATATTTTTATATAAAACATTTTAATATACAATATGGAAGTATTTTTATTTGAGAAAAAATAAAGAGTAAAGCCATCAAGTGAGTGCTGTGGAAAGTTGTGAAGGGCTGGGTGCGGCAATCAGAACCATTTTGTTGGGAATCGGGAGGCAGGGGCAGATAAGAGAATTATTCCAGAGGCAGAATTGGCAGCACGGAGGTCCGGGGGTTGGCAGGGAGTAGGAGCAGGGGAATGTGACTCAGACATTTCCGGCGGGACTGGCTGGGTGGAGGAGGAATGCCTTGCAGGAACAGGAGCTGATACCGAGGAGTCCTCTGAACGTGTCACCTTAGAGGTGCACACGGTGCCCGGTGGGGACAACCTGCTGATTCTCCAGAATCTCAGCCTACAGCCAGGAGAGGGATGGAGACTCACTGAAGGAAAAAGAACCCCCAAACTTGGGGATCACTATGGAATGGACCATCTCTCCCAAGGTTTCCCTCCATTCTTTTCCCTGGAAATGCAGCCCCTCCCCCCTTGTTCCACCCTGGGAATAGCTCCTTCTTTCCAAACCTGTTGCCTTCAAGTTGACTGGGCCCTATGATGACTCCGTTTCTCCTGATGTGCTCCATAGGGTTTCCAATGGCCGATATTTCAAAACCGGATGGCCTGGCCTTTCTTTAGAGGCACATCTGGGTACACATCTGGGTGAGTTGAGAGGCTTCACCATTTGCACCACCCAGGGGACCTGTCCCTTCACTCCCATGAGGAGATCCTCACGAAGCTGCCACGCTCTTCACATGACCCCTGCCCTGACCCCTGTCCAATCCAGAGGCAGAGATAACTGGGTCAAGATCGACTAATAGGATTCCTTCTCCGAAAGTAAAAACACATTTTTACAGAAAAGTTCCAACACATGCAATCTTGTTTCAGCTCTACAAGTGTAGAGCTCCTCTCATTTTACGTTAAAGCAAATATTAGTAGTTTTGTCCATGTGCATACACACACATACACACACACCCCTCAGCCGGCACTGAGAAAGGGTGAGACTCACTCTCGGCTGTCAGGAAGCTGAGGACGATGTAGAGACAAGGGAAGGGTTATTTGCAGTCAGGTTCCCCTCACAGCAAGAGCGTCCGTCTAATTTAAAGAGGATGAAAACTGCATAGAGAAAAAAGCAAGGAGAGGGGTAGCTTTGGGGGCGGGGAGCTCCTTTTTATTGGGGTGACGATATCTACAGTAAGACACACTATCTCAATAATTTCCATCAGAATAATTCAGGGACACCGATTCCATTCTTCATGTTGAGCACCCATTCTTCCTACCCTTTTCCAATTCACCCACCAACGTTAAGGTCACCTCTGTGCTGCCTGGGCATAAACTCCCCCTGCCCCTGATAAAAACCACTAATAAGCTTTGCTTTGTAGGTAGATGCTTACTTCCTGTGAGTGAGATCATTCAGTATCTATCCTTTTGCAACCAACAGACTGACTTCTCTCAGCATGACATCCTTCAGGCTCGGCCACGTTGTGGCACACATTAGAGCTTCATCTTCCTTGAGGGCTCCGCAGTATTCCAATTCGCGTGTTGGCCACAGTTTGGTTAAGGCATCTGTGGGTGGAAATTTTGGTTGTTTCCACCTTTGGGCTATTATGGAAAGTCCTGCATATAACATTTGGGGTGCAAATCACTTTGGTGTGGATCTTAGGTATTGTTGGGTCTGTGATTCCTAATGTTCCAGAAGCCTCCCTAGTGGAGTTGTTCAGCCTATCGCTTCCATGAACCCAAACTCTTCCTTCCTCCTTTTCAAGAGTCCTGACGAATCTGCCATTCACTCGAATGATTGAAGCCACCTGGTCTTTGCTCCTAAGACAACTCTTCTCCACACCTGGATGTCCAACGCCTTTAGCGCCAGGCTCAAAGACCACATCCTTCATGACAGCCTACCTGATCCTGGGAGCAGGAAGTGGCCTCTCCCATCTCTGAATCACAGGACGCTTGATCCAAGCCAGCCTCATGGCGTGCCTCACATCTGTCCTCTTTTGCTCTCCAGCTATTTGGGTGTGTCTGTAATCTCCATCTGTCAGTTTGCTGTACTGTGGCAAAGGCGGGGAATGTCTGGCCTGAGAGATCAACACCAGAGAAAGTCACATGCCTCACCGGAGAGAAGCAGCTCAGCCATCACATTGTCACCAGGCACCACCGAGTTGGTTCTGATCCGAAGCCATCACATTAGAGAGGACTTAATGAGACATTTGAACAAACGTAGAAGGCTAAAGTTGTTGTTGATTTTTTTACATTTTAATTTATTACTTCACCTCACATATACTATTTAATTGTTGGATCATATTAAGAAGACTTAATCATAGCCACAATCAATTTCAGAACATTTCCTTCTTGTACTCAATGTTGCTACCTCCCCATTTTTTCCACCCTCCTCTGGCATGTTCCTAGGCAATTATCAATCCAGTTACTGTCTCTATAGATCAACCTGTCCTGGATTTCATATTCAAAAGGTCATACAAAACATAAACAAGAAGCAAACAAACAAAAACCCAACAATGACTCACTAAACAAAACATAGAAAAACCTCAATCCAAAAGAAAGCAGAACATATTAGAAGCTGAAACAACCTGAAGACAAATGGGTGCACAAGCTAATGT
>NW_022103904.1:21587557-21590210 GCF_000313985.2 Echinops telfairi | reverse complement strand
CGGATGATCCCTTCAGGACCAGTGGTGTGAGTTGCAATACTGGAGGGTGGAGCCACCTTGATGAATGTTACCTCTCATTGGCTGGGGTCACTCCTTCAAGATGGAGAGAAAGGATGAAGACCATCCACTTGATGATGTACAACATTAAGACAAGCCTGTGAAAAATTAACAGACCCTCCACAGGGATGAGCAGAAGACCTCACTGGAAAACAAGCTAAAATCAGGGGAGGAGAGCATCTACATTTTGGAGGAGACACTGATATTGCTTTTGGCGAATATGGTGGGTAAGTGGGGAAAAGCAACCTCACATTGACAAGGGATGCTAAGCAATGATTGTGGGGAACCTAGGGCATCAGTGGCCATATTCTATGATCCTGGGTAGACACTATGAATATGTTTCTACCCAACCCTTGTTGAACCACACCAGGGACTAAGTGCCATGATGATCTGTGTGTTAGACAGGGTTCTCTAGAGAGATAAAACCAAATTGCTGATAATTTAATATATTTATTTATAAAGATAATTAGAGATATAACAAGGAATGAACTGTTAAATCATATACAGATAAATATATAATACAAGGAATAAACAGTTAAAGTATAAAGCACTACAAATGGCTCAGTGCAACTCATTCCCGTGAGAGAGAGTTGTGAGACACCAGCAGTCCTTCAAGTCAAGTCTGCTGCCAGATCTCCCTCTATTTATAGAGAGAGCTAGGCTATGTCAGCACAGCAGCCAATCACAAGGCAGATCACCAACTGTCAGCCAGGTCACCAACTGCCAGTCCCCAGCTCCAGAGATGTCTTAAACGGACCTCAACTTACAGCAACACAGTTTAGACTAGGGATCCCACAGGTAGTGTAGCCTTTAAATTGAGGCACAGAACAAGCAAGGCAGCTGCACACTGGTCCGATGATCAAAGAGCGAATGACAAGAAAGGCGAGGCTCACCAAGCCATTTATCTCTCTGCCCTTCAGTTAATCCCACTTGTGTTTATCAGCCAGGCTGGCGCAATAAACTATCTCAATCTGGAACGCTGGCCTTTGCAGGCAGCCTGGCATCCCCCAGGGGCCACACCACAGGGACTCAATATAGAGACCCAACTGAATGAACTGAGCCCTACCTTGAAGCCGAATGTACCCTTGGACTGAGGACTGGTGTACTCTCATGGGAGAGGAAGCAGAGAGTGGTTGCTGCGGGGCTGTGGAAGGGGCAGTCATTGGACCTTGGTGGGGGGAACACCTGCCTTGGTGGGTGTCCAATGGAAAAAGACACAGAATCACCATATATGTAGTAAGTACGGCAATGGCCCCCTTGCATTGACATGACAGTTTTGATCTCTTGGGCAGAAAATCTGCACTTGTAAGAATGGATCAAGGACGCTTTCCCCTGGCACCGAGCCCCATGCTCAGGGGAGACAGCGCTCAGTTGACTGGGAGATTGACAGGTGCAGGGCAACAACCACGGGTTGCAGCTGGAAATGGAAGTGCACTCACGTAGACTTCGCATACTGACTGTCTGCAGGGCTGTGTCATTGGAAAAATTGTTGATATTATCAATGCAACCACCCTATACCCCAGGGGGATGATTGACAATGATTTCTTTTTTATTTCTTTGGGTTTTTGTGGTTCTTTGTTTTGTTGTTGTTAATTGGTTTGTCTGTTTCCTGTTTGGTTTGTTGCTGTTGTTGTTGGTCGATGGGGTTTTGATTTTGTCGTAATACGACTGCCAAAGTAAACCACAGCCGTGCCTAACCCATGGACAAGCAGAACTCTGGGCTCCCGCTTAACTCTAGCCCCAATCGAAGAACGCTTCTACCATGCCCCTACTTGATACACCTTCATGAAAGGATCGCTGAAGATAAGGGTGCTACAGCAAAGTGTGGTGAAAAAAGCAGATGGTGCCTGGCTATCAATCGGAAGAGTGTCTGGGGTTCTAAAGGCTTGTATTCAAACAAGCAGCCATGTAAGGGAGGAGTCAAGGAAGTCCACATCAAAGAAGCAAACCAGCTTGTGTGATCCAAAGAAGACAAAGGGAAGTATCAGAGCTTAGATTGTGAAGGCCCAATTCGTAGAAGGCTATGTATGGAGGACAGTGGGAGCCCAAACCCACCTGCAGAGCGTCTAGTCAGATTACGTCTAACAGATTGCCTCTAGCCACAGGCAAGGGACTTCAACAGCTTTACTCTCAGACAAAGAACATTATAAACTTGATTATGCTGCATCAAACTTGAGACTTGGTCAGTTGACCTTCTTCTTGACCTAACCTGAATTTGTTCTAGCCTCAAGTATTTCTTGCTTGTTCCATGACAAAACTTTTTTTCTCTGGCTTTTATTTTGTAAAAGGTCATTCTGGCTTTGAAAATATTGATTTTGAGTGGTCTTTTCTTTCTTTTTAAAAAATAATTAAATCATTTTATTGGGGGCTTGTGCAACTCTTATCACAATCCACACATATATCCATTGTGTCAAGCACAATGTACATTTGTTTCACTCATCATTCTCAAAACATTTGCTTTCTAGTTGAGCCCTTGGTATCAGCTCCTCATGTTCCCCCTCCCTCCCTACTTCCCCCTCCCCCATGAACCCTTGATAATTTATAAATTATAAATTATTATTATTTTGTCATATCTTACACCGTCTGATGTCTCCCT
>NW_022103904.1:21576749-21587188 GCF_000313985.2 Echinops telfairi | reverse complement strand
TGTATATACAACTCTTTAAAAAAAGAAATTTAACCATGGGGGGGGGGGATATGTGAATACTATATGAAGAAAACCACAAGGGAAAAAAATAAACCCAACTTGACCCATGGTTTCCATAGGTGAAGGGGAAGAGTCGTTGTGCAGGGGCATTGCGTTTATGTCGCTGGTGGTGGAATAACTTGGAGAAGGATGTCAATAATGGCTGTACAACACGAAGAGTACAGCCAATGACACAAGTAGAGGTTATGGAATCAGAGAATATTCTAATTGTCACAAGTAGAAAAACAATAATTATATGAATAACAATGACTATGAGGAGGGAAAATATTCTAGAATTGAATATGGTGACAATTGCTCAATAATTCTTGATCTGATTAAATTATTGAATTTTATGATATGTGGATGAAGTGTTAAAAATCTGTTAAATCAATAAATTAAGTAGCGAGGAAGTGATGATGGCGACAACATGGAAATGTTGGAAATGCCATAAAATGTGCATGCTGAAAACAGAAGCTACTTTATTACAGGTGTATATCTTGGCTGACACAATAAATGCAAATATAATGTGCCGATTAAAAAAAGAATTAATTATTCTTTGATTGGGGCTAGAATTAAGTCCAAGTCCAAAATACATTCATAGATCTACAGTGTATAATTGTCTCTGGTTTACTTTAGAGACATTATCTTTTTATGATGGAGAACATTATAAATCATCTCCCTGGGCCATAAGGTATTTTATTGATACTGCCATTCATTTAATGGCTAATGTTTAAGTTGATAATTTTTTATGGTATTATAAATATCCAAATGGACCTTGGTGGGGGAAAAAATCCCCCGTCCCTGTACTATGGTGATGGAAGCTACGCCACTGGCCTTTCAAAGACCAGGAGGGTCAACCATGGTGGGCAAGTTTCAGTGGGGCTTCCAGACTAAGAAAGGCATGATGAAAATTACTTCAGAAAATCAGCCAGTGAACACCCCATAGATCACCACAGAATACGAGGGCGTGCCAAGAAAACCAAACTGGATTTCTCACCCCCCATCAAAGGCATGTATTTAATTTTTTTTAACAAAACAACCTTATCACATTCAAAGTACTCTCCATTGCATTTAAAACATTTGTCAAACGTGCAATTCCGTTCTTGGAAACATTTTTCAAACTCACCTGTTTGGATGGCTGATAGAACCTTCTACGTTTTTTCTCTTCACCTTTTCTATGTCAGCAAATTGCTGTCCTTTTATGTCCCTGCTCATTCTCAAAAACCAAAAGAAGTCACACGGAGCAAGGTTAGGTGAGTAAGGTGTGTAGGACAAGAGAGGCCTGCTGTTTTTGCCAAAAACTGGTGTACTGAGATGGCTGCATTAACAGGTGCGTTGTGGTGGCAAAACCAGTCCCCCATCTGCCACAAGTCAGGCCTTTTTTGTCACACACTGTTAAGCAATCTTTCCAGAACCTCTAAAGAGAAAACTTGATTAACCATCTGACCCAGTGGAACGAACTCCAAATGCACTATCTCCCTCACCTGAAAAAAAAAAACAAATGAGGATTTTTTGGGTTTTTTTGGTGGTAGGGGGTGGTTAACCCTTGTATTGTCTGATAGAATGCTGGTAGGTGAGTCCTCATGATTGGAAGGCACTTGAGGTAGTTTATTGTGCCAACCTGGCCAATAAACACATGTGGGATTAATTGAAGGGCTGAGAGATAAATGGCTCGTGGAGCCTTGCCTTTTTATCTCTTGCTCTTTGATCATCCGACCAGTGTGCGGCTGCCTTGCTTGTTCTTTGCCTCAATTTGCAAGCTACATTACCTGTGGGACACCTAACCCGTGGACTGTGTCGCTGTAATTTGAGGTTCCTTCAAGACCTGCTTCACCACACCATTGGACTTTACATCTCTTGAGCTGGGGACTGCCAGACCCTGTCATCTGGCTAACTGTTGGTGACCTGCCTTGCTGTTTGCTGCCTGTGCCCGGATAGCCTGACTTGCTCTACAGAGGACTATCCAATGGCCCTCAAGATTTGAAGGACTGCCAGTATCTCACAGCTGTCTCATGGGAGTGAGTTGCACTGAGCCATTTGTACTGCTTTATAATTTAATTAACAGTTTGTTTCTTATGTTATATATCTATCTAGCTGCATAAATATATACAAAATTATTAGCATTCTGGTTTTGTTTTTCTAGAGAACCCTGTCTAACACATATTCAAAATAGCCACTCGCTGCAACAATAGATTGAGCAGACCAATGATACCGAAGATGGTGCAGGACCGAGACACTGTTCCTTCTGTTGGGCATAAGGTCGTGGAAGGATGAGTAACATGAATGTAGGTATGCCTGTGGTTTCCAGATGTGACTGTCCATTAACACGATCTGGGGGGCTTCAAAAAGCACTGATACCAGATATTGGTATTGAATTCATCTGGAGTGTAGTCTGGGCTTTGAAATTTTAAACAGCTATCCAAGGAATTAAAATTTGTGGATGCTTTTGGTAGCCACACGCCTAGTTCATAGAGAATTAGACTGAGAAGGGGCTACTTTGGGCGCCAGCTCAGTTCTTTCTTGGCTGACTGGGTTACTTTGAGCATCCTGGCTTATTTGTCTGCACTTCCATCTGTTCATCTCTAGTATGAAGGTAGGTTCCCCAGTTGGCCCAAATAGTTTGCTCTTCACTACCAATTGAAATGCCTGGATCCACAATCAACATCCATAGAAACTGGACTCACATGATTAGATGAATTTTAATTCTGGGCAAAACTGCTGGAAAAGGTCTCCTTCAAGTGTTAGAGAAGCCAAGGTATCACCTTGAGGATGAATATGTGTCTGATCCAAGCCATGGTATTTTCAATGCCTCACACACGTGGGAAACCTGGGCAATAAGTAAGGAAGATGGGCATTGATGCCTTTGGAGTATGGTGCTGACAAAGACTATGGAATAAACCATGACATTCTAGAAGAGCGAACAAATCTGTGTTAGATGTGCCACCAGAACGCTCCTTGGGAGCAAGGGTGGTGAAACGTTGTCTCACTGACTTGGGCATCTCATTGGGAGAAGGCAGTTCCTGGAGAAGGACATCATGTTTGGCAAAGCAGAGGTTCAGGGGGGATAAGGAAGGTCATCAATGAGGTGGATGACACAGTGGCTACAAGGGATTCCAACAGAGCTATGGCTGTGAGAATGACCCAGGCCCAGGGCATGGCTTCTTCCTGGTCGCTCTAAGGAAGCCCCAACTCAACAGCATTTGACAGCAACTGATGGAAAGACTGGCAGTTTGGACCCACACTGCATACCACAAAGAAAGCCCTGATGGTCCGTTTCTGTAAAGATTATAGACAAGGAAACCCAGAGGAGGAGTTCTACCCCGTAACACATGGCTCCACCAAAAGTCTCAGTTAATTTGATAGTACTCTTTGGTTTTGCATTGGGGTGCATTTGCATTGCATTGCGGTGCCAATGGCTTGGTGGTATAATTCTCATTTTCCATGGAGACCCAGGTTTTGTAACTCCTACACATCCATCACCTATCTGTCAGTGGAGGCTTGCATGTGGCTAGGATGCTGACTAGGCATCAGTGGAATTCCCGAAGAAAAACTAGGAAGAAAGGCCTGGCAACCTACCTTAGAACACCCAGTCACTGAAAACCACAGAGATCAAAGCAGTCCCATCTCACTGTGCATAGAAAGGGTCACCAGGAGTGCGCCTGTCCATTATCACCACCTGGAGAGCTGCAAAAAGTGCTGACCCCAGATGTTGGATGTTAATCCATCTAGAGTGTGGGCTGACCTGATGGCCACTCACAACAACAACAATGCTATTTTCTGGATGAGGGATTATGAGAATGGCCCTGGATCTCTGCTGCCTGATTACAATAGTCACTACCCACAGGTGCCTTTTATTGTCACTAGACAACAGCAAGTGGGGTGATCCACTAGGTAAGTCTTCAAAGTGGCATTTTTGCTTCTTTAGCACTTTATTTTTTTTGATATTTTACTGGGAGCTTTTACAGATATTATTACAATTCATAGTTTCATTAGCTCAAGCATAATTGTACAATTCCTGTCATCATTATTTTCAATAATTTTCTTTCTTCTTAAACTCTTTGATATCAGCTTCCCTTTATCCCCTCCCTCCGCCACCCTACCACTCTATGAACCCTTCATATATCATATATTATTATTGTTGCCATATCTTACACCTAAAATGCTGGTGTTCATTCTCCTTGAATGGGGTTATCATTGCTATCAGTTCTGCCTTCCCCCACTCCTCCCCCCCTTCTCTTCCCATGCCCTTAGGGAATCATTACTCCCATTACTGTTTCTGAGGGGTTTATGTATCTTGGATTTTGTGCATTGTAAGCTCTTGATTGTACAATTGTACATATGCAAGTCTAGAAAGATTAGTGAGGCAAAACTAAGGCCATAATAGTGGGAGGAGGAAAAATTAAAGAACTAGAGGATAGTTATGTGTTTCCCCAGTGCTGTACTACACTCTGGGTATATCATCCCTTCCCTGTGGCCCTTCTGTGAGGGACTGTCCAATTATCTTACAGGTGGCTTTGGGATCTCGACTTTCCATGCTTCTTCACATCAAATTGATTGCTTGTTTTTGAACTTCTGAAACCAGTTCCCATGGACACCTCATGATCACACAGGCTGGAGTGCTTCTTCCATACAGGCTTTGTTGTTTCCCTGCTAGATGGCCCCTTATTTAACTTCAAGCCTTTAAAACCGCAGGCACTATATCTTTTAATAGCCAGGCACCATCAGCTTTCTTCACCACATTTGCTTATGCACCCATTTTGTCTTCAGTGATCATGTCTGGGAGGTGACTATCATACCTTGCCACAATATTAGAACAAATTGTTCTTGTACTGAGGTAAGATTTAAATAGAGGCCAAAGTCCATCTGCTTCCTTATTGCATAATGCCATATATATATATGCAATAAGGAAGCTATATTTATACCTATATATATAGATATATAACTTTTATGTAGCTATATGTATACCTGTTTATATTTATACCTATATATAAATTTTACTTCCTAGTTCTTTCCTCTATTTCTATTTTCTTTCCTCCTGCCCCACGATCATGTTCACCCATCATTCGCCTCTCAGATACCTTACAATTGGTCAACCACCACCAGGAACGCTACCCCCTCCTTGCCATCCATTTTAGGTCCCTTGCTACTCCCCTGTCCCTGATGTAGTTGGCTCACTGCTCCCCTCCTCCTCTTCTCCCATGACCCCATCCCCCACCCCCACCCCAGAACTGTTGGTCCTTTAGCTGTCTCCTTGGGACTGCTTATCCTGCCTATCTTATATAGATAGACACCAAAATGGGAAAGAAAAAAAAAAAAAAAGCAACCATATACCTAGTTCTGGGTCTAACTGCTGACCTCTGGACATCACCCAAACAGTTCAGATGAGGTGCCAAGCACTTCCCCCCATGTCAGAAGTCTATTTTTGGGATTCTGCAGGGAGTTCATGACTTTGCTCCCATTGGTGATCTGCTGTTCACCCCTCTTGGTTTGCCCACCTGCGGGGAGGTCAGGCTGGCCGTACCCCTGTAGCGTTTCTTCAGTGCTGCTCAGTGTAGCTCTGTGATCTAGGGGGGGCACTTGGTGTCTCAGGTTGGGGCCAGCCCTGCAGTCCTCTCTGTTCACGGGCTGCTCCTTGCAGGTATGTCGTCCTCAAGGAGTGGAGCAGGGGGTTGAGGTCTGCTCTCTCTCCCTTGCCTGTGGAGAAGTAAACAATACCCTCCCCAGGGGTGGATTAGTGCCCTGCTCCCCCAGTGACATCCTGGTAGCAGAGTTTCCCAGGGTAACTTGTGGTTTGATTTCCTGGTTCTTGCTTCCATGGTGTTGGTTGTGGATCCAAAGAAAACAAAATCCTTGGCAACGTCAACGTCTTTTTTCCCTTTTATTGCGACGTCGCTTATTGGTCCAGTTGTCCTATTTTGTGTTTTCTTCATGAGGAGGGATCCACGCTGAAGGCTTTAGTCTGTGATCCCCCTCAGCTAGTGCTTTAAGTCCTCTGCTTTCAGCAAGCAAAATTGTGTCATGTGCGTTTTCGAGGGTGCTGATGGACTTTTCTCTGATCTCGATGGCCCTTTCTTCTGCACCTCGGGTCCAGCTTTTCCGATGATCTGTTCAGCATGCAGACTGAAGACATATGGAGAAAGGACACAGCCCTGGTGCATACCTTACTCATAAGTTGCAAACAAAGGGCAAGAAGGCTCTGTAGCTGGCAAAAATAACTTTGGTGATAGAGACAAAGCTAGAGATCACATGATGGAATTCTGCAAGACGAATGAGTTCTTCATTGCAGAAACCTTTTATCAACAACACCAATGGAGAGACTACACAGGTGGACCTTACCAGATAGAATACACAGAAACCAAATGGACTACATCCGCAGGACACGATCCTGGAAATCCTGCATGTCATCAGTTCTCACAAGGCTCGGGGCTAACTGGAGAGCAGACTGCCAATTTCCCTGATGCCAGTTCACATTGAACCTGAAGAAATGAAGACTAATGACTGAAGGCCGATGAGGTGTGCAAGGGCATCAGAGAGATCAGACACGAAGAAACCAAAAGGTCATTGAAAAGACAGCAAAGAAAGAAAAGGCCAGAGTGGACGTCCCAAGAGACTCTGAAATGTACTCTTGAGCATACAGCAGAGGACTACCTTCCGTTGCAGCAGCAGGTCCCGGGGTCACTGCTGGGCCCTAGGGAATCACCGAGAGACTGGAACTGCCATCGGGATCAGGTGCTGTCAAGGCCACCAATACATTAAGTTGGGCAGGAACAGCAGCAGTGTACAGAGAAACTGGAACATTTGAAGTCAGGCTCGAGCTGGTCTGAACCCACTGCCATCAAGTGGATTCTGACTCCTAGGGACCCATACAGGGAGCAGACATCTCTCTGTGTCCGAGCAGCTGGTGCATGTAAACCCCTCCTGTTGCAGTCAGCAGCCCCATACTCAACGCACAGTGCCACCAGGGAGCCTTCTAGAAGGTACAGGTAAATTCAGTTCCATTCAGAGTGGTCCTGAAAACAGTTCTCAGCACAATAAACAGCCTCTCTGTGTCCAAAAGTACATCTTGTCATCAACATGGTATAAACGGAGAAGCCGCCTAAGATAAATTTGGTCACCCTGGAGAATAGAGAAAAGAAATTGACCAGGAAACACAGTATGGTGCTGACTACTGTGGTTATTCATCTTCGTCAACGTGGCTAGCCTTTGGTGCCAGTTATTTGATCAAATACGGTCTAGCTGCTGCTATAAGTTAGTTACAACTCCAAACTCACTGCCAGTGAGTCACCTTGGACTCATTACTACACTACAAGGCCAGGGTAGAACTTCCCTGTGGATTTGCAAGACGGTAACTTTTAAAAAAATCATTTTATTGGGGGCTCATACAACTCTTATCACAATCCATACATATATTGTGTAAATCACATTTGTACATTTGTTGCCCTCATCATCCTCAAAACATTTGACCTCCATGTAAGCCCTTGGCATCAGGTCCTCATTTTTCCCCTCCCTCCCTCATGAACCCTTGATGACTTATAAATTATTATTTTGTTATATCTTACACTCTCCGACTGTAACTTTTTTTGAATGGAAAGCCTCGTCTTTCTCCTGAGGAGCAACTGGTGAGTTTGAACTACTGACCTTTTGGTTAGCAGCTGGATGCATAACCACTACTCCACCAGGGCTCCTTTGTGAATTAGTTATGCAAGCTTAAAGTAACAAGGCACATTACCTTCTGGAATGTGCATGGGATTCATCCAAGCAGTTGAAAGATTTCAGAGCATTAGGGGAGTCTTCCCTAGACTGCAATCTGCCTTCAGACTGTAAATCAGCATCTTCCTCAACCTTCCCACTCTTCAATACTCATGCCCGACTTGGAGGTCCCAAGAGTGTAGACCCCTCTTCCCCGTCACGTGATGTATGCATCTAGGGAGACAAGGCTGACAGAACCTCTAGCCTGTTGCCTGACCTACAGATCTTGACTTGGACAGTCCCCACCATCATGTGAACGGATTCTTGAAAGTCTTTATTTAGGTGTGGGCATATCTGGATATACACCAGATACATATATATCTTGTTGTAGCCATGGTGCCGCTGAGTGGGATCTAACTCAGGGTAACCTTAAGTAATAAAACAGAACGTTGCCCAGTCCTGGCCTCATCTTGCCCCCCGGTTTCAGACCATATTCTGTTAGGAGCCACACAGCTTTCATTGGCTACTTTTTCCAAGTAGATCACCAGGCCTTTCTTCCTCGTCTATCTCAGTTTGGAAGCTCTGCTGAAACCTGCCCCCCATGGGTGACCCTGCTGGTATTTGGAATATTAGTGGTGTCGCCACCAACATCACAGCAAAACACGGGCCCCCACAGTACAGCCAGTGGATCGCCAAGCAGTGGACATACATCTTACTGTTCTGTCCCTCTGGCAGACCCTGAGTGCGACACCTGCCCTGTCATTGGTGGTTTGGGTTTCTACGCTGAACCAGAAAACTCATCCGGGTTCTGGGCCTTTTCTCTAGCAGTATTCAGGCCATCACGAGCAAGAACAAAGTGACAGGTGGGTTCAGCCCGCAGTGGCATTTTGCCAGGTAAACACAGTGAAGGGAGAGAGGAGCAAGGGAAGAGATGGTGCCATACGGAACTAATTTACAATGCTGAGAAATTAGGAGACCACAAAACCAAAAACTTAATGGGAAGAAGGAGGGGGATCAAAGAACTTAGAGTCAGAGAAGATGGAGTGGTGTAAGTTGAAAAGAGTAAATGCTTGAAATGAAGATTTAAGAAAAGGTAACTTCACTGGTGGGCTACTAAGCCCAGAAGGGCCAGAGCAATGGTTAAGTGTTTGGCTGCTAACCAAATATTCGGCAACGAAAACCCACCAGCGGCTTCACAGAAACATAGCTGGCAGTGCAGTTTACTGCCATAGACAGCATCCTTGGAAACCCTACGTGTGAGAAACAGAAGGATTTCTCCCAAGTTGTCTTCCCCAAATATATGCCAAATTTAGCTGCTTGCAAATGACTATACACTTGGAGGGCAACAGAAATAGATCAGGTGTTATTCTCCCTAAGAGCTGTCAGCCATCTAGAGCAAGCAGTCACCACTGTTTATCCCACAACAAGTAGGGCCCGCTCCCTTCTGATAAAAATAGTAATTGTCTGTTTCCTTGTAGGAGACCCCAGAGTGGTCAAGCCCACCCAAGGGTGACCGCGGTTAGGCCGCCATCATGAATCTAGGGTCTGCCCTGCTTGTCACATGTATACCCCTAGTCCCTCCCCTTCCTATCAGGTGTACAGCCCTAGCTCATCCCCTTCCTGTCACGCTATGCCCATTGTACATCCCCTTCCTATAATGTGTATGCCTATTGTACTGCCCCTTCCGGTGATGTGTGGTGACCTGTAATCACGCCCCCCCTAAGTAGAGATAACCCTGGGTTAGCAATTAACGGGGTCCTCCAACCTCCTGCCGGGTACTCAAGCATCCTGCCGGACCCCTGCCCCACCTCGCCTCGGCCCACGCTGTGCCCGGACCTGGCTGGTAAGATCATGGCCATCCAGGAGGTGAGCATGCTACCATGACATGTGTCTGACTCCATTACTCCAACCTCTCTTCTATCTCTCATGCTCTCGATGACTTTAATATAATCTTTATATATCTCAACCGTACAATTGTGCTTACTGAACCCGTGATTAGTGGAGGGGGGCTGGTACCCCCATTCCAACCACACCTATGGGACAGTCCTACTCTGAGTTGCTATAAATTGGAATCCAGTCGACACCGCACTTGGTCTGGAGTGTGCAGCTATGAAATTGGGGGCTGAGCTGGGGGGACATAAGGAAAGTAAAGAAACCGAGCAAACATCCAGATAATGACGTCAGCCAGGGGGTGGACAGGAAGACAGCAAGGCGGGAGCCAGACACCTGCGTGACAGTGGGAGGGTCCCTGAGAAGTCGGTCCCAGTTAGCAATGGGGTAAGTGGATTCTGCTTGGTGGCCCCCGTCCTCCAGAGTAGAGCTCTGCTCCAGCAGGTCTTCCTGGTGGCGACCTTTTCAAAGCAGATTGGCAGGTCTGGCTACTGAGGCACCTCTGGGTGGGTTTGAAATACCCAGCATTACACTCCTGATCAGCACTGAGTCACCCGCACCACCCAGGAACCTTGGCCATTCAGGTAAGCGGGCTGAAGGACGGAACGCATTGGTAGCAGAGTGGGCTATCTGGAGGCAGAGTGGGCAAGCGGAGAAAGAAGCTGGAAGGGGCCACAGGAATTAGAAAAGATTGCATGACCTTCCCTCCTGGCATCCATCCTCTAGAACAGTGGTTCTCAACCTTCCTGATGCCGTGACCTTTTAATACAGTTCCTCGTGTTGTGGTGACCCTCAACAATAAAAGTATTTTCTTTTCTTTT
>NW_022103904.1:21570529-21572112 GCF_000313985.2 Echinops telfairi | reverse complement strand
AAATCATATGGTTTACTATGCCAGGAATGGCACAATCCAGAGGAATGGGGTTGTCAAAAAGGATGTTTCACGATCTATCTTAGAGGACAATGCTGCCTGTGATAGGCTCATGTTTATTTGAATACAAGGAAATCCAATCCATGCATTCTTCAAATTTGTGCACCCACCACTTAAGCGAGTGATGCAGAAACTGAAGAATTCTACCAATATCTTTCATCGGAAATTGATCAAGCATGCCATTAAGATGCACAGATAATTACTGGTGATTGGAATGCAAAAGTTGCAAGCAAAAAGGAAAGAACAATCATTAGAATATAAGGCTTTGGCGATAGAAATGAAACCGGAGATCACATGATAGAATTTTGCAAGACCAACGATTTGTTCATATCAAATACCTTCCCCCCCCCACCCCCAACCCCAAAGGAAGGACTTCTCCAGATGGAAGACACAGACATCAAACTGATTACAGCTGTGGGAAGAGATGATGGAGAAGCTCAATATCAGCCACTAAAACAAGGCTAGGGCTAACTGTGGAACAGACCATCAATCGCTCATATAGAAGGTCAGAATGAAGTTGAAGAAAATTAAAATAAATCCACAAGAGCCAAAATATGACCTTGAGGAGATCCCACCTACATTTTAAGGACATCGCAAGGACAGACTAGTTGTATTCCACACTAATGGCAGGAGCCCTGATGAGCTGCAGGAGAACATTGAGCACATCATTCATGAAGAAAGCAAAGGATCATTTAACAGACAGGAAAGGGGGGAAAATATCAAAGGAGATGTTAGATGAGATATTGAAACTTGCTTTTAATTACAGAACAACCAAGGCATTTTTTTCCTTGTTATTTGACCGTTTGCATCTCCTCTTCAAATGAAATATCCTGTTCAATCTTATGCTCATATTTCAATTTAGAAAGATCAAAGGCTATCTCCATCATTTTAAAAGCCCAAGATGACAACAGCATTTTCCATGGAAAACTGTAGCCTTCTCTCCTAGCAGTTTCCCCTGACAATTAGTACACTTAAGAAGACATTGCCTTTATAGGCGTGTTTATTGGCTCATCTATTTTAGATATGATCTATTGACTTTATGCCATGGTGACCGAAGACAGCTTTCCCGTAATATAACGGTATACCATCACCACTGTCCCCACTCTCAGTTTCTCTCTCTCACAAACTCTTACAGACACACGCGTCTGCATACCTGCTCGCCCTGTCCTCTCAACGGCTCACCATAGTCATAGTAACATTTATAGAAAGATCAGTTATTATTGCTAAGCTGTGCTTTCTTGTAGAGCCCTTTATTTTTCTCTGCCTTGGATTTATTTTGGGGCCCATGCCCTTAGTTTTCCATGAATTGTTCACTATATTCTTTAAAGTCTTTGCAAATTGCTGTTCATCATAGACTTTTTTAGTAGTACAAGCATTTCCTTAAAAAAGGAAAACACAGCTGATACCAAAGGCTCAAGTACAAAGCAAATGGTTTGAGAATGATGGGGGCAACAAATGTACAAATGTGCTTGACACAATGGATGGATGGATGGATTGTGATAAGAGTTGTATGAGCCCCCAATAAA
>NW_022103904.1:21569397-21570429 GCF_000313985.2 Echinops telfairi | reverse complement strand
AATGTACAAATGTGCTTGACACAATGGATGGATGGATGGATTGTGATAAGAGTTGTATGAGCCCCCAATAAAATGATTAAAAAAAAAGAAGACTGTTACCCATGCTACACCATGCTTCAAGACAAAGTTTCATTTATTTAGAAATAAATATTTCACAACTTATAATTACCAAAAAAAGAGCAAAATACAAAAACCCAAACCTTTTTAGTGCGACGTAGGTGAAGGCTTACGGAGCAGATTAACAGTTTTACAGCCAATAATCCCTATATATTTTGTTTCAACTCAACCGTCTAGTCCCCACAATGCACTCTTGCTTCTCCCTCCCCCTCCCAGTGTTTCCTGTTTCCATCCCTCCTTCTTTCTTAACTCAGCAACGCCCTTTTGATCTGAAAGAGTTGGTTGTTCTAATGTGGGCATGAGTTCAGTTCCAGACTTAAACTGTGGGCCACAGTCTTGCAGGTCCAAGTGGCACGGTACCCAGCAATGCCTCTATCCTAGAGAGATAAGAGCTGAACCACGAATAGATACATAAACACCCATGTTCATCGCAGTGCTGTTCATAACCGTCAGACGAGGGAAACAACCTGAACGGCCATCCGTGGAAGGATGGGTAAATAACCTCCGGTGCTTACCCACCGTGGACTAAGGATGGACGGGACACATCTCGCCATACGGACGAGCCTTGAGGAGATTATGCCGACTGGAATTAGTCAATCCTGAGCTTTTCCTTTCTATATCCTCATTTGTACGTCCCATACCCCCAATTGCGTCCTGAAAAGGGGACTACGTGGAGGGGTTTTTTGTTGTTGTTTTTTGTTTTAGGCCTTAGGAAACTGAAAGGATTTTTATGTATCATTAATTTGTTGGGAAGAGACTTCTGGGTTGGAAACAAAGGTTTACTCAGAAGTTTGAGGGCTTTGCTCTCTGGTCTTACATGGATGGCTGAAAAATCCCAGGCTTGCCCCCTTCCTTCCTTAAGTCTACTGTGGTGTGGGTGAGCGTTTAAAGAACACATTAGTTTGCCAGCAACAC
>NW_022103904.1:21567302-21568556 GCF_000313985.2 Echinops telfairi | reverse complement strand
TATTCTAGGCATTAATGAGCAGAACATGGTATTGGCCATTTGGAATCAGAAAATCATATGGTTTACTATGCCAGGAATGGCACAATCCAGAGGAATGGGGTTGTCAAAAAGGATGTTTCACGATCTATCTTAGAGGACAATGCTGTCTGTGATAGGCTCATGTTTATTTGAATACAAGGAAATCCAATCCATGCATTCTTCAAATTTGTGCACCTACCACTTAAGCGAGTGATGCAGAAACTGAAGAATTCTACCAATATCTTTAATCAGAAATTGATCAAGCATGCCATTAAGATGCACAGATAAATATTGGTGATTGGAATGCAAAAGTTGCAAGCAAAAAGGAAAGAACATTCATTAGAATATAAGGCTTTGGCAATAGAAATGAAACCGGAGATCACATGATAGAATTTTGCAAGACCAACGATTTGTTCATATCAAATACCTTCCCCCCATCCCTTCCCCCCCCCCACCCCCAACCCGAAAGGAAGGACTTCTCCAGGTGGAAGACACAGACATCAAACTGATTACATCTGTGGGAAGAGATGATGGAGAAGCTCAATATCAGCCACTAAAACAAGGCTAGGGCTAACTGTGGAACAGACCATCAATTGCTCATATCGAAGGTCAGAATGAAGTTGAAGAAAATTAAAACAAATCCACAAGAGCCAAAATATGACCTTGAGGAGATCCCACCTAAATTTTAAGGACATCGCAAGGACAGACTAGCTGTATTCAACACTAATGGCAGGAGCCCTGATGAGCTGTAGGCGAACATTGAGCACATCATTCATGAAGAAAGCAAAGGGTCATTTAACAGACAGGAAAGGGGGGAAAATATCAAAGGAGATGTTAGATGAGATATTGAAACTTGCTTTTAATTACAGAACAGCAAAGGCAAATAGAAGAAGTGACAAAGTCAAAGAGCTGAACAGAAAATTTCAAAGGGCAGCCGGGGAATTCAATGTAAAACATTGTAATGAGACATGCAGAGACTTAGAGTTAGAAAACAAAAAGGAAGAACACAGTCAGCATGTCTTAAATGGAAAGAAGTCAAGAGAAAAATCAAGCTTCAAGTTGAAATATTGTAAGATTCTATGGCAAAATATCAAATGGTGCAGGAAGCATTAAGAGAGGAGGGAAAGAACACAGTCACTGTACCCAAAAGAACTAGTCCCCGTTCAGCTTTTTCAAGAGACAGCATATGAGCAAGGTCAAAATCCAAGCTGCACAGAAAGCATTAGCTGAAAACAA
>NW_022103904.1:21566117-21567202 GCF_000313985.2 Echinops telfairi | reverse complement strand
AGTCACTGTACCCAAAAGAACTAGTCCCCGTTCAGCTTTTTCAAGAGACAGCATATGAGCAAGGTCAAAATCCAAGCTGCACAGAAAGCATTAGCTGAAAACAAGGCTCCAAGAATTGATAGAATACCAATGGAATTGCTTTAAGAACCTGATAAGCACTGAAAGCACTCAGTCATCTATGCCAGGAAATCTGGAAGACAGCTACTTGGCCAACTAACTGAAAGAGATCCATATTTGTGCTCATTTCAAAAAAAGGCAACACAATAGAATGCTCAAATGATAGGACAATCTCATCAATATCATGTATGTGTAAAATGTTGCTGATGATCATCCAACAACAGTTGCAGCACATTCATAGAAAGCTGCCAAAGGTTCGGACCCGATTCAGAAGATGTGAAACAAAGATATCACTGCTGACGTCAGATAGATCTTGGCAGAAAGCAGACAACACCAGAAAGATGTTTACTTGTGTTTCATTGATTATGAAAAGGCATTCCACTGTGTGGATCACAACAAACTATGGATAGCCTTGAGAAGAATGGGAATTCCAGAACAATCCATTGTGCTCACGGGGAACCTGTGCACAGATCAAGAGGCAGTTGTGCAAACAGAACAAAGCAATACTACATACTTTTAAATCAGGAAAGGTATTTGTCTGGATTGGATCCTCTCACCATACTTATTCAATCTGAATGCCAAGCAAATCACCAGAGAAGTTGGGTTATATGAAGAAGAACGTGGTATCAGGACTGGAGGAAGGTTTATTAACAACTTGCTGAAAGTAAGGAGGACTTCAAGCACTTCCTGATGAAGATCAAGGATTTCAGCCTTTAGTAGGCAATACCACTCAATGTAAAGAAAATCAAAATAGGACTAATAGGTAACTTCATGATCCATGTAGAAAAATTGTCAAAGATTTCATTTTGCTTGGATCCATGATCAATGCTCATGGAAATAGCAGTCAAGAGATCAAATGATGCATTGCATTAGGTAAATATGCTGTCTAAAACCTCTTTAAAGTGTCGAAAAGCAAGAATTTTACTTTGAGGATTAAGGTGTGTGTGGCCCAAACCATCACACACACA
>NW_022103904.1:21552948-21563717 GCF_000313985.2 Echinops telfairi | reverse complement strand
ATATAACATTTTAATATTATGATGTATTTAATATAATATCATACTAGACTTTACAGTAACTCTGTCCGATAACAAGGTTATTCATATCCCTCATCTATGATCAGAGGGGATTCACCAGAGGCTTAATCTATGTGTTGAGCTTGCAAATGAATTTTGGGCTTCCACTGTCATCCACAGCCTTGTGTAAAGCAGGCATTCACAATTTAAGCTGTGATGACACTCCCTCCTTTAGATTTGTATTTTATTATATACAGCCCTTGGATCTCTCGGGCTGGTGTGCTGCTGCCATGTGGACATAGCTGAGGCCTCACTTCGATGGCTGTTTACTTGAATACAAGCTTTTAAGACCCTGTTTGCTATTTTTTCTGATAGCTGGGCACCATCTAGTTTCTTCACCAGCCATGGTATTTTCAATTGCCTTATATTCATGGGAAAGTTGGATATTGAATAAGGAAGACCAAAGAATCCATGCCTTTGAATTATGGTGATGGTAAATAATATTGAAAGCACCACGGACTACCAAAAGAACAAACAAATCTGTTTTGGGAAGAAGTAGAATCTGAATGCTCCTTAAAGGCAAGAATGGTGAGATTTCATATTACACACTTTGGACATGTTGCCAGGAGAGACCAGCCCTTGGAGCGGGGCATCAGGCTTGGTACAGTGGAGGGGCAGTGAAAAGCAGAAAGGCCTTTGTTGAGATGGATTGACACTGTGGATGCAACAATGGGCCCAAACATAAGAACAGCTAGGAGGTGGAGCAGGACCGAGTGGTGCTTTGTCCTGTTGTGCACGGGGTTGCTATGAGTCAGAACAGCACTGAACGACATCAGATTCCTGGGAGTGAGTTGTTTTCACTCATTCTGCAGACACCTGCCCTTGGATGCTGACAAGCAGTGTGCTACTTTAGCCCTCCCCCACCCTGTTGACTTTAAAAAGCAACGAATGAGAAGAACTAAAGAGCTCAACTGAGTTTTTGTTTATTACAAAAATCAGTCTGACACGGAGTCCCTCCTAGAGAGCTATCGATTACAGCCAACCAAGAAAATGGAGTCCCAGTCCCTTTGCTGTTCCCATAGGCCTTAAGAGGCAGAAGGAGGTACCTTGCTTTGTCAATTAAGGAACTACAGTATATCTTTGAATTTGTGTTATCTCTTTCCACCGCTTACTTGTATCTCCCATAGTATTTGGTATTAGAAGATGTAAAATTTCTTATTCTCACAAGATCAATTGTTTGTGTGTGTGTTTCACATCCTAAATTATTATGTGTGTGTGTGTGTGTGTGTGTGTGTGTAGGATCTAAAATGTATACCTGACAAAGACTTCCAGAAGAACAGCACATCTGCATTGGAAGAAGCACCACTATAAGGCTTATTAGCAATGAGGCTAAGAAGATTGGTCTTACTTACTTGGAACCTGTTATTAGGAGGAACCAGTCCCTGAGCAGCTCATCATTCTTGGTAGGTGGTCATCGAAGACGAGGAAGACCCTTCGCAAAATGAATGGACCGAGTGGCTAACAATGGGCTCAAACATCGTGGTGACGGTGAGGATGGTCAAAGAATGGTCACTGCTTTGCTCTCGTGGTCATAGGGCTGTTATGCGTCTCAACCTGTTCAATCACACCTGGTAACCACAGGGGCCGGATACAAGAGTCTTGGTTGACCAATGGCTGAAGGCTCATCAGCTAACTGAGAAGTTTACAGCTCCACCCATCCAGTCTCTTGACAGGAACTGGTGATCCGTTGACCCTTGTCAATCTTACATTCCAAAGTGGCTCTACTCGATCCGTTCCCTCATGAAGAGAACTCTGAAGACATGGGTGCTACGGCCAAGTGTGGAGAAGAAATCAGATAGTGCTTGGCTATCAGAGGGAGTAGAGTCTGGGGTCTTAAACGCTTGTCTTAAAACAAGTTGTGTAGGTATTGATGTCTCGGGTGGGAAATACCTTGGTCCTTGCCTTCGCACGAGAGAGAATTCACGCTGAAGCCTGGTTTGTGATCCAAGTGGGTTTTTATAAGACAGAAGAAGTTTCAGATTTCACAAGCACGGAACATGGGCAACCTCGTGGGACTGCACACCCACACCTGGTAGCCTGAGGCCAGAGAGACTGTGGCATGGCCAAGAGGAAAGGCAAAGACAAAAAGAGAGGGTGGGGGCGGTCCTGCAGTCCAGGTACTTGAGGCTGCTGATTGGGAGGCCTGGTCAAAGAATTCAGCCCACCTGGGCCTAGTTTGGGCCACCCAGGTGTGCCGCCCACCTGGCTCAGGTTTGAATTGGCGCATGCCCAGTAGTCTTTATGGCTGACTAAGGGCTCACCTGATTCTCTTCCAACCTCCTGCAGGGGTGGCCTTCAGGCATGGAGAGGGACAACGCCCTGTCCCTGTTTCTCCCTACCTAGCATAGGGAAGTTGGTTGGCTGGTACTACAACAAAAGACAACCTGGTAAAGGAAAGAGGTGGACTCAGAGCTTCAGAATCCCAGTTCAAATGCTGAATAACAGACTTCAAAGACTCTACTTGTGCTACCAAAGAAGCCTTGATCTCTTCTAGTAACAAAACTGATGTTGCTGAAAAACAAACCCGGAGTCTTATCATGCAAGTAGCTGAGTGAAAAGGCCAGCTTAATTCTCAACCTAGAAAGGTCTCTCGCATTAAAGGTAGAGCACTCGTACTTAATCATAGTCCTAGTCTAAGATTAATGAATTCTTATGATGTAGACCTCCTTGATACGGTCCTTCATGAAGAGGCCAATGAAGATATGGGTGCTCTAGCAAAGTGTGGTGAAGAAATCTGATGGTGTCTGACTATCAGAAAAAATAGTGTCTTCGGTCTTAAAAGCTATTTTAAAACAAACAGCCATCTCAGGAAGGTGACAGGTAAGTCCACATGGAAGAAACACACCAGCCTGTCTGATCCAAGGACTGTAAAGAATAAAATCCAAGGCCAGAGGAAAGAATGGCATGAAAGCCCAAAATCCATTTGCAGGGTCCCTGTGTGGATTAAGCCTCTGGCTAATCCCTCTGGCAATTGACCAGGGATGTGAATAACCTTGCTATCAGACAGAGTGCACTGGAAAGTGGATCAAAGCAGATGACAGTAAATTAAAATTTAACACCTTATCATTTGATCTCCCTTCTGACCCATTTTAAGTTTGTACTAGTTTTTAATATTTTCTGCATTTTTTTCAGTTAAGGTTCTATTTTGTTATTCCTCGGCTTTGTAGTATGGTCTCTGTATATGAAATCCAGGATAGGCAAATCTGGAGATTAGTAGTTTCTTTCTTTTTTTTTTTTTTTGAGATTAGTAGTTTCTTATGACAGGGGAAGTTGGGAGCTAACACTAATGAGTCCAAAAAAGAAGAAAATGTTCTAAAGTTTATTGCAGTGATGGCTGCACAGCTATTTTTAATATGATTAAGCCATTGAATTGTATGATATGTGAACTATATGCCAATAAAACGTGTTTTTTTTTAAAAAGAACAAAACATGAAAGAAATAAAAAGTGAGAGCACTGATTGGAAAGAAATGATATCCTGAATTTTGGGACAGGGCTCTGTGGGCTGATAATGCAGATAATGGAGACATTGAGTCCTCAGATTTGGGGCCACTCCAGACACCGGCAAAAACCCGCCCATCTGAAGAGATTAATTCACTGTGAGTAAAGCCATTATTGACCCCACTCCCAAGAAAGGCGATTAGCCTAACTCTGCGTGCTGATATGGCACCAGAGGCTCTCTCTGGGGCATTCCAAAAGCCACCTGCCTTACAAGTTACTGATGCATGTTCTCAGGAAACATCCTCCCCACCCACTGTTGCTTTAGACCTATAACTAGACTCACATGAGTCCCCGAAGGGGAAGCCCAGATGGTGGCCTAGGAAGATGCCCACTATATGCCCAAAGAGCTGCTGGAATTTTCTAATACTTACAAGCAGACACCTGGACAATGTCTGTGGAAATGGTCATTTTGGGTGTAGGATAATGGTGCGAGGAACATAAGCTTAGATCGGTCTGAGTGTGGAGATGGGCCCAATTAGGTACAGATTCTTCACTCAGGGTTTCGGCTTGAGAGGTTAGGGGCGGGTCAAATAGTTTAAGTGGTTGGTTCGTGGAAGCACAGGTTTGGAATACTATAAAAGGAAGTATCCAAATGCTTAGGAAAGTTAGCCCGTCATGGTGGATTTATCAAGATAAACCCAAAGACCCACAAAGGGACTTACCTTTTACTCAAACAGTGAGAAACACATTTGTGAAGGGCACCCCCAGCATCTCCTGTGATTGCTATTTTATGTCAGCCAGGCTTGACAGTGGAGACTGCCCTAGATGAATTAAGATACTTGCCTGCAATGGTGCTGATTGGGCCCCATGGGGCTAGGGGCCAAGTGGCAGCACCAAGGTGGGCGTGGGCCTCGTAATGGACAGCCCAAAGTCATCATGACACATACGGAGCTATGGCCTTGGCTATTTAGACAAGGTGTCCCTAAGAGCACAACAGATGGGAAGTCCATTAAATCGTTACTTGACCTATATGGGCAGAAAAATTCTAGATTAGGTGAATGTCAGTCTAGCTCAAATCACCAGA
Source organism: Echinops telfairi (assembly GCF_000313985.2). Classification (NCBI taxonomy): domain Eukaryota; kingdom Metazoa; phylum Chordata; class Mammalia; order Afrosoricida; family Tenrecidae; genus Echinops; species Echinops telfairi. The sequence goes on along the minus strand of NW_022103904.1, from coordinate 21,559,137 downwards.
ATAGAGCCACCACCCCTCCATCAATTCCCAGGCTTGAGCCAGCTAACAGACCCACCACTCCTTCTATGGGTGGTCTGTGATCATTAGATTTTAGGTCAACTGGGCTTATCTGGGTAAAAGTAGAGATGGAACCCAACTTATCCATCAGGTCACATCCTGATGACCACACTGGCTTGCGGGTGTGGCTTTTTGTGTTACAGAGACTCTGGGCAGAATGAAGTCTCTCTTGCCCCTCCACCTTCTGCCAGGCCTGAATCCCATGTCTGGTTCATGGGTTTGCTGGCATGCTGCCTGGCCGTCACAGGGGTCATCAGCAGACTGCTGCTCTCAGGCCCCTTCCGCTCTGTGTCCGGCAGCCTGTGGCTCTGCAGCTTCCTCTTCCTGCTTCCTGCTCACCAGGTCCAGCGGCTCCAGGAATCAGGAAAAGCCTCTCCCTTCCCTCTAATCTACATCGAGCAGGACAGGACTTACCTACTTCTGACTGCATACGCCATTTCTGGATACAAATCCTTTCTATGTGCAAAAAATGGACAAGCGCCACTGGTATTTGCTTCTCTCGAGAACCCGACCTACCACACCTTCCATGTAGGAGACCTGGGTTCGATTCTCGCCCAGCGCACCTCGTGTGTGTCTGCCAGCATCCGAGTTCGGCGTTCAATCTAAAATAGACTAGGTAGGCCTGGCTATTTCCTGAAAACTCGGGCAATGGAAATCCCACGGATGGCAGTGGTCGAATCTGCACGAGCCTGGGCAGCTCTGTGCTCAGGGGGGTGTGGCCACCAAGAACTGGGGGCTGAGTCAGCAGCAGCCACTGCTCCCAACAAGCGCCGGACCAGGGACTCAAAAGCCATCTCAGGGAGTGGCTACTGAATGTTGTCCGAAGAGGTGGCGCTCATCCGGTCCTTGAACGCTGTGTAGGAACGCTCCAGAGGGAATGGCAGGAGAGCGAAGAGAACAGCAAGTGCAGAGGCGGGGTAGAAGAGAGCACGGGGTGTGGGGAGGGTTCCGAAGAAATTGTGTATTTCTGAAGTGAAGTGACTAGAAAGCGGCAAGATGAGTGGTCCCCCCTTCTCTTGGCCTGTTTACGAAGAGCCCTGTGACCCCCAATGACTGGTCCTCCATCACCCTTCATGCCTGGAAATGAACGCACCCTCCAGGCTCACAGCCAAACAATAGGCAAAGCCATTGCCATTGAGTCAGTTCTGACTCACAGCCACCCTTCAGGGGAGGGTCGGACTGCCTCCTGTGGGTTTTCAACATTTAACTTGTTACAGGAGTGGAAATCTCACCTTTCTCCCACATAGCGACTGGGGGTTTTGAACCACTGACCTTGCACCGCCAGGACTCATGTAGAATAGGAGAGACCATGCAAATACCTTGGATGAGCAGGGAGAGCACCCGATGACGACATCATAGTTAACATTTATGGAGTGTTCTCTACCTTTCAGGACCTATTGAAGCACGTTTAACCCTTACACCAGCTCTACGAGGGCGGTAAGGAACCTCGTGGTATAGTGCATTGATTACCTGTTGAGTTGCTAACTGCTAGGTCAGCAGTTCAAAACCACCAGACACACTGAGGGAGAGAGATGAGGATTTCTATGCCCAAAAAGATGAATTGTTTCAGAAACCCATAGGGGCAGTCCGACCCTCTCCTGTAGGGTCCCTGTGAGTTGCCTTGGGCTCGATGGCAGTGCATCTTTCTATGAAGGGAGCATCGACATTAGGGAGGTGCGTATTCCTCAGAGCACCCAGACTTCTGATTTCAAAAGGCAGCAGTTGGCCAAAGGCAAACTTCAGGCAGCAGGAAGGAGTAGGAAAGAGGAAGGAATAGACACTGGAAACAGAGGGAGGCCGCGGGATGCATGGTTTACATTGTAGGGATAGCAATCAATGAATCTGAGAAAGTAAATAAATAAAGTGTATGCATTGTTGAATGGAAAACTGCCTTGTTCTGTAAACCTTCATCAATTCACAATAAAAAGGTTGTTTTTTTTTAAAGAGCTGTGTGATCAATAAACACACCTAAATACCCTGGTGAAGTACATCTAATGGCACAGAGATTAATTAATGCCTTTACAACAAAAACACAGAACAAGTAAAAACAACAGGGAAAGATACCGCAGAAACGGATGACGCCTAAACATTCAGAGCCTTGTATTGCAAGCACGAGAGTCACTCCTAAAGTGATTTAATAATTCATCTTCTAAAAGTAAAAGCGAGGAAATAAGGTTTATCATCTATTGAACAACTTGAGTTTCCATTTTCTTCTGGAGCGGAATTTACTTCTCTCCCGGAAAACCACAATCCATAGCGGAGAAGAAAGACCGTAGTATCAGTAACCGCCCCTGGCCCAGCCCTGTCTGCAGGGCAGGCAGCTGGCCAAACGTCTTCTTTGGGAGCTACGCCAGTGGACATGGTGATGAAGTCAGATAAAATTACTCACCGTCCTCCTGTTAAGAGAAGAAAGAGAGGGAGAGACCATGGAAGGCCGTGCGCACTGTGTCCATCACAGACAATTCCAGGCCAAACCACTGGAGCAGACACGTTAGGCGAGTGCGCAGACAACACAAACTCTTCTGGAATGAGTCTCTGTCCATCCTGAGGGCTCCCTCTGGGTGACGATGCGCTCCTTGGACATACCCTCCTGCAAGCACACAGCAGGGCAGCATTCAAAGGGGTCCAACTGAGTCTCCCACCCAGAGCTTTTCCCCAGTGTTGCCAACCGGCCGACTTGTGTTTCTAACAGCATGGAGGGTCCGAGTCTTGCGAGCAGCTATCCTCAGCCTTGGCCTGTGCGACTGCTTTGTAGGCCTCTTCACACTTCACCCCTGCAGGACCTATGCCTGCCCAGCTGGTTGCCCCTGCCGAGCCCTGCAGGGCTGGGCCTCCTCCGTGGGGGCAGGGTGACTCTCGACCCCGATGAACTCTCTTTCAAGACCACTCACCCTCCATTGTCGCTCTTCTCTGGGTGCCAACGTTTCAGTGGATTTTAAGAGTGTGATTTTAGTTTGCAATAGTAGACCTGTAGAACGCAAAAGGTGGGAGAGGCTAGCCCAGCTCTGTCCTGCCACAGTATAGCGACTTTCTTCCTAGTCTGGCACCATACTGTGGCGATCTCTGTGTGGCGCTGTGCCGCCTGTAGTCCAGGTACCAGCAGGGTCGCCCGTGGTGGACAGGTTTCAGCAGAGTGAGATTAAAGACAGACTAAGAACAGCCTGCTGATGTGCTTCCAAAAATTAGCCCGTGTAACCCCGATGGTCACAATAGAATATTGCGATTGTCCGATACTGTGTTGGACGATGAGCCCCCCTGATTGGAAGGCACTTAAAATATAGTGTCTGCAACAAGGAGCTCAAACATGCCAACAAGCATGACGATGGAGCAGGGCGCAGAGCTCTTAATTCTATTCATGGGTCGGCGCAGGCACCACAGCACTGACCAATGAGCAACAGCAAGGGAGGAGGGGCGGCAAAGCTCTTGGCACCACGTCTCTGTGACGCAGGGAAAGTGCTGTCCAGTACTGAGCCATTCTAAGGACGAGCACTCTGTCCTTGAAGACTGTGTTGCTTTGCTAGAGAGAGCAGAGCGGAGGACAGTCTATAATCCTAAGACACCTGCCCTTCTCTAAAGGGATGAGGGAGGTGAGGCCAGAGGGATGGGAGTACGCATCCGTCTGTTCAAAGAAGAGCAGGTATGAGAGTGCTCAGAGGAGGGAGACAACTCCTATCACCACAGCAAACTCCTTTGGATTTCGTTCCTTCTGGGGAAGCCGGAGGCTGCCTTCCACGTCCGGGCAGTTCTACTGGACAGACACTGGTCTTGGGCACAGCGTCCCTCCAGGTGCTTTAGGTGCAGCTGTAGGTACCGGGTGATGGAGAGACATCCACTGCCTCAGGTTCTCCAGGCTCCAGGACAGGCGTCAGGGGGCCTCACGCCCCTGAAGAACAGCTTCCACACAGGCAGTGCAGGTTTAGATGGTTCCGTTCCGAACGCTGAAACGCGTGTGCATTTCCTTACTGTTGATCTCACCTCGCTGGCTGTGCCCTCTGTGGCACCCCCACAGTGCACTTTGGGGGAGAAAAGGAGAGTGGAGGGAGGCAGTTTCCATTGGCCTAACCCCTCACCCCAGGAATCCTGAAAGTGTAGTGTTTATGCGTTGGGCTGCTAACCTCCAATGTCAGCAGTTCAAACACCACCCCCACCGCCACCAGATGAGGCTCTCATAGAGTTGTATGGCCTCGGATATCCATAGGGTTGCTAGGAGCCAGGATCGACTCAAAGGCAGTGGGAGAGTTTGGGTAGGTGGTCATCCAACACTGTGACCCATGCCACAGCGAGCCATCGGGAGAGTAGATGGTGCTCCTGGTACGCCCCTGGCACCCACCCTGCTGGTAAGGAAGTCGTAGTAGACATGGCGAGGATAGCATGCGGGTGCAAAGGAGGAACCCAAACAACATTGAAATTGGTAACGGGATCAACTGAGGCGATCATGAACTGTTTGGCCGGTGGGGTCCAGACCCTTCCCAGCTAAGACTTCCACAAACTTTTTTTCCCCCACAAACTTTTTTAAGCCCCCTCACTCTATTTTAAAACCACTATAAATAATAACTGGAGCTTGCTATTTCCAGTCTGTTGCATATAGTAAGAAGCAGTCAGGTCTGGGGCCAGTGGCTCTGGCCTTTCCAGCTCTGTCATCTTGGCCATCGTGCTTACCTTGTTGTTGCGCAGCGTAGATGGGACACTCCCTCACACCGACCCCAGGGGACGGGCGAGAACTGTCCCAGACGATCTTGCAGCCGGGATCACTCTGCGAGTGAACCAGGACGTCCTCCCTGCTTGGAACCGCTTCAGTGGGTTGGAACAAACAACATTTTGGCTAGTAGCCAAATGCTTAACTCTTGTACCACCAGGGCTCCTGTTAGCCACGAGGAGTCCCCAGCTCTGCCTGTGTAAGATGGAGCATGGTCGGAAAGCTGGGAAGGACTCAAATTCTTACAGTACCTACAGGAACCGACCTTCCGTTTGGTTAAGACTCCCGGATTCCCTGGCAGGTGGGAGTCTCTGTGCAAAGCCCAGGAAGTCTAGGACAGTTGATGGACATTTCCTGAGCCTGCCAAAATAAATCACCATGGACACGGTGGTTTAATGTGACAGGAAGTTATTTCTCACCATCTTGCAGCCAGAATTCTAGGGGGAGGGTGTTGACAGGGCCACATGCTCTCTGAGGACCTGGAGAAGAACCCCTGCTTGCCACTGCCAGCTAGTGTGTGGCCGCATCACTGCAGTCTCTGCCTCTGTCTGCAGTGGCCTCCTCCTTTGTATCTTGGCCTTCCCTTCCCTTCTGTCTCCTGCAGGGGCATTTGTCATTGGATTTAGGACCCACCCAGGTCGTCCCAAGATCCTTACGCTAATCACATTTCCAAATAAGGTCACATCCACCGGTTCTCAAGGTTAGCATGTGGACCTTTTGGAAACACCATGTAACCGACTGCAGCCATCCGTGTGGCCCTGACACATAGCAGGTGGTCAAGATGGCAACAATTAATATATATCATGAAGGACCGCCAACATGCTGTGGAAACTGAAATGAAAAGATAATGGAAGCTTTCCACACACTTTTTAAAGCCCCCTCACTCTATTTTTTAAAATCACTATAAATAATAACTGGAGCTTACTATTTGCAGTCTGTTGCATATATCAGCTCATTTAATCTTTATAACCACTCTGGGAAGCAGAGAGCTCCTAGTTTCATTTTGCAGAGGAGGAAAGAGGGGATTGAACCCAAGCATCCAGTCTCTCAGCAACATGCTGGCCAGCACAGCACGAGAACCTGCAGGTCTAAGTGCGTAACTTAAGCTAATCCACACGTTTCTGACAGTGACCCTCAGAGCACCACTGCAGAAGAAAAAGAAGGGACGTCTCTGTTGAGAAAGGAGAGGAGAGCTTTACGTGCACCTGTGTGAGTCTGGCGACATTAGAGAAACAAATCATATGTATATGAGAGAGTTTTATATAAAAGTGCACCTCCAGAAAACATCCCAACCTAGTGCTGCCCAAGCCCACAATGCAACATTAACCCATATGTCTTACACTAATCCACAAAGTCCTCCTCCACCTCACAAAACACACACAATAATGCCGACTGCAGGAGGAAAGCCGAATCAGTGAACGTGTAAGCATCTCAGC
>NW_022103904.1:21522027-21552376 GCF_000313985.2 Echinops telfairi | reverse complement strand
TGTGTGTGTGTGTGTGTGTGTGTGTGTGTGTGTGTGTGTGTAAAACAATGAAGTTTTAAATGTTTAGCAAATGAAAAGTGTTTCCAATCATAAATATATTCAGCAGTTACGTCTTGGGAAATGGCTATTGGTGGCACTGGAAAAAGTCCCCGAAGAAGTACGGTGCAGTTACTAAACCAATGAAGTTTGTGTAACAACATGGAAGTATCCACACCATGTGAGTTTAAACGAAAACAGCTGAGTTCAGAATTGAGTCCGCCTTGTGTTTACCAGCACCAGGCTCCAAGTCGGTTTGAACCAGTGCAGTCGTGACTGACGCAGCAAAATCCAAACAGCCCTGAAGTCTAAAATTTGGATGAGGCGGGTGATGATTGGAAGGAGAAAAATGAATGGTCAAAGCTTTGGGATGGGAGAAGTGGAATGGGCGTGGTCGGCCCTTTCAGGAATCTGCAGTGGGGCGTTGGATTGTGCTAGGATTAGGGTCAACATTGGACTGCAATGGTTGCGCAGTAAATGCTGGCCAGACCCCTGCGGCAGTCGACTTGACAGCAGTGCTTTCCACTGGGGGAGAGAACAACACATTCAGAGCGGGGCGGCCTACAGCCATCGGTGAGCAGGATGCCATTGTTTCTGACTTGGCCATGCAAGAGATTTCGTCAATATGCAATGCACAGGCTGCCTGGTTTTCCACGCAGGAGATTAAGTTTCTAGCAGGGCATCAGGCTGTAATTTTCCCTCGTACACCCACACTTTACAAATCGGGGTCCGTTCCAGTTTCACTTCGTCAGCTCTGACTGAACTGGGAAGAACCAGTTGGAAGCCCTAACTACATAACATTTCTGCATAACTGTTACCAGGGCCTGGAAAGGGACTTGGAAAAATAAAAACAGCTGATGCGTCAGGGGTAGGGATGGGGTAATTTTTCTTTCCCCCTGATTTCCATCCTGGCTGTTTAATTTGTGCAATACATGTCAAAGGAAAGGACCCTGTCCCCCGCACCCCCAGATGCACTTTTCTGTCTTTAGAGGGTCTCCAGATTACGTCTTGCCCCTACCCTTCCTAACTTACAGAGCAGCTCAAGGTGGATTCTCCTCTTGCAAACCTCATTGCTCTCCGGGCATCCCTCTCTTGGCATCCTCATCTGGTACCACATACGACTGGACTGTGGTTTGTTGCTGGGCTGAACCAACCGTCGTTCTTTGGACAAGAGTGCTCAGAAGTCACTGGCTTTAGGACCCCCTCCTCCTTCTTCCCTCAGGTCTGCAGCCTTCCCCCCATTTTACCACCGGGTCCATGTGGAAGTCCTGTCCCCTTGGTGGCACACAGTGTGGGGAGCTGGAAGACCTGAGAAGGGTGTCAAGCTGAGGGGTTGGTGCCACTGCAATGGAGAAAGCACCTCGGGTCTATACACATGGCTCACACTGACCAGGGACGTGCCCTGCGGCAAGTGCCTTACGGAACCCACTTCATGGGGTGGAGCAGCTACACGTTGGGCTCCCATCTAAAGGTCAGCCATTGGACAGCGCCAGCTGGACAGCAGGAAAAAGACTTACTAGATTCCCGCAGACAGTGCCAGTCTCAGCAACCCGGCAGGGCGGTTCTACCCCGTCCTATAGGGTAGCCGTGAGTCGGCATCAACCCGATGGCAGTGCGTTCGGTTCCTGGAGTTTCGAATCCCGTCAACCCCCATGATACAGATGTGGAAGTTCGGGCACAGAGAGGGTACAGAACTTGTCCAAATTCTCACCGCCAACTAGTTGGGCATGGATTTGATTGAACCGGGGCACGTGCACTCAGCGTTGCCCTAGGCAACAATCTGGTGACGCTGGAGAAAGCACCAAGGAAATGTTTGTTGTCAGCACTGGGTGGTCTGGCAGAAACGGGGCAGAAGAGCTGGCTTCCTTCCCAGTCAGGCTACCAGTGTTCTGCGTGACACGAGGCCCACGAAGGCATTTGATGCTCTGAACCTCCGCTCCCAGCTGAGGCCCCTGCACGTGCGCCCGAGAAAATGTCCCCAGTCAGGCAAGTCTCCCCGACAGCCAAGGTGGGTGTCCACTTAGGTCAGCAGAGAAAAGAGCTAGAGGCGTCGAAGGGTTCCCAACTTGGAAAAAGGGCTTGCCAAGTATTTTGAAAGGTGAACGGAGTTTGTCAAAAACAATTGAGGCATTTTCTTTGGTTTCCAAAGGAAATGATTCAACTGAACCAAACGTTCCTAACGAAAGAGACGGGTTAAATCACGTCAGAACCATCAGAGGTTTGGCAACAGCTGGGGAGCTGGCCTGACCTTCCGCTTGCTAAACGCTTTGGTGTGCGCTCCTTCGAGAAGGTTGTGCTTAGAGCTATTTTCCTTCCTTCCTTTCTTCCCTTCCTCCCCTTCCTCCTCCTTTTAGATTTTAATTTTCTAAAGCTGCGATTCACAAACCTGCCTGCACGAGACTCAGTGACGAACCCTCATGCCATGCTAATTTCACTGGGGGGCTACTTGCAACTTGGACGTTTGAAAGCGTGTGCTCAACTACTGCGCTCACTCCCAAGTGATGACACTCCACCCCATCTGTGTTGTGAACCGCCTGCCTTCCTGCTGATGCTGGCACACGTCCTAAGGATGGAATAATTGAGGGAGAGTCTTACTGAAAACAGACAAACCCGTTGCCACCACGTGAATTCCAACTCCCGGCCACACCACGCATTATTTTGAACTTCTCCATGGGCTCTGATCTCTGTAGAAAGAGACTGTCGGTCTTTTTCTGCAGAGCTGTCGGGTCGGTTGGAACTACCAACCTTTGGACTGGCAGACGAGTGCAACCCACTGTACCACCAGGTGTCTTGACCTGACATGCCACTCAGACCCGATGGCATTAGCTCAGATCTGGGCCGTCTACGCTGACTGGGTCACATGGGCTCTGGGGACCTGAGGTCATCTATCAATCCCCCCCAGATTTTCAGCATCAAAATATCCCAGACACCAGATCCCCAAGGGAAATCAGTTGAGAGCCACATGACAAAATGGGACATTGTATGTGGGGGGTGAGGGCAATGTAGGGTAGATGTGCTAGACCAGGGGTGTCAAATGGGCAGCCCATGGGCTGCATGCGGGGCCCCCCCCCCACAAGGTAATTTTTTATGGCCCGTGATGCTCTGAAATAAAATGAAAATAGAAAAAATTGTTATGAAGAAAATAGTGCTTAGGGGAGATCGAGGCAATACCTACACACAGTTCCCTCGTTAACCCTTTAACTACGGAAGACGAGGATACACGTGGCCCAGTGCCTTTCCCAGGGGCCTGTGGACGTGGACAAAAGGCTGACTCAGTTCCGGTGACGTTTGGAAGCGATGTGTCTGCCACTGTCAGTGTCGCGTCATGTAAACAGATCCCAATAACGAAAAGGTTAAAAAGAGCACTCTGGGCTGTGCTGTTATGAATCATACCTAGCGGCAGCGCTAGTTAACATTTTTAAAGGGAAGCCATTACGATTGTGCATCACGTTTGTCAGCTGTCCAACAGTTTGTGTTTTTTATTAGTTACTTTGTTATATTTTGCGGTCACAACATAAGAGGTAAGTGAAAAACTAGTAGGAGGAAAGAGCTGGCAAGTTTCGGGTAAAAAAGAATGATTTTAGTTTTATAAATACATTAAATAAAATAAATGTTTAAATAAAAGCAATTCTATAGTGTTTTAATTATCCTACCCTTATTCCTGAGTCCTCACTTCGAAATATAAATTTAACAACATTTGTAAATGTGATGTAGCCTGTGTGAATCTTGCCTGTTGCCCCAAATGGCCTGCGTTTTAATTGAGTTTGACACCCCTGTGGTAGACCCATGCTTTGCAACCCTGCACCCGGAATCACTCACGACGCTTTTTGCAAATACCAAGGCCTGAGTCCCACCCAGGGAGTTACTGGGGCTTCATTGATTTGGGGTATAACCTGTGCATCAAGACTTTAAAAAACTTCCCTTCATGGGGGATGAATAACAGAAACGTGGGTGAAGGGAGACAACAGACAGTGTAAGACATGAAATAACAATAATAATATATAATTGATCAAGGATTCATGAGGATGGGAGGGTGACGGAGGGAGGGGCAAAAAGAGGAGCTGATACCAAAGGTTGAAGTAGAAAGAAAATGTTTTGAAAACGATGATGGCAACATATGTACAAGTGTGCTTAATACAATTGAATGATAGGTTGTTATAAGATTCATGGGAGCCCCCCAATAGAATGATTAATATTAATTTTTAAAACTTCCCTTAAAACATATCTCTCTCAGACATATTCATATTAAAAAAATAGTATTATGTTGGAATATATGCGACCGCCACCCACTGTCACTAAGTTGATTCTGACTCGTAGAGGCTTACGTTTACGGGAAATGGAAATGAAAGATCGTGGAATTTTTCCACAACGTTTTTATAGCTTTCTCATCTATAGCGAAATTTGACATTTCAATCATTTTTATGTATCCCATTAATCACATATACCTTCTCCTCACTTATCGACTATTTATTTATCCAACATTTAGCTTTTAAGACAAAGGACCAAAAACAAAAAACCAAAAGGCTGGACTTGCTAATTTTTCTCATTAACAATATACCAACCTCCCCCACCCCCCAAAAAAACCAAACCAAACTCACTGTCATTGAGTTGACCCTGCCTGAACGCCACCCTACAGGACAGGGCAGCATGCCCTGTGAGTTCAAGGCCTTGACTCTTTGAAGAGTAAGCCCCCCTTACAGCAGGTTGTGGCTTCAAAGTGCTGGCCTTTGGGTTAGCAGCTCACCCGGAACCCCCACCTCACCAGGGGGCTCGAACAAAGTATGTCTGGCTGATGGGGATACTGCTGAGAGGTGAGGGGAGGGGAGCACAGACTGTGGTGGCGAAGGTGGACCATGCTTCTCGGTGGCTCGAGAGTTATGCAAGGGTGTGATTTGCCGTCTCCAACCAAGACCAAACTCACCGCCACGGAGGCAATTTCCACTCGTGGCGACCTGTACAGGGCTTGTGAGGCTGTGGTCACTACTGGAGCAGATGGAATTTGACAGCTATGTGGCGATCAAGTTTAGCAGTTAGATGACGTGATCAAATTTAGCAGAAGAAACCTGGCAGTGATGTCTTCCATTTGGTGTGATTTATGGTGATCATACTCCTTTTCACAAAACATAGACATCTTGGGTCTTTGGAATCTAACCATGTAGGTAAGTCAGGAAAAGAGCAATAATAAAAACCCCAAACCCACCTCCCTTGGGTAGGTTCTCAGCCACAGCAACCCTCTAGGGTCGAGGATTGCTGCCCGTTCGGGTCTCTGCGTCTGTACATCTTTATGGACTCAGAGAGCCTCGTTTCCCTCCGTGGAGTGGCTGGTGCTTTAGAATCACCAAATGGCGGTTCACAGTCAAGTGCTTTACCTGCTGTGCCACCAGGGCTCTGTGAGTGAGGAGAGAGTGTGTGTATTTAATAGGAATGGCATCAACCTCGATGCACCCATTCATTTTTAAACTTGTGTATTTTTACCTAACCAGCTACAAACTTTTGTAGGTGTCAATAAATATGAGCTATAAAATGATTTTAGATGTCTAAGAAGCATTTCATTGGGTGAATTTATAGGAACTTATTTAAACCCTTCTATGGCTCAGTACATAGCTTACTTAAAATGTTTCCCTATCATGAGTATTCCATCCAAATAAACAAAGCCATTACAAGATCTATTTTGAGTTCATCAATCATTATTTCCCTAGAATCAATGTTCAGAAATGGATTTGCTTAATTGAGGCTCAGAGGGGGTTTAAGCCTTTGGACATACACAGAGAAATGATGTTCCAGAAAGCATATAACATTTAAACTCTCACCAAAAATATATGAATACCTGTATCTCTAGAAGGAGTCAGGTAGCACTGTGTATGAGGCATTGGGCTGCTAAGCACAAGGTGCAAACCCACAGCCCAGCCACTCCGACGGAGAGAGGGGAGGCTGTCTTAGCCCAGAGTCACCGTGCGTCAGAATTGACGCCATGCCAGTGGGTTCCCTGACGGTGGCTCTGATCATTCTCACCATATAAGACAGAAAATGACATTGGTTTTTTTAGCGGTTTTCTTTTTTCAAAAAAATATTGGTAGAGTTGTGTATTTTTTTAAAAAGGAAACAAGTAGGATGTTTGTGTTTCTCGTTGAGTGGCCTCTCTGAGTCCTTTGCCCTCCATCCTCTGGGAGCTGTGGGCAGGAGGTCCCGTCTCAGCGGTCCCGGTCCCTGCTCTGGTCTTCTCTCAGAGCCTGAGGCACGCACTGTGGACGACTTTGGACGACCTTCTAGACCTCGGGCTATGACCTTCGGCGGTTTTGCAGGCTTGCTTGGTTGCGAATAGGGCACACTGTTTGCGTTTCTGGCTTTGTTCCTTGTCTATTTTTCATTTTTAAAGATTATATTCGATGATTCCCCCCTAGACCTCTTCCCTAGCTTTAAAATTCTGCATAACTCCGGCTATTTCTTCGATGTCTGGAGATGTCTGAATGAGGCGGTTTCTTTTCTAGCTTTTCAGTTTGGAATGTCAATACCAACTAAACCAACCTCTTGGCATTGTTGAAAGGCCCCTTTGTTCCTGTGTGCTTGGAGTCAAGCAGCTCTCAGTGAAGGCCCTTATCTCAGGTAAGAAGTTAAGCCGTTTATCTGATTTATGACTTTTTTTTCTCCTTTTCTCATTTCTGTCCTTTCTTTTCTTTTTAAAACTTAAGACCTCAACTACCTTTCTTGCCCAGCAGGATCAAAATTGCCACCAAGGAAATGGGATGGGCCAATCTTGTTTTGATGGATCACAACTTAGGGTGTTTTTTGACAACACATGACACAACAGATTCCGTTCCTACTTAGCAATTTACATACATATTGCTCAAGGACCCCTGGGAGCAGGTCAGCAGGCCAAACACCTCAGGCCCTCTTCGGGAGAAAGCTGAGGTTGCCTGTTCCCATAAAGTTTTGTTTCCAAAGCCTTGGAAACGCTATGGTGGGTTGCCGTGCATGCAAACAGACTGCAGGGCAGTGCGGTTCACACGTGGTGCTCAGGGACAACGGTCCCCTTTTCGCGCCTAGACCAGGCGGTCCACCAGTGAGAGTGGGCCCGGCGGCTTCTGCAGAGTGGTGAGAGAAAGTGGAATCAGGAGCCAACGGCCACGGCCGGGGTGACCCCAATAAGATCAGGACAAACGGGAAGAAAGTACCTCCTCTGCCCTTCTCCAGTCTTCTCCGTTTCCCCAAAATGATGCTTCCGGACAAAACCAAATAGGGGGCTGGGGTTCGGGGCGGCGCGAACATTTCACAAACTCGGTCGCTACCTGAACATTCAGAGGTTCGAGTCAGCCCAGAGATGCTGCCGGTGAAGAGGTCGGCTGTATGTCTACACAGGTGACATGGAGATTTTGCAAATCGCACAACCACTGTCTATGAACAGGGCCGTGTTGTGTTCGGTTGTACATAGGGCCACTGTGAGTAGGAACTGACCTGATATCACCTAGCAACAACAACAACAACAACAACAACAGACATTTAGGACATGACCTGGATCTGATCTCACCCGGTCTCATGTAGCACAGGGCTCACGGCCCTTTAGTGATTCTCCTAAGGACGGTCAACTTGACAGCAGGTCACCACAGTACACGAGTGCCGCCCTCGGATTCTCCTGTGGGTATTTAAAGTACCCCCACAGGCCATGGCTCCTAATAGTTGAATCAGAGTGAACTCCAGCCCCCCCGCACTCCCCGAGGGAAGTGGTCTTGGCACGAACACCTTGGCCTTGGGCCCCTTTTCAGCCCCCTCACAGCCTTTCTCCCTCTAGACGCTAAACCTTCACCGGCTGCTGAGCATCCTCCGGGGGACCTCCCTTTCAGAGTTCACGACATTCTGTCCCTGTCTTCTGCAGATGGCACGCTTGGAAACGTCCCTGCCTGCCTGCCCCACCTAAAATCAGATGGCCAGGGCCCAAGTCCAGCCTGGATTTGTGGCGGCTTCCGGGAGCCATCAAGTCTGCTGTGGCTCCCAGCGACCCATGTACGGTAGAAGGAAACCCTGCCCGGTACCGGGCCAGCCGCACAGTCATTGCTAGGCTTCAGTCTCTTGTTGCAGCCATGGCGTCAGTCCACCCTCGGTTTACCACGCACGATGTCCTCCTCCAAGAGCCGGTCCCACCTGATGGCAAAGTCTACGTAAGTGAGATGAAGCCTCCCCACCGTGGCTTCTAAGAAGCCTCTGGCTGTACTTCGTCCGACAGAGATGTGTTTGTTCTTCCGGCAAGCGCCGGTGTAGTCACCGTTCTTCTTCACCACCACAAACTAAAGGAACCAGATCTTCTTCATACCTTGTTCACTGTCCGTCCTTTGCATGCATACGAGACGATGGAAAAGTCCGGGTCTCGACTCGACAGTCCTTCTCTCATGCGTAGGGTTGCTATGACAGGAAAGCAACCAACCAGACACCCTTTTCCCTTTCTTTCTGGGTCTAGCGCCTCCTACAGCCTGGTGGTGAGAGTGGATCCCGATCAGGCTGCAGTGAAGACAGCAGGAGGTCCCTCCATGGCATGGAGTGTGTGTGTGTGTGTGTGTGTGTGTGTGTGTGTGTGTGTGTGACTCCCATGGGATCAGGCCAGCAGGGGTGATGCTGGTGACCAGGCTCCAACAGTCGCAGCGTCATTGCAGGCTCTGATTTCTCACAGAGCTGTTACTGGCAGCTACAGCATCCCAAAGATCTAGGTCCGAGGCTCCTGTTTTATAGTCCTGTTTCCCTTTTTTCCCTGCCAACCTCGGAGTGATAACAGTTTCCTGCAGTCCTCATCTCTGGATCACCCACGTTTCTATTTCCGTTTCTCCAGCTTGTTGTCAGGAACCGGCAACCCTGTGCACAACAGAACGAAACACCACCCAGTCCTGCACCATCCGCCCAATGGCTTCCTTGCCCGGTCACCTTGTTGCAGCCACTGTGTCAGCCGGACTCGTCGAGGGTCTTCCTATTGTCCGCTGCTCTTCCACTTTTGCAAGCGTGATGTCCTGCCAGGGACTGGTCTCTCCCGACAAGATGTTGAAACAGTTTTGTAAATGGCATGGAATTCCGTCATCTATTTGGGTGCAAGCGGTTAGTGCACTTTTCTGTGAGTCCAACGGTCCACTCAGAGACGGCTCAGAAGCAAGGCCTGGAGGTCAATTTCCAAGGAAAAATCAAGACACAGAAAACCCTCTGGAGGACATGTCCACTCCGACACATACGGGGTCACCCCAAGGAGCGTCAACGTGCTGGTGACCGCGCGGGGGAACACAGGCGGCGGCGGCTTCAGTTTCCTTGACGGCACGCTGACCACCCACCCCATCCTCCTCCTGCAGATGGAAAGCAGCGCCCAACACCTCCAAGACACGACCCTCCTGCAGATTGGAGTCTCCATCAATTGTCTGTTGAAAACACGCCTCTCAGGGTGTGTGGCTTGTCATCCCAGGCCTTCTTGTGAAGGCCCAAGAAATGGTGACTGTAGGTGACATCAACCCCCTGGGTTTTCATCATACAATCAGCTGCCCTTCTGCAGGGTCATCCACACAAACTAAAAATAAATAAGTCCCTACGTGGCTTGAAAGAATTAGGCGTGCCAATTTCAGGTCATGTCACTACAGCCCCAATTATAGCTCAGCTGCATGGAAGTTAATGGCTAGAGGCGAGGGAAGCAGGCAGAGTCCCTGGAGAGGGCGTCTGGGCAGCTGAGGTCCACCCCACCCCCTGTCCCCTACCACCCAACGCAGCTGCGCAGGAATCTAACCACGAAGGTCCTCGTCTGCTGGCATTTTCAGAGTCTGTGTTTGTAAGGCACTTGGGTTCCAGACGAGGTGTCTTCAGACCCAGCTTCTCCCTGGCCACGAGGGAATAAATATTTGTAAATGCTGGCATGTTTTGGCCCCTGTAATGTCAGCTGGTATCGGGGGACCGTCGCTGCACTTCCTTCTGTCCTGATTTGCTCCACAGTGAGAAACAGGAGATGTTTATATGTTCTTGCCAAGGTACGTAGAGATGATGTCGATACGGCGAGGTAATTTCTTGACACTGTTCACGCTTCCAGTGCACCAATCACTGGCTCCCGGCATCTTCAAAAGGGAGTGTCGTCATTACCTCTCCTTCCAGAGCACCTTCATCATATTAAAAAGAAACCCCACGTCCGTTAGCGGTCTCTCCTCATGACCCACCTCTCTCCCCAGCTGCTGGCAGCCACTAATCCACTTTCAGTCTCTCTGGATCTGCCTACTGCAGAAATGTTGAATAATGGGGGCATGCAATAGATGTCCTTTTGTGACTCTTTGTTTTCCACTTCATAATGTTTTCCAGGCTCATCCAGAGGGTAGCATATATCAGAACATCCTTCTTTTTGATGACCGAATACAATTCCCTTGTATACATAGGCCACGTGCTGTTTATCTCTTCCAAAACTGATGGGCAGTTGTACTTTGGGGCCAGTATGAAGAATCCTGTTGTGGACACTCAGATACACGTTTTTGTTTTAAAGAGCAAGGAGGTCACTTTGAGGACCCAGGCCCTGGTATTTCAATCGCCCCCCTATGCCCTTGAAAGCTGGTCACTGAACAAGGCAGAGGCAGGCACACTGAGGCCGTTGAGTTAAAGAGATGGTAGGGAATGCGCCAAGCACCGTGGACTGCCAGAGGAACAAGCAAGTCCGTCTTGAAGGAGGCACAACCAGGTGCCCCTAAGAAACAAGGTCGGCAAGGTTTTGCCTGAGGCACTTTGGACACGCCATCAGGAGAGACTCATCCCTGGAGAAGGGCACCCTGGTTGGGAAAGTAGATGAGTTAGTTAGTTTATTGTGCCAACCTGGCCAATAAACACATGTAGGGTTAATTGAAGAGCGGAGGGATAAATGGCTTGGTGAGCCTCGCCTTTCTAGTGCTCGGGTCTCTTACTTTCTGATGGTCGGACCCGGGTGCAGCTGCCTTAGCCAGTTCCCTGCTTCAGCTGGCAAGGCTCACTTCCTGCAAGACATCCCCAAGGAGAAGCCACCTGGACCTGCCCTGATGCAGCCCTGGATGCTGGAGCAGCCGTGTGGAGACCCCTGCCAGTGCTGAGATGCTTACACGCTCACTGACTCGGCTTTCCTCCTGCAGTCAGCGTCATTGCCTCTGTTTTGTGAGATGGAGGAGGACTTTCTGGATTGGGGTTATGGGTTAATGTTGGACTTGTGGGCTTGGGCAGCACTGGGTTGGGATGTTTTCTTGATATGCACTTAACCTTTATATAGAACTCTCTCTTATGCATGAGTTTCTGTGGACTTGTTTCTTTCAAGTCCCCAGAATAATACAGTAGAAGAGTGGCAACCAAGAAAAACAAAAACAAAAAGAAGGCCCAAAAAGAAGGCCCTCCGGGGAGGTGGCGTGATGCAGCGGCTGCAACAAGGAGCTCACACACAGGAACAGCGGTGAGGCTGGTGCAGGGCTGGGCAGTGCTTCCTTCTGTTGCCCCCAGGGTGCCCGTGAGGCAGAATTGGCATCTAACAACAACCCCAAGTAATGATCGAAAGGTGTCATTCATTGAGTCCTTCTAGAACATCAACATTCTCCCTGGGGGTGGGGAGTCCTGGGCCGCAGGAGGCAAACTCTGGAAGCATGAGTCTCTTGCGTTCCTGGGGCTTGGGACTCCCCGGCGATGCTGAGGAGGGCCAGTAAGCGAGCACAGTCCTCACTTCTCCTGAGAGGTGCCCAGGCCGGCCTCTGAGCGCCAGAGGTTCTTAGGGACACAGTCGGTGGTATTGCCAAGTGTTTGTGTCCCACATTGGGCACACTCGTGCTAGGTAAGGGGTTGTGAATCAGGTGCTGGCTGGGGCTAGACGGCAAATATGTTTGGATTGGTCTTCCTGGTTGCCTGATGTGTTGAGAGGTGCTGCGTACAATCAATCCAGCTTTCATCTGGAAAAAAAACCCAAAAAAACACTCAGAAGCACTGGCAGCACTGGGCCAGCATGCCACACATACTTTGGCGTGCACTTTGGGGAGAAGTGGGACTCTTCAGCTCCCCTCCTGTCACCTGTCTGCGCCCCTTCACTCTCACTTACCTGCCTCGCCCCGAGAAGACATGTGCATGGGTGAGAAGCCTGAGGATTTCTTCCCAGGTCTCCCTCCACACCGGTCAGCCTTGCCTATTGAATGCATGGGCCTTTGGATGAACTGACCCCTGGAAGTAATTCCCCCCTTGGGAATGGTGGTCCTCAAACTTGGCTGTGCATTAGAATCAGTGTGAGGGCTTTCAAAGATATACAAAGTACAGGCCACTCCCCAGACCAATCAAATCACCATGTCTGGAGTGGAACACAGGCAGTCGAATCCTGGTAAATACTTATAAATACTCTCTGGGGGGAAACGCCTTGATGGGTAGCCTTTGCTGATTCTTGGGCTATAAATAGTGGTGTTTGGGGTTATGCTTTAGGCTTCTAACCCCAAGGTCAGCAGTTCTGACCCACCAGCTGCTCTGCACGAGAAAGATGAGGCTTTCTACTCTCATAAAGAGTTAGTCTTGGAAACCTGCGGGGGCAGCTCTATTCTGCTCTACGGGGTCACCTTGAGGTGGAGTGGACTTGACGGCAGTGAGCCAGTGCTTATCTGCTAACCACAAGGTCAGCAGCTCAAACTCACCAGCCGGGAGAAAGATGCCGTCCACTTTTGTAATCGCAGGCTTGGTGGTCCAAGGGGAAAGTTCTCCTCTGTCCAGTAGGCCATCATGAGTCAGACTCACCTGGAGAGCGGCAGGCTGGTTTGCCTGGTTTTTTTTAAAATCGTTTTATTAGGGCTCATACAACTCTTATCACAATCCCTACATACATCAATTGTGTAAAGCACATTTGTACATTCATTGCCCGAGGGTTGCCTGTTTGTGATGGCATCCATATTCCCATCGTGGACTATTGTGGTTCATTCCAAGTTACCAGTGTGCTGAAATGGGAGGCAGCGCTGGAAAGCGAAGCTCGGTAGCAAGCCCTTCTAAGAGGAGAAGCCAACAGCCTTGCTTTAGGGTTCTTGTTCTTAAGTGCACGACTCATTCCAAAGAAAACAGGTTTAAACCTTTCTGCCATCAGTGGATAGCTGCAAGCACGTTCTCTCAGTAATACACTTATCCTAATCACATTAGGGGATCTTAAATGATGAAAACAAAACCGTCCCACCCAAACAATGGCTTTCTGCAGTATTGGGGAGGAGGGTGGGGGGCACTTCTCAGTGATCAGTTCCATTCAAGGCAGAGAGGTTTTAGGGTTCACGAAGGGCTACTTTAGCTCCCCAGGGTGTCACCCTCCTCCAGATTTTTTATTTTTCAAAAGATGCAGAACGTTCACAGGGGCTTGTTATGAAGACGTTTTAAGAAAGTAAAAAACTTCATTGGCGAGAAAAGGGCCAGAAAGCTGTACCAAGGAATTTCTTTGTTCATCGTAACAACACTCCTTCAAGGGCCGACCTATGAGCATCTGGCTGGGGGACTATCCCATCAACCCTATGGTCCTAGTTGACCGCCTGCAGACTTCTTTTTGTTCCCCCAACCGCAAATTATATTTAAAAGGAACTACAATCGAAATCGCTGAAGGGCGCCGGAACCATTTTTAGGCTATGGTGTAAAGCTCAGAGCACCAGATTCCTTGTGGGAAGAGATTCCAACAGACAAAAAAAAAAAAAAACCCTTACAGCTGCCGAGAGGATTCTAGTGATCCTACCCTCCGCAAACTCCAACGGACTGCTGTCCAGTGGGTGCCAACTCATAACAGCCATAGAGGAATGGGTAGGAAGCCCCCGTGGGGTTCTGAGAGTCTTCACGGGAGTAGAAAGCCCCCCTCTCTCACAATGACCCCGGAGGACAGAGTAAAACTGGGTCAGAGGGGCTTAGAGGCTGCAGCTCTTCTGGAAAGCAGACTTCTTCCTCTCTCTCCCGCCAGCAGCTGGTGCATCCAAGGCGCCACATGGTCTCGAAGTCCAGTGTCCAAACCACCGCCCCCAGGGCTCCTAGTGAGCAGATTGATCAAGGGAAACCCGGCCTTCCGAAGGTGTACAACCCTGATGGAGGATGTGTTGAGAACAATAGGCATCGATTCCAATATTTTCCTTTAATAAAACTTTCTCTGACTTTTGCAGCAATTTTTTCCCCAATTATCCTTGTATCGTGTTTTCACAAAGCATAGAAAACAGATAAATAATTGGAGCGCATGGACAATAGTAATGTTTAGTAAACATCGTTAGGAAAGGATACATTTTGGATATTTACTACCTGTGTGTTAAAATATGATTTCTTTTTAAAAAATTAAGTGTATATATTTTATTTTAAAGTCATGGCTGTGTAAACTACCTGGCTCATCCAATTTCTACGTTTTCAGCAATCAGCTCTCAGGAACTGGTACAAGCTGGCTGCTGCCCATGACAGGGACAGGCATCGGCCTCCTTTGAATTTCCCCTGATGATTCCAAAGTGCAGACAAATGGGAGGACCACAGCTTTAGGAGCAGTCTTCCCAAACATTAGAGTGCATTAGGAGCTCCTCGGAGGCCCGTTAGAATACAGCGTGGGGCTCTATCCCTAGAGTGTCTGATGAAGTAGGCCTTGGCAAAGGGGCCGCGACATTGCCCTTCTAAAGAGTCCCCCAGTGGTGCTAACATGACTAGACCAGGCACCACCCTTTGCGTAAGAATATGCCAGTATCCATTTCTAGCGGTCTAAGGAACTTTCTGTTGCAGGATGGGGTAGGCTTGGTTGAAGTTCACCAACCCTACCCCCCTTTAGAGACAATAATTCCAGAAGGTCCTACGCAGAAGGTAGGATGCTTAATGGATGCTGATGCCTGGTGTAGTAATCTAACTTCAAGGGTGTTTCTGGAGGCTCAGCAGCTTCTACAACTGTTCCTGAGTTCACAGCCGCCAGCCCTGCTTGTCCCTCTCACGGAACTCGAGCAAATGGGAAAGGATGGAGGTAGGGGACAAGCCACAAAGCCACATGGGGGAGGCTATTACCCATTCCCTAGAGGCAGAGGTGAGTGGCTGGCCTCTGTTGCCATGGATACGGCCCAGTCACTGGTGGGATGGGAACCAGAAGAATGAGGACTGAGGCCAGCAAGGAGGGAGAGTTGTTTCCCAGCACCTTCGTGTCCAGAGACTAAAGAATAGTAAAGCCATTTCGTTTTCAGTTCATTAAGAGATATAAGAAAGGCTTACTCTAATATCTGCTACGTTGAGTAAAAAGAAAAATAATGCAAGTCTGCATTAGATTATAACGCACACACTCACACCTCTTCCATTGAGTCGGTTCTGGCTCACAGCAACCCTCTAGGCTAGAGAGGCACTGCTCCTGTGGGTTGCTGAGACTGTACCTCTCAGAGAACAGAAAGCCTCATCTTTCGCTGGAGAGAGGCTGGTGATTTCCAACTGCTGACCCTGCTGATGACAGCCCAGCGCAGAAGCACTGCGCCACCAGGGCTGGGGAGATTTTCTAATCTAAAGTGTGTCTGGGTAGTTCAAAAGATGAATGTCCTTGGCTGCTCACCAAACACTTGGACGTTGCAATCCATCCAGCAGTGGCTTGGAAAAAAGATCTGCTGATCTACTAAAAACGCAGCCATTGACAACCCGACGGAGCACAGGTCTACTCTGATACACAATGCATCACCGTGCATCAACTCAATGGCTAGAGGCTGTCCATATTCTCTGTGGAGTTAATTGAGGAGCACTGGTAGTGCTTTGGGTAAGTGTTGGGATGCTAACCACAGTTGGTGGTTCAAACCCTTTAGCCATCTTCTCCTGCAAAGATTTACAGCATTGCAAACCCCAGGGAGCAGTTCTTGTCCGTCCTATAGGGTCACTGAGTCTTGGAACTCATTCAATGGCAGTGCGCTTGGTTTGGTTGAAAGGAGTTAATCAGCCTGTGATCCTTGAAGGCAAGGACCTGTTATTATTACTCCTTCTATTATCCCTCTGCATGTACACTGTCCATCCCCAGGGCTGCACCTAGCAGATTCCCACGTATATTTTCTCACTGAGGGAATGCTATATCTCTTGAATCTTAGACTTCCCATTGAGGGAATGACATGTGCCTTGAAGCTAGGTTCTTGTGTCTCCCACGTTGATATTGTATCTGAGAAGACAGCCATATTTCTTAGCCATGCCTCCTTGTTCAAGTCTCTATTCACCTGGAACAATAGAGGAAAAAGAGTCAGGGAGAGGAGGGGGACATGGAATCTGTAGCTAATTGTCTTTATGAAGAATGGTCTCCTTTGTCACGACAATAAAACTCGATGGTGCCTAGCTACTGTTGTTGAACATTGGGATCAAAAATTCTCTATAAGAATCCTGATCAGAAGGGGGAATATGCAGAACAGAATTTGTGTTCCCATGGAATCCAGACTTCTGGAGCCATGCAGGCTGGATGAGTTCCTGAAATTATTGCCCTGGGATCATCCTAAAACCTTAAACTAAACTATCACCTGAAATCTTCTTAAATACAACAACAACAACGTGGCCAGTAAGGCGAGACAAATAGGTAATGACCCCACATGAGGTTTCCGAGGTTGTGGATCTTTATGGGAGCATGGAGTCTCTACTTTCTCCCCTGGGCCGGCTGGTGGTTTTGAACCACTGACCTAGTGGTTAGCAGTTTAGCTTAACTAGTAAAAACTGCCTGCCTTGAGAATGATGCTCTTTTAAGAACTGTCTCTCAGGGCAGGATATGACAAAATAAACAATTTATAAACTATCAAGGGCTCATGAGGGAGTGGGGAGCGGGGAGGGAGGGGGAAAATGAGGACCTGATGCCAGGGGCTTAAGTGGAGAGCAAATGTTTTGAGAATGATGAGGGCAATGAATGGACAAATGCACTTTACACGATTGATGTATGTATGGATTGTGATAAGAGCTGTATGAGCCCCTAATAAAACGATTTAAAAAAAAACTGTCTCTCTGGAATCAAACGAATAGGAATCTTAGGGGGCAGTGAGTTTACATGTGCTCTGTGTATTTTCAACAACGACAAAAATACATAAACATTTGAAGATCAATTATAAAAGGAATACAATTCAGTGGCATTTGTGTTCGCACCAAGTTGCGCAACCATCACCACAATCAATTTTAGAATCTTTCCATCACTCCAAAGAGAAATTCCACTAGTAGTCTCTTCCCATTCCCCCCAAAGTCCCTAGCCCTAAAAACCATGAATATATCTCCTGTCCACATAGCTTTGTCTCTTCTGGGGAGTTCATGTAAATGAAGTGATAAATGATCTGTCCTTGTGTGACTGGGTCCTTTCATTCAGAAAGGTGCGTTCAGGGGTTGCCCGTACTGTAGCATTGGTCAGTCCTTCATGTCTTTTATGACTGAATAGAATAGTATTCCATTTTTGGCGGTGCCTGGCTCACACATGAGATCATTCCTGAGTGTGTCTTGAAGCGTTTGTGAGACAGAACTCACGCATAAGACTCGTAGTCTTAATGTAGTGCAAGAAAAGGCTTGAACCTCTTTCAACGATTTAAAACCTGCAAGGACAGCCGAGGAAGGTGATTGTGATCATCCCGAGTAGAGGTTGTTTCCATCATTTCAAAGTGAGGGCTCGTTTGCATAACATTAAAAGGCAAGCACCCGGTGTCCACCTTGGATGCTTGCCACCTGGGAACAGCCTGCATGTCATCTTGAAGGTAGCCATTCAACAGTAGGTTGATTTTTTCCCCTACTTGTTCACCTGTTAGGAACAATGCTGGCCTGAATGGAGGTGTAGTAACTGGGGTCTTCTTTTCCCTCAGGTCTAGTTCTAGCAGTGGAGAGGCTAGGCCACGGGGTAGGAAGCATTTCTATGGTTAATCTGTTGAAGAAATAGCGTGTTGGTGTCCAGAGCGGCCCCGCTGGGAGTGCACAGAGGTTCCTGTGGTCATTACACCCAGGCCAACAACAACTACAGCACATTGCCCCCCCCCCCGTGTCTTGGTTTTAAGACCTGTGCCTGGGGTTGTTTGGGACACTGATTTAGAAAACTGCATTGGAGAGATCACATCAACTCTAGTTTCTTAGATAGGAAATTTTCTGCCATTAAGTTACATTAATTTATTAATTTATCATCTAGGGTTTTTTTCTTCTTTTAGTTTTAAATATGAGGAGAATTCAGACTCACAAATTACAGGATCAGACAAAAATGATAAGCATTTGAAAAGGAATTAGGTGCGAAGGAGCTTCCAAGGGAAACTGTGTGCGGACTCCTGGTGGCTCGTTGGCTACACATCCAGCTGCCAATCATAAGGCCGCCACCAGTCTCTATGCAGACTTAAAAGATTTAAAGGCGTGGAAACTCAGAGGGATAGTTCTTCTCTGTCCTGTAGGGTTACTATGAGTTGAATTTATGAGAAGACAACAGATTTTTCTCTTAGGTATGGGGGGTAGGGGGCTTGCTTATCTTTTTTGGTTATAGCAGTGGTTCTCAACCTTCCTAATGCCGCGATCCTTTAATACAGCTCCTCATGTTGTGGTATCCCCCAACCATAAAATTATTTTTGTTGCTACTTCATAACTGTAATTTTGCTACTGTTATGAATTGGGCGACCCCTGTGAAAGGGTTGGTCAACCCCCAAAGGGGTCGAGACCCACAGCTTGAGAACCACTGGGTTATAGTCAATCTAGTGAGTGTGAAGTAGTATCTCATTGCATGTTTAGTTGGCATTTCTCAATGATTGGTGATGTTGAGCATTTTATTTTTCATGTACTTATTGAAAATTTAGGTATCTTCTTTAAAGAAAGGTCTAGTCATATCCTTTGCCCATTAAAATTTTTTGATTATTTTTTCATTTCATTATTGAATTCTAAGAGTTCTTTAATTAGACATATAACTTGCAAATATATTTCTCATTTTTGTGTGCTATTTTTTACTTTCTTGATGGTGTACTTTGAAGCACAATTTTAAAACATAGATGATATTCAGTTTCCCTTTTGTTGTTGTTACTTATCTTTTGATTTGGTGTCTAAGAAACTATAGCCTAACCCAAGATCATGAAGAGTTTTACACCTATGTTTGCTTCTAGAGTGCTGTAGTGTAATTCTTACATTTAGACATCTCATCCACTTTGAGTTGATTTTTCCTTTTTGTGCATATACATAAAGGCAGGGTTCGGGTTTGGTGGTTTGCATGTGGATATCCGGTTGCCTGGCACCCTTTGTTGCAGACTATTCGTTCTTCATAGAATCATCTCGGCACCTCGTGGAATATCCATTGGCCATCAACGTGAGAGTCCGCTTATAGATTCTGACGGTGTTCCATTGACCTGTATGCCTAGTTTGTGCTAGCATCACATTTTTATTTATAACTTTTTCTTGTGATGTGGGTGAAAATGTACACTCCCCAGTTCATACACATTTTGTTTTGTGATGTTGATTGCGATGTTTTGTGATGTACCTTCCCTGTCCTCCCACCCCCACCCCCACCCCCAAGCTTACTATTTTCCCTAATCCTTCTTTTTCTAGCCCTTCCTGCCTCCTGAGCCTTATCCCTGGGGAATGCCGCCCCTCTGCTCTCCTGTGGTTGATGGTTCTAAGGAGTGCAACGGCTCCTTCCCTGGTGTTACTGTTTACTTGGTAACCTGCCTGCCTGTAGTTTGGCTGAGAGTTGGTCTGTGGGGGTGAGTTCAGTTCCAGGATGAAGGCTGTCTAAGGGCTTGGAGGGTCCACAAGCCTCTATCAGGCCAGTGAGTCTGGGCGTTGTATGGTTTTGAGTTTGGTTCCACATTTTTCTCCCACTTTATCCAGGACCCTTCTAGTGTGATCCTTTTCAAAGCAGTTGGCAGTGGTAGCCGGGCACCATCTAGTTCTTCTGGCCTCAGGGTCTTGGAGGCTGGGCCTCATGTGGTCTGTTAGCCTTTTGGATTCATTGTTTCCTTTGTCTTTGACTCTTCCACCCTTCTTTGGCCCAGATGGGGAGAGACCAATAGTGACTGCCTACAAACGTTTAAGACTGCGGTCACTATCCACCACAGTAAGATGCAGCCCACTGTCTTTGTGGACTGTGCTATGTAAGTTGACATTGGTGTTCCCTGAGGCTAGGGTCCTGAGCCCCGAGGTTCAGTGACTCATTCCCTCAAGGTGTTTAGCTAGGTCTAGGATGTTTCCTAAGTGCGCCCACTGTGTGCTCTCCTGTGCTCATGGATATAGTTACAGCATTTATAAATACATATGTAGACATCCCCTGTGTCTGTCCTATGCCTATGTGGGGTGGTGTAGCTTCATGTACATTCCCACCCTTATTCAGCTTGGTCTCTACTTATGCAACCCCTTGTAGATTATTGTTACTCTTATTGCAGGATTGGGTAGACACTAGTACTTACCTTTGCTGTCTTTAACTTTTGTAGTACCACGCATTATTGGTTATTACAGTTTGTAGTGAGTTGTGAAATCCAGAATCTCGCCTTGAAAAACAATTCTTTTGGCTACTCTAGACCTCCTAAGTTTCTATATAAATATTAGAATCAGTTTGTCAATTCTGCCAAGAAACCAGCTGGCGGTCTAATAGAGATTGTGTTGAAATTATTAATCAATTTGGGGAGTATTGCCATGTTAACAACATTATGCCTTCCATCTGTGAATATGAAATTCCTTTCTTATTATCTAGATGTTCTTTCATTTCTTTCAGCCATATCTTCTCATTTTGAGAGTGTAGGTTTTGTATTCCTTTTGTTAATAAATACCCTTTTCATCTATTTTCATTTTTGTTTTTCTGTATTTTTCAAACATTCTTCAGTGACTGTGTGTTAATGACATAATTATTAAAAGATGTTAAAGACTCAATTATTTGAATGTATTCTTCATTATAGATGAACATATGTTGTGGGAGTCTTTTCCCCATAATATGTGTTAACATATATTTTCAAGTGAAATCATATATTTAATAGCTAGAATGTAACTATAGTAATGTATAACATACAAATATAATGCAACATATATTAATTATAATGCAACTCCAAACAATATAAAGCACAATTAAATTAATATATGTTTACAACTGAGCCAGCTTCACGAAACTATATGGTGGATGTAATTCGGTTGCTGCCAACTTAGAAGCTTGGGCCCTAAACTTTTTTCTTTTGTGGCCAGTAAGTCTTAGCCTTTGCATCTGGTCCATCCCTCTCACAGTAGTAGGGACACCAGGGAGAATTATAACCATTCCCAAGTAAGCCACCCCAGCAATGGAGAGTCCACCGAGCCCCTGCTCAGTGACATAGTCTCTCTTCTGACTTAGGTCTCTGGTATTTCCGCCCCAACCATGAGCTCTGCCTTTCCCCATAAAGTAGAGAAGGACAAAGTTCAACAAGCAAGCTTTGGCGAAGAAGCCAGAAAGCACAGGGTAACAAGAGCCCGGGGATTTCCTAAGACAAAGGAAGGATTTAAAAGAAACAACAACATTTCGCAGAATTCAAAACTCCCAGATCCAGATGAAGAAAACAACTTTCTGTAAACAATTTAAAATCATATTTAAAAGGCACTGCATTTCCCACCAAAAACAAAACAGAACTCCTCTCTTCCTCGTCACAGCATACGTGATGGTACTTAACCTTTGAGTTTAAGTGGCTGTGGTGGTGTAAATGGTTAACCAAAAGACTGGCAGTTCAAACCCACCCATCCGCGGGTCTGTGGGACAAACACCGGATGACCCGCTTCTATCAAGCGCCCCGCCAAGAAAACCTTGGGAGAAGTTCCACTCTGCCACACGAGCGTGTTGTGAGTTGAACATGACTCAGTGGCCCCAGTCAACAATACCGAGCTGAGTGTAGGAAATGTTTTTAAGCTTGAAACAGAGCAGGTGCTGAGCTCAAGGAATAACGTCGTTTTGCGGTCCACCTCAGTGCCCTGTCCCAACTCTTAGCTGCTTCCAACCTCCTCAGGGGTCTGGCTTCCTGTTACATTTCTAAGGTCCTCAAACCTACACATTTCCGTTTAATCATGTTTCTTTCCGTAAGACATGAATTCTCGGGCATTTACCCTTTTGCAATAATGAGTCAAAGCTCAAGGCAGCTGTCAAATGTTCCTCTGGTGTGGGCCAAGCCTTCCAAACAATGACACCACAACGCTAGGACGCACACGGATGTGAGCGGGCTACTGGAGCTGGGCTTACACAGCCATGAGAGAGGAATGCAGGAACAGACACCATGCAGAGACGAGTGTGCTTCCCAGAAGGCTCGTTAAAGATGGAAGACCCTCGTGGCCCAGCTGTAGGCTCGAAAGGCCCAGCGTCTTAGAAGAACGGAGAGTCTAGGGTCTGTCATCCCAGCTGACATTTGAGAGTAGTAAACATTCTAGACCAATGGTCTGTAAACTGCAGTCGATGGATCCAACACAGCACAACTGCCTGCGTTTGTACAGCTGGTCAGCTAAGGAAGCTCTATCCATTTTGTGACCTGTGAAAACTATAGGCTATTTCATTTCAGGGTCTATAAAAAAAGGTTTTGTTGGGATTCAACCATACGTTTAGGATTCCTTTCGTGTTGCAATTGGAGTCAAGTTGCGGCGATGGAAAATGAGCCCTGGTGGCAAGGTGGGCTGGTAACTGCATGGACAAGAGTTCGAAATGACCAGTGCTCCTCTTCAGGAAAAAGAGGGGATTTCTACCCTGGAAAGAGCTGCAGGCTCAGAAACCCACAGGGGCCGTTCTACGCTGTCCCGTAGGGTCCCCATGAGTTGGCATCAACTCGATAGCCGTGCGCTGGAGTTGGAGTTGCAATGGCGTGGAGACTGTGTGACTCACCAAAGCCCCTGCTCCCTGGCCGCTTGCAGAAGGGTTCTACCCTCTGTTCTCAGCGCTTTCTCACAAAACCTAAGCAGCATGGGAACAAAAGAAAGGACAAGAGGAAGAGAGAGTCCAAGACACATCATCCCTCCAAGATCAGAGGCTGCAGGCTGCCTCACCGGCTGGAAGCAGGGCTTGGGGATTTCTGATTAGATTGTGCCATCATGCTTCCATGAGGGACACGCGGGTGTGATGAGAATTGAGGACGTGCCCAGCAACTGTCCTCGTGGAGCTTATATTATAGTCTCTTATCCTCTTAGGGCCCCTTCCACGCACTGAATGTATCCCTGGACCACCAGGATGAAACGAGCCATTCCTATGCCAATCCCAGTGGAAGACACAGGCTCTGATTCAGCTCCAATTGAGGGGGGGGGCGGTGGGATTGGTAGAGGAAAACTTAGAACGTTGGCTCATGGCAAATGGTCTGTTCTTGGCTACCAACCCCAAGGTTGGTGGTTGCCATCCACCAAGCAGTGTTGTGGAAGAAAGGCCTGGAGCGATGCTTCCATAAAGCTCCTGGTCAAGCAAGCCTATGGAGCAGCTCTTCGCTGGGACACTCACCAGGGACTCAGCAGCAACAGGCTTGGTAGCGTTGTGTCTGTCTTGGATGTAAGAAATACTTTGCATGTAGGGCCAGCAAGGCCATTGACTCTGGATGAGCCAGCGCCCTACTCGGCTCCTTTGCATCTAGCTTCTGGACGGGTCCCTTGCTCAGCCCCTGGCCTCAGCCCTGGGCCCTCGAGCAGTCTACCTTGGCCTTTGTTCAGAGTTGGGATCTGGCCGCCTGTAGCAGAAGGCGTTCTTTCTTCCTGGGAAGGCCTTCTATCAGCCTGTCAGCACGCTGTTTCGGGATATGATGCATAACAATCAGACCTTTCCAAGCAAACAGAGAGTCGAATCAAGCAAATGAAGACACTGCGACCGGAGGGGCGGGAGCCATTGCGACTGGGAGCCATCCTGTTGTTGACTGAGGATACCATCTTTAGACGTCTCAAGGACCTTCTTGTGGGAGAAGGCTAGTGCCCGTGGAGGGAAAGCAACAGTTGACTGGAAATCAACACGAGGAAGGCCTTGCTCATGAGTTTGGCCGCTCAGAGCTGGAGCCAGCTGCCTCTGGAGGCAATGGGCTGGCCACTTTCCTAGAAATGCTGTAGGTCATTGGTAATTCGTATCACATGACCTCCGGTGGGCAGAAAAATATCTTCCAGGTCAAATATTGTGCTAGGAGCATATGTCTCAGAGGCGGGGTCCTGGGTGGGTTCAGTGGCAGGATTTTCACCTTCTCTGCAGGAGACCTGGGTTCACTGTCCCATTGCCCCTCAGGCACTGCCACCACCTGTCTTTCGGGGGAAGTGCCACTGTTGCTATGACATGCAGCAGAGCTTCCAGGCTGGCACGGATTAGGACAGAAGGCCTGGTGATCTGCTTCTAAAACCCCACCAGTGCAAACCCTTTGAATCACAATCACTCCAACTCCATTGTGTAGTGGGCAGACGGCAGCACGTGCCTGAGAAAATGCAGGCAGGAGGGACTCACATCCTGAAGACAACAGCTAAGAGCAGGGGCTATGCAGGCAGAGCCGAACCCAGCTCCAGTCGAGGTTCTGTGACTTTCTAGGGGTTGATAAAGTTATTTCACCCGAGGTTCGGCTTCCATAGTATGCAATGGGGACCACGGTCATGGCATCATAGAGACCCGGGAGGAATCAGTGATAGCTTGTTCGTTGTTGTTGCTGTTGGGGGCTGCCAGGTTGGTTTCTGACTCAGAAAGACTCCAGTGGAATAGGGCCGCTTCATAGGGTTTTCTTGTTACTGTTTTTTTCTTTTTCGGGCTGTGATTTTTATAGAAGCAGATCAGCAGATCTTTTCGCTAGCTCTTTCTCCCTTGGAGCTAATGGGTGAGTTTGGACCCTAGCCCTTTCAGTTAAGCAACTGGGCATCTAACCCTTGCACCACCAGGACCACGGTCAGCAGGTTTAGTGCCCAACAAATGGTAGAGTTTTGGTTGAGTATTTATGATAAGACGTGGTCCTGGGCTGCTGATTCTCCGGTACACCAGTTTAGCCCAAAACTCGGTAGAAAAACTGTTGTCTCAATCTGGCTAGACCAGAGGATGCACATTGGTACAGACAGGAACTGGAAACACAGGGAATCCAGGACAGATGATCCCTTCAGGACCAGCGCTGAGAATGGTGATACCGGAGGGTGGAGGGAGGATGGGGTGGAAAGGGGGAACCGATTACAAGGATCTACATATTACCTCCTCCCTGGGGGATGGGCAACAGAAAAGTGGGTGAAGGGAGACGTCAGACAGTGTAAAATATGACAAAATAATAATAATTTATAAATTATCAAGGGTTCATGAGGGAGGGGGGAGGGGGGAGGGAGGCAGGAAAACGAGGAGCTGATACCAAGGGCTCAAGTAGAAAGTAAATGTTCTGAGGATGACGATGGCAACAAATGTACACATGTGCTTGACACAACGGATGGATATACGGATTGTGATAAGAATTATACAAGCCCCCAATAAAATGATTTAAAAAAAGAAGAAGGAAAACTGTTGTCTCTTCCTGGCTTCCTCAGTCTGGAAGCATAGAGGCCCGGGAAGAGAGGGACGAAGACACAGGTGAAAGAACTCTCTTAGATTACAGAGCAGTCCTCAGGCAGGACATGGTGACTGCCGTGTGTGTGTGTGTGTGTGTGTGTGTGTGTGTGTGTGTCCCCAGGAATTAGTGACCTCAATCAGCATTTCACCAAGCAGAGTGCCTCCACTTGGCTGGTTGAATTTCTCTCCACGACTCAAGATGGTTGGGCAAAGAAGAGAGACAGCAGATGCCAAGATCGAAATATGTTTCAGATGATGGTTGGCAGAGATGCGGGAGTCAGAGAGCTTCTCATTCATTTGTTTTTATGGATTTCCCTAATGTTGTATAACCTCCTGAATCAAGAAACTCACTGGGCTGAGAAACAAACTGGGCGGTGAGGCAGGAGCACCAGCTTCCGTCACATTTGCCCTTTTCTGGTAGTTCTGCAGCTCAGGCCTTGCTGAATGAACGGCTCAGCGGCCAGGAAAGGAGACCTTTCAAGCCACAGGGAGCAGCAGCTGCTCTGTAGCCGGCACGGCGCCGAGCCCGGTTCAAGGAAGCCCAGCACAAAGGACACCACCAGCACGGACACGAGGACTGCTTGCAGAGTCTGAAGCAAGGAACCAGTCCCCGGACACTTTTTGAGTAGAACTTGTTATGGAAGTCTAACCGTCCATGGGAACCTTTCCCCCAAACATAACGAAATAGTAGCATTCGCTAGATTGTGATTGCGCAATCCATTTTAAAGGGGATTTAACCATGGCAGGTGGGGGGCTGTGTGCTCCAAAATCGATGTAGTAACGATTGTACAGCTCTCCTGGATACGTCAGAACTGTTAATTGGTATGATATGTAAATCATGTGCCAATGAAACTGTTGGGGGGGAAATTTAACTTGAAAACAAACAAACAAACAAACAAACAAACAAACAAACAAATACCATATCAGAAAAAAAAATTAGCTTCTTCTAAAATCAATTGTGAGGACGAGTGCGATGGCAGGTACATAATCTGCTGTCAACTTGAGACTATTAGGAATGAAGGGTGGAGTTTAGCCTGTCAATCAGGTTAGCTTGATGACCTCATTTGGAGACGCTGAGGAGATAATTAGCTCACTGGAGGTCAAACACACTCATTGTCTGCTATGCATTCCTGTTGACAAGCCACATGGAGCTACGCAGATGGACCCAGAGCGCTGGAGCTGAAGGAGCCACGTGGAGACCCCTGCCAGCGCTGAGATGCTTCCACGGCCACTGGATCCACAAGACTTTCCACCCACTGGCCTGTGAGCTTCCTGCATTTGGTGTCACTGCATGTGTTGTGTGAGTCCGAAGAGGAATTTATAACTGGTATTGGACATAAGGGCTACTATCAGACTTAGGGACTTCACCTAGACTGGCTGGGATGATTTCTCAATATAAAATTGCTCTTTTATATAAAACTCTTTCTTATACACACATGAGTGTCTCTGGATTGGTTTCTCTAGTTGACCTGGACTCACACGATTGCCCAACCCAGCATTCTTCTCTAGCACCACCGTGCAGTGCGTCACGGCTTCCTCAGTCTTCCTTAGGCAACGCCCAACTTTCACATGCGCATGAGGTAGTTTTAATGCCTTTAATCCATTGAACTCTATGGTATATAAATTAGGCAGGTGTCTAAGGGGAATAATAAGACAACAGAGGTAAGCACACCTTCAAATAATCAACCATTTAAAATCAAAAGGGCAGAATTTGTCCTAAAACAGTATTACCAAAAACCATATCTATACATAGGCCAGCCAATTCTTTGAATTTTTTTCTCTCTTTTTAAAACTTGGCATATAATTCACATGTCATCAAATTTAATCACTCAATAATATCAAGAAGAATGGTGCAATCATCACCACAATCAATGGCAGAACATTTTCTTCTTGGACTCATTGTTGTTACGGCCCCACCCTACCCCAAGTTCTCGCCACCCTCCCTTGCCATGTCCCTACGTAATATGAATTCAGTTTCTGTCTCCATAGATTTACCCAACCTGGATTTCATGTAGGGAGAAAGAAGAAGCTTTCTACTTCCATAAAGAGTCTCAGAAACCCCCAGAAGCAATTCTAACCTGCCCTATAAAGTCACAACAACTCGGCACTGGCCAATGGCAGTGGAGATTTCACATACAGAACATTACACAACACAACACCAAGAAACAAACAAAAACCAACAATGACAAAACAATACAGAGGAAAACCTCAGTAGAAAAAGAAAGTTGAAAATATCAATAACTGAACGAACTTTAAAATGAGTCAAAAGGAGATCAGATGATGTGGTGTTACATTTTAACCTACCTACATCTCCCATAACCCACTTTGCAATGCTCTCTAACAGCAAGGCTACACCCCCCCCCCCCCCTTGAACTATGGTCAGAGGGGATTCATCAGAGGCTTAATCCATGTGGGGACCTGCAAGTGGATTTGGAGCTTCCCCACCTACTGGTTCCCAAGCACCATTAGAGATTTTGGAGATAAAGGAGATGAGTCAGACAAGAACTCTGCCCTGGAGGGATTCATTGAGGGAGAAACATGTTTTTTGTTCTGTTCTGTTCTGTTTTGTTTTCAAAACCATTTGATTAGGCTCTAATCCAGACATCATATCACTCCACAGTTCAATCACATCAAGCAGTGTTGTTCAATTGCTACCACTATCAGCTTTAAAACACAGTCTTCCTTCTTGACCTCCTTGCTATCAGCTCCCACCAACACCACCCCTCCCGAGAAGCGTGTTGTTTTTATAAGGAGCCATGCACAGTTTTAAGAAGAGGAATGCGTCTATCTGATTTAACTTTACAAAAAAAAAAGATGCTTGGTGAGTCACAGTGTGGAGGGTGAGCTAGAGGGGATGGGGCTGGAGCGCAGAAAAGGCCACGAGGCTGGCGAGGCACAAGGACAGTGAGGTCCCTGCCCCTGTCCCTCTGTAGCGCCCCAGACAGTCTGTTGGGAGTCATGCTGTGCTTGTTGGATTCGGGAGCCAGATAGACAGGCGCCAAGCGATGCCCCATTACAATATCCCATTACCCCACTTAAGCAACTGGATGCCCCCTAAGAAGAGGTAGTTCTCTACTAAAGATGCTGGGTAAGTGTCCAAAGATGTTGTAAGGATCTTTCACGGAGGAAACAGGCAAACCCTGCAATTGCAAAATCAAAATCATTCCAGTGTTTTCCTCTAATATTCTGATGATTACATGGCTAAGGATATTGTAATACATACTGGTTCTAACTCATTTCTGCGAATGTCTTTATGCGTGCCATTCTCTTCATGTGTGGTTACTAGGTGCCGGCCGGTAGGTTCCAATCCATATCGACCCGATGTACAACAGAACAAAATGCTGCCCGGTCCAGCACCATCCTGACAATTGTCCTTGTGTTTGAGCCCATAGATACAAGCACTGTGTCAATCCATCTTGTCAAAGGTCGTCCTTTGTTTAACTGCCTTGCTACTCTACCCCAGACAACGTCCTTCTCCAGGGCCCACTTTCTCCTGACATGTCCAAAGTCTGTGAGATGAAGTCTAACCGTTCTGGCCTCTAAGGAGCATTCTGGCTGTACTTCTCCCAAGACAGATTTGTTTGTTCTTCTGGCAGTTCTACAATACCCAGTATGCATCTCCATCATGTATTCAGGTACGAGAAACATCCAATATACATAGTACCTTCAAAGAAAGACATCACTTTTTTTTAACAGTGAGAGAAAACGTGACTTAGAAAAGGAACAAGTCCCAGAGAAGGGGGAGCGGAGAGAAGGCACCAGCTTGTGCCTCGGATCCCAGGACCGGGGTCCCTGCACCCAGACAGCAACAGACCCACCAAAGACAGGGTGCACCACGGATCACTGCTCCCCCAGAACTGGCACTCTTTTTAAACCAGGTTGGTGTCATCTTCTCCACTCATTGACTATTCCGCTACTCCTTTTCATTTGCGATGGATATGTGCTTAAGCAGAAGCACAGCTGTGAGGATGACAGTGCTAAGACAGAATTTTTAAAATAACAGTGTATTCAAGTTGTGTTTTCCTTTGCATTGAAACGCGTTACCACAGGTATTAAAACTGGACGTCGCTGTCACGTTATGTTTCATAATGAATGGATGTGTAGAGACAAATAGTTTAATAACACTGCTCTTCTCAAAAGCAATGACAACATCTTGGGCTGAACAGTATTCTAATGAATAGAACAATGCAGTATGTCTGCCACAGAAGGGATCAATCTGGCGGCCATATTTCTTCAGGTGAATTTGCTCCAGGTTGTTCTTAGAGCATTGCAGAAGAGGAATTTAAGATTGGAGAGTAAAATGCATGCTTGAACCAGTGTGAACCTGTTTGGTCATGGTCGCTTTAGTCAATGTCAGAGAGTGAATTTTTAAGTTTTTGGTCAACATCAATGATAACCAGAACAGAAATGCAAATGTGGTTTGGAATTCCTGCATTTAAGTCTCCAACGGGAAGTAAGAATGCTTCCATCCCGAAGCCTGTTGCATCGTGATCAAATTCAGAATTAGGCAAAGAAGAGGAGGGCATGTGTATAACACCCCTTGGTACAAGGGCGTGGGGCCCATGGCTGGTCTGAGCCAGGCTCCCAAGTAGGTGATATCTATCTCCCATAGGCTCACTGACAATTCAGAGCAGCATCTCATAGCACCGTTTTATCTGTGGAAACATCGAGGCAGCAGACACATCTGGGGCTTGGCCTCTCTCTTCTAAGAAATATCAGAAATCAGATGTCTCTTAAATCCCACTCCACACCCCTCTTGAACTTGCTGACTACATCCACACACAGAATATATTGCAAACAAGGTGGACAGACCATAGTGATCTTCCTCGGCTCCCCTCAGATGCCCTGGTGGCATAGTGGTTATAAGTTGGGCTATAAACTACAGGGTCGCTAGTTCAAAACCACCTGCGCTCTGTGGGAGAAGGGTGTGGTTTTCTTTTCTTTCTTTTT
>NW_022103904.1:21520521-21521871 GCF_000313985.2 Echinops telfairi | reverse complement strand
ACTTTTCTCCCTCCTCCCCCCTCCCTCGTGAACCTTAGATAATTTATAAATTATTATTTTGTCATATCTTGCCCTGTCCAACGTCTCCCTTCATCCACTTTTCTGTTGTCAATCCCCCAGGGAGGAGGTTATATGTAGATCCTTGTAATTGGTTCCCCCTTTCCACCCCACCCTCCCTCGACCCTCGTGGTATCGCCACTCACACCACTGGTCCTGAAGGGATCATCCGTCCTGGATTCCCTGTATTTCCAGTTCCTATCTGTACCAGTGTACATCCTCTGGTCCAGCCAGACTTGCAAGGTAAGGATGTGGTTTTCGAGTCCCATTAAGGATTACAGTCTTGGAAACCTACAGTGTCGCTATCCACGGGCATCCGCTGTGTGATCACGAGTTGGTTTTTGGTGCTACTCACCTCATGCATTCTCACACATTTGTGCACATCACCCCCTATTTGTCATGTAGATCATGCTGTCAATTTTTGTTGTTGATATTGAAAAGATTCAAACATGCACCAATTTCAAGGTCCTGTTGTGAATTTGATGCCGTACAGCTAGCCCTTGAGAACAACGCCCAATGCTGAAGGCCGACATTGAAAAGGAGGAAGACTGACACAGGGGCTGCGACAATGCAGTTGTGAGGATGGTGCAGGACCGGCAGGTTTTTGTTGTGTCGTTCAGATGTTTTGCTCACTGTCAGTTGGAATCAACACGACAGCACCTGACAAGAACATTGGTTTAAAGACTTCAGGGGCTGGATCTGGTTGAAGGCTTACGATTTAGAGATCATCTCAGGGAAATCGTTTCAGGAGTTCATCTAACCTCAAAAGTCCCAGAAACTTTGGATTTCATCAGCATTTGAAATCCTGTTGTGCATTTTCCACCTTTGATCGGGAGTTTTATATAGACTCTCCCACATATAAATAGATCATTTTTCTTTTTAATTTTGAATCATTTTGTTGGGAGCTCTTACAGATACCCTAACAATCCATAATTCAATCTCATGAATAGATCACTTGAATGACTGTCCACATAGTCTCATTTTTAAGTCTTCACTGCTGTAATTACAGCACTAGTGTCACTTCTGGGTAAGTGTTAGGCTGATAACCTCAAGGTTGGTGGTTCAAACCCATCAGCTACTCCTCAGGAGAAATATGAGACTGTGTCTTTTCCCTTAAAATGTTACAGTCTTGGAAACTTTGTAAAGGGTCGTTATGAGTCGAATTGACTTGATGGCAGTGGGTTTGGGTTAAAAAGTACAACTCTATCTTTCTTTTTCTTTTTTTTTTTAACATTTTATTAGGGGCTCATACAACTGTTATCCCAATCCATACACACATCAATTGTGTAAAGC
>NW_022103904.1:21516065-21517686 GCF_000313985.2 Echinops telfairi | reverse complement strand
TGATAGCTGGGCACCATCAGCTTTCTTCACCACATTTGCTTATGCACCCATTTGTCTTCAGCGATCGTATCAGGGAGGTGAGCACATAATGATATGATTTTTTGTTCTTTGATGCCTGATAACTGATCCCTTCGGCACCTCGTGATCACACAGGCTAGTGTGCTTCTTCCATGTGAGCTTTGTTGCTTCTGAGCTAGATGGCTGCTTGTTTACCTTCAAGCTTATAAGATCCCAGATGCTATATCTTTTGATAGCCAGGCACCATCAGCTTTCTTCACCTCATTTACTTATTCACCTGCTTTGTCTTCAGTGGTTGTGTCGGGAAGGTGCGCATCATAGCATGCCAATTTAATAGGAGAAAGTATTCTTGTGTTGAGGGAGTACTTGAGTGGAGGCCCAATGTCCTTCTGCTACCTCAACACTAAACCTATAAATATATGCACATAGATCCATTTCCCCATCCTCACATATAAATATATTTGCATATGTGCATGGAGAGAGCAAATTTTTGCACATTAAATTTATCCATCTGTTATTTCTGTTATAATAGCACTATTAAGAGAGAATTTGGTACCAAGAGTTGGGTACTAATCTAACAAATACCACCATATGGACGTAGTTTGGGGATTCGTTAATGGATGTTTTTGAAGAGCAATGTGTTTCATGCAGTAACAAGTAATTTGTATGAACTATGTTCAAATGTTTGGTGAAAGGTAGAGCTTGCAAGGGATGAATATCTGACTGATAAGCTTTCTAAGCAAGATCTTAAAGTGGCTGTGTGGTTTCTCCTTGCTGCTTAAGTTAGTCTGGGTAGACTAGAGAAACAAATCCAGGGAGACTCATATGTGTATAAAAAAGACCTTTATATAAAGAGTAGTTGTACATTAAGAAAACATCCCAGTCCAGATCAAGTTCTTAAGTTTGATATTAGTCCATATGTCCAATACCACTCTATAAAGTCCTCTTCAGACTCACAAAACACTTTCAATGAAGCCAAATACAGGAAGATCACAGCCAATGGGTGGGAAGTATTGTAGATTCAGTGGCATTGTAAGCATCTCAGTGCTGGCAGGAGTCTCCATGTAGCTCCTCCAGCTCAGGGCACTAGCCTAGCTTGAAGTGCCTTGTCAGTTGCAATGTCTCCCAGGGAGTGAGCGTGTGTCCTGCCCCCAGAGAGATATTTATCTCCTTAGCACCTCCAAATGAGGTCATCAAACCGGAACCCAATTGCCAGGCTGAACTCCACCCCTTCACTCTTAATCCTCTCAAATTGACAACAGAGTATATAACTACCACACTGCTCATAGTGAAATGTAAAAAGAAAGAGATGGACTTAAGTAAACTGTAAAATTGAAGCAGAATTTAAAAGATTTAGAAAATTCTGTGTTACAACCTAATGACAGGCCTAAGGTCCGCTGGCCTAGTGCCATGGTACTTTCCATAGCTTTATATGTTTGCAAAAGCTGGACAGTGTATACGAAAGATGAAGAAGAACGGATGCACTGGAATTACATTATTGAAATGTAATATTGAAAATATCATGGTCTGAAGAATTAACAGATCTGTCTTAGAAGAAGTACTCCTTAGGAGGAGGAGGGTGAGACTCTGTCTCCCATACTTT
>NW_022103904.1:21513815-21514892 GCF_000313985.2 Echinops telfairi | reverse complement strand
GACAGGGGTGGGGGTACTGCCATGTCAAGGGACAATGACAAGGTTTGCTGGCGCCAAGGGGTGGGCTGGTCACTCAGATGAGCTAGCATGAAGGAGGCACTGAAAGCTGAAGAAGCAGAGTTGCCATTCTAGTGGGCTTGGAAGGAGGAGCTACAGCCCCATGTCTATGGGTCTCTACCCAGAATCCAGAAAGCATGGCCAACACCCAGAGTCCGAAAGGCAAGGCTATTGCTCAGATGGTCCCAGAAAAGAGACACCAATTTTTTCATCTTGATCACGAATGTATTTTGATCTGTGGGGTTTGGACTTGCATGTTGCCTGTTCCCTTTTTTTCCTGAAATTCCTCACATTGGTAATGGAAAGTCTATCTCGTGTCTCCACCACGGTATGTTGGAAATAGATAATAGGTTGTCTAGACGTTACAGGTTCTAAAGAGAAATTCACCCCTGGGTGGAGTATGCCTAAAATCTCACCCGTGTTTGAGAGACATGATTCAGCAGAGGAGATTTTGGATTTGGAAGTTGATTTTACACTTTGGGGATGGAGTGATGAGGTGAATGTGTTTTGCATGGGGAAAGGACATGGATTTTAGGAGATCAAAGGGTAGAATATTATGTATTGAACAGCCCCCCCCGCCCCCAAATATATGCTGTCAGTTTTAACTTCTATGCTTATGCTTATAATCCAATTTGGGAATAATTTGTCTTTGTTGTAATGAGGTAGGATTGGTGGAGGGCATTTCTTGAGTCGGTTTCTGATGAGATATAAAAGAGTTTAAACAAACAAGTGAGCAGAGGAGATGTGGGATGAGGTAGATGGCAAGACACATAGAGATCTCCAGGGAACCAGGAGTCAGAAACTGACAAGCAATTATCTCCGCAGAAAACAGGGAAAGAAAATCCTCTTGCAGAGCCAGTCGCCTGGATTTGGACTAATTGCCTCCTAAACTGTGAAAGAATACATGTTTGCTTGTAAAAGCCATTGACGTGCATTTCTGCTAAAGCAGCAATGAGTCACTAAGAAAGCAGCATATCAGAGGGTTTCCCTGAAAAAGCTACTATATAAAAACATTCTTGA
>NW_022103904.1:21509572-21511515 GCF_000313985.2 Echinops telfairi | reverse complement strand
ATGAGCCCCTAATAAAATGTTAAAAAAGAAAAAAAAATTAATTACACACACACACACAAAAAAAAGAGGGTTTCCCTGAAGCTTGAGTGGGTAATAGAATGAAGGCAGGGTAAGTGTAGGGAAGGGTAGGATAAGAGCAAAGGAATGTTCTGAACTTTAACCCTGAATCATTGCTCTAAAACTGAAACTGTTTTGTGAGTTTCATCTTTCAACTGAATAGTTTTTATAGATCCCCGGGTCTTGCATGACTGGGCCAAAGGGTATATACAGAGGTCTACAGGGCTTTTGATCTATTACTAAATGGCAGTAAAAACTTGAAATGGTCACTCCGAGGCTTCATGCAACCAACGCTGCATCGCTGAGAGCGGTAATGATGTCTTAGTCGAGGAAGACTATCGCACACAGGTCCCATTTTTTAAAACAGAAGACTATCCATAAACACTGCAGCTTCGTGCTCTGAGGCCAAGTCATGCATGGTTTAGTATCTGAATTTCAGATTCTCATACATGCGTGTGGTGATCCTAGTACAAATGGAAAGCTTTGGTACTGTAACACGTCTCTCACCGGGTTCTTAGCTCTTTGACCCCAACTCTCGTCCTTCCACTGATGTGGCCCCTTGAGAGTTCCATCTTCGGGCTCTACAACCATTATGTCAATCTTGCTTCTTGTTCCACCCACCATGCAACATGCATCGCTGCTAAAAACTAAGGGCAGTGGTGGTTCATTGGTAGAATTCTTTCCTTCCATGCAGAAGAGCAGCGTTGGATTTCTGGACAATATACCTAATCCATAGCTACCACTTTTCTATCAGGGGAGGCTTGCATGTTTCTCTGATGCTGAATAGTTTTCATGGAAGTTTCAGACACCAGGAAAGCCCTGGTGATCTACATCTGAAAATCAGACAACGAAGCTGATGTGAATCACAACGGTCTGATTTGTAACAGATTCTGGGAATGGTGCAAGGCTGGTTGATGTTGTTGATGGAAAGGCCTGTGCAGGGTTCTTAGAAGATAGATCTAAACTTCTTACTTCATTGTTTGCACGCTGGAGGTCTAAGGATCATAGACCCTCTAAGCCTTCTCCTCTCCAGCAATGAGGATGACCATCTGCTCATTCTCTCCCCAGGCTTGCTGTTGTCGCATCCTGTCCATTTGTTGTTCCATTTTATACAACTGTTGTCTCTGCTCATCCAAGTGCTTCTTAAGAAATTCTCCTTTGGTCTTCATTTCAGTTAGTGAGCATTTTTAGCTGTTCTTTGCACTTTGGGTATTAGATCTGGGCCTTCACACTTCCGAAACAGGGCACCTGGATTCCTACTTCCCTTTGTGCAAGATCCCGCAACTACAAGTCCCCTCTCCTCTGCCCAGCTTGCTATGAACAGGCCTCTGGGGTGTGGAGCACAGTCACAGCTCTGACGAGCTCATGGCGGCCAGCCATCCTTGGTTCTTCCTTTCTGTGTGACCAGCCTTAGCATGTCAGCTGCTCCCAACTCCTCCCCAGATCCTCGGAAGGGCTTGTGGGGCTGCTGGGAGATCACTTGTTGGTTATTCTCAGGGGAGAAACAGGATTCTTCTCTTCGGAAGGTTCAGCCTCAGTGACTCAGGGTTTGCCTCAATGGGCAAAGTTGTCAGCTTGCTCTTACATGGTTACCGGCCCCTTTATGGCGTGGACTTGGGTAAAATACACACATTTGACCTGGTCACGTTTCCTGATCAAAGGTGATTCCCACAGATTTAGTGAGTAGAAGATTCTTCAGCTTTTGGTGGGATGCTTGTGTGTTGGATCCTTTTTTAAAAATCATTTTATTAGGAGCTCTTACAGCTATCAGAACATTCCATAGTTCAGTCACATCAAACAGTGCTGTACAGTTGCTACGACAATCAGTTTCAACACATTTTCTTTCTTCTTGAATTCCTTGATACCTGCTCCCCTTTATCCCCTCC
>NW_022103904.1:21507350-21508852 GCF_000313985.2 Echinops telfairi | reverse complement strand
ATCTTGCAAGCTGAAGCAGGAAAATGCTAAGGCAGCTGCACCCGATACAACCATCACAAAACAAGAGACCCGAGAACTAGAAAGGCCGAGGCTCACCACCCATTTATCCCTCCGCCTTTCAACCAGCACCACATGTGATTATTGGCCAGGCTGGCACAATTAACTAACTCACTGAGGTTGAACAAATAAAAACCATAATAGTAAGGGGAGGAAATATTAAAGAGCTAGTGGATAGATATGAGGTTCATCAGTACCATGCCACACCCTGGATTTATCACCCCCTCTGTGTGACCCTTCTGAGAGGGACTGTCCAATTAACTTGAAGGTGGGTTTAGGGTCTCCACTACATCCTTGCCTGTGGTGTGAAGGAGAGGGTCCCCCACAAATCATCACAGGTCCGGTAGGCGATAATAAGTAAAGATTATAGTAAAGTCATAGAGAGCATGAGAGGTAGAGGAGAGAGTGGAATAAAGGAGTCAGACACATTTCATGATAGCATGCTCACCTCAGCCCCACTTGGTGGTCCTGGTGGGGGGAGCCTGGCCACGAGAGCAGGAGAGAGCCTCCAGGGTGAGAGTAGGAGAGTCTACGGGATCGAGGACTGGGGAGAGCCTCCTACTTTATTGCTAACCAAGGTTATATCTTATTAGGGGGACATGATTACAGGTAACCACACATCACAGGAAGGGGCAGTACAATAGGCGTATACATTGTAGGAAGGGGATGTGTGACAGTCCAGTCACTGTCTCCATAAGATTTCGTATCTTGCCTATCTTGCACGCTCCCCCCCCCCCCCCAAAAAAAAAAAAGCATATGGATAGT
The DNA here is from genome assembly GCF_000313985.2 of Echinops telfairi. Taxonomy (NCBI): domain Eukaryota; kingdom Metazoa; phylum Chordata; class Mammalia; order Afrosoricida; family Tenrecidae; genus Echinops; species Echinops telfairi. The sequence goes on along the minus strand of NW_022103904.1, from coordinate 21,508,030 downwards.
CACAAGACTAACCGGGATCCTGACATAGAGCAGATGACTATCTCTCTGTTAAATAGAGACAGGACATGTTATAAACCATCAGTCCAGTCCTCATTTCTTTCAGGGTTACATATCCTGGGTCCCCCTTACCTAACCATACACACACCCTTTTAGTCTTCAGCATTCCTATCCGCAAGGCAAGGATCTTGAAAGTCCCCATTGCTGTTCCTGCAGTCAGGGATGGAGCAGTCTCATGCCCCACCCCACCCCTGCCCCAATGTTATGCCTTTAGACTTTCAGTGTGGCCCCCTTGTGAGTAATGTCCAACGAGTTCAGATGGGGTGTCAGGTGCCACCCACACATTCAGAAGTCTGTGATTGGGATTCTTCGCAGATTTTATGGGTTTGCTCCCATCACTGTCTGTTGCGCTCCCTCTTGATTTGCCCCATGTGGGAAGGTCAGACGGGCCACTCTCCCTGAGCCACATCTTCAGGGCTGTCCTCCAGGGAGAGGACATGGCGACTCAGGCTGAGGCCGGCCTTGCCGTCATCTCTGGGAATGAGCTCCTCCAAACAGGAACATCGCCCTCAAGGATTGTCTGTGCCTGACTCTTAGTCTTGCTCTCGTAGAAGGTCCAGGCTGAGATGAACATTCCTCTTTTTTTTTTAAACATTTTATTAGGGGCTCATACAACTGTTATC
>NW_022103904.1:21504363-21506578 GCF_000313985.2 Echinops telfairi | reverse complement strand
CAGATTTTCCTAGACTGAAGTGGTTTCCCAGGATGGCAAATGTCCACAGAGAAAGCTAAAAAGAGTCCCAGGTGAACTGGGATGAGTTGGTCACCTCGGCCTGGCAAGAACAGAGGACACTGCGGGCAAGAGTCCTTGAGGACAAGGGCCTCCCCACATCAGCAGGAGCAAGAAAGAGAAGGCTTCAGAAAGTTGGTGGGAAATGGAATGAAAAGACCGTGGAAGTTTCCCACAAGTCTTTCAAAGCTCCCTTGTATTATTACATTTGGTCATTTACTTTTCTGTGGTTGTTGTGCAAAGTAAAGATGAGATTATCTGGGTGTATACTTAAAATTCTGTTAACTTTTTACTGGAAATGGAGCCACGGTGGTGCAGCAGTTAAGCACTCTGCTAACAGAAAGGCCGGCGGGTCAAGCCAACAATAGACAGTTTATCGGTTCTTATTCTTCCCTGTGCCACAGCTTTGTGTTATTCTATGGCAGTGTTATTTAAGGCTGCGTTCTTGAGAAATAGAATCTTGGAAACATATTCATGGGGAAAGGATTTGCTTAAAGAGAGTTCTGTAGAAAGAACACCGTGTCATCTCCTCCCTCTCCACAAAAAAGAGGAAATCGTTCTCTGAATAGTTCTTGCCATCATGCCAGGGGGACGGAGTGTGGAGGCTGCTCACTTCTTGGTTCCTAGATCCCACACCCTCCACATCCTAGAGGTCACCCTTCCCCTGGAGATCAGCAGAGTTTTCACCGTAGCCACATGCCAACGACTTTCATCCCAACTTCTGGTTTCTTTCCAGCCTCTCTGTTAGGGATTGAATTGTGTTCTGTGCCAAAGTCCAATAATCTCTGGTACCTGTGAACGCGGTCTTGTTCAGACGCAGTCTTTGAACATGTTATCAATTAACATGAGGTCATACTGGGAGGTGGGTTCCAATCCTGGATGAATGGTGTCCTCCTAAAAGAGGAGAAGAGACAGAGAGGATGTTGGCCATCACCAAAAGCTAGGAGAGAAATCTGGATCAGATGTTCCCTGGGGCCTCAATATGACCAGCATCCTGTCTTCTAACTCCTAGAAATGCGAGACAACACAATGTCTGTTGCTTCACACCACCCACTTTGAGTTACCTTGTTCTACCTTACAGATGAGTCAGACCATCCCCATGCTTTACTGTGGCATACAGGGACCCCTCTCTCTCCTCCGCCTTTATCTGATGATCAGTCCTGTTAGTGCTGATTTGATACTTCCTTCTGCCCGTGGAAAGTGAGCCTAGGAAACAATATCTCCAAGGTCTTTAGAATCGACTTATAAGGATCCTGATTCCTCATTGTGCTTATGATGAGGGTTCTCCTCACCCACGGTGCTCACAGAACCACATTCCCTCTGAAGAGTCAATGGGGTCAGAAAGATCACAGGGTTTCCAACAGCTCCAGTGCACCATCGTGGGTGGCATTCCGGAGGCCCAGTTTAACCCCACATGTGCACCCAATGAGAACCTGGGAATGGAGATGCCATGAGCAGAATGAACCCACCTTGACTTTCACTCTCACGGGGTCCTGTGGAAGTGAAGGGTGCCCACAGGATGCACCATGTTGATGCAATGGTGCTTCTTCCCTCCACATCAGCCCTAAGCCTCGTTTTCATGTTTGTCATATGTGCTTGATTCAAAGTCCAGTGGGGGAGGTGTTAGATGACTAAACACAAGGTTGGCGGTACAATTCTACCAGCCACCCTTCAGGAGAAGAAGGAGGTCATCTGCTCCTGCAAGGATGTGCCATTTCAGAAACTCCCTGGAACAGTGTTTCCCAATGTGGGTGGTACTGACCGTAGGGGAGGCTGGAATGATCTCGAGGGCTGCAAAAGCAGATACCTGCATCTTATCCTGGACTGTGGACTCGGGAGCTTCTGGTGGTTCAATTAGCCAACCTGTTGGTTAGCAGCTGAGCAGGTAACCATCACACTGGAGACAGGTGCTAAACAAGTGTTTATTGAAAGGAAATGTAGGGAGTGGGTGGGAGGGAGAGGTGCACAGCTGTCCGACTTCAAAAAGGTAAAGGAGATCAATTTTGCTCTCCGTGGAGGAGGAGGAGCCAACCTTCCTTGTTACTCTCTAGAAGGGGAGGGGAGGGGAGTGGGAGAATCTACACAGGCTTTCCCACGGCAGTATTCCCAGCCCGGATTGCTGAGCAGGTGAGTTAGTTTATTGTGCCAACCTGGCCGA
>NW_022103904.1:21496015-21503828 GCF_000313985.2 Echinops telfairi | reverse complement strand
CCTTGACGGCTTTCACAGCCTCTTACTCATGTGTCCTGTTCATGAGGCCCAATCATCCATCAAGAGACCCTGGTGGTGTGATAGTTAAGCCCTCCCCGCTAACCAAAAGGTTGGAGGTTCGAACCTACCAGCCACTCTGTGGAAGAAAAGTCCTGTCGCTGCCTGCCAGGCTTTCTCACCTCTGGGTCATTCTATGGCCGTACACTGGCACACTTCCCTTCCACAGACCTTGGCTTCTCAAGGGAGCCCTGGTGGTGCAGTGGTTACGAGTTGGGCTGTGATCCCTGTGGTCGGCATTTTGAAACCAGCTGCTCCTTGGGTGAAAGACTGAGCTTTGTACTCTTGTAAACCATTACTGTCTGGGAAACCCACAGGGGGCACTGTGAGTCAGCACTGACTCGATGGCTGTGAGTGGCCTCTAAACAGATCCCTGGGTGGCTTCATGGCATGGGTGGTGCCAATGGTTTGCAGCACTGGCTTACCAAAGGTGGCAGTTTGAACCAAAGCAGCGGCTCTGTGGGAGAAAGACTGGGAAGATAGGCTTCCAAAGTGCTAACCAAACCCATGACCACTGAGGCCCGACCGAGTCATGGTGACCCTACAGCGTCTTTCTCAGACTGCAAATCTTTACAGAAGCAGAGGGCCTCATCGACCTCCCCCAGGGCCACGCGTGGTGCTTTCAGTACCTGACACAGTATCAGTCAAATTGACACTAAGTATGGTCTTGTTTTGGGGGGACGTTGTAGGGAGCCCTGGTGTCATGATGGGTTAGGTGTGGGCTGTGACCCACAAGCCACTCTGCAGAAAGCAGACGAGGCTTCCCGCTACCGTACACTCTCTGGGCTTGGAACTGACTTGACCACGGTGGGTAGAATGCACAAGAATGTGCACGTCTAGGTCCTTTTATACAAATGTCATCATACTTAAGTCTTTTATATTTTGCTGCTTCTGTCTCTTCTCATCCTATGGCTGAATACAGCCTCGTGAGATGATGTTGTTATTCAGGTGCCTCTGGGTGGGTTCCAACCAGCGACCCTTCAGCTCGTATTAGTGATTAACAATGTGTGTCATCCAGGGACTACCCCCCCAACCCCCCAACCCCACGCGCGCGCGCACACACACACACCTGTACTCACAGATGAACCTACACAATGTGTTTTTGAGAATGCTTGTTGAATCAAAGTGGATTCATATTATTTATGGCCTTCTTACAATTGCTTTTATATGTTAACATTATATTATGATAATGGTGCTATATATCACCTTTAACGATATAGAGGCACACTAATTTATTCATCTCTCAGTAGGCCCAGTGTTCCTTTATGTTTTTTTCCTACCTAAACAATACTACTTTCATAAACATTCTTATGCATATCTGTTCTGGAGATTTATTTCACTAGAATGGGATTCTCAAGCAGGGTCATGTCCAAGTGCTTGCTTTTTGAGAAATTTAATCTATATCATCACAGTACACTCAAAATAAGTTGTCAAAATTTGCACTTCTAACAAAAATGTGTAAGAAAAACCTTGTACATGCTATTTTTCTCGGGAAATAGGTACAATCACTCTTTTGTGTTTTGCTTATCATTCTATTTGGATGAGAATTGTCCTTTCACTTGTGAGAGTAAGTTTCTGTCTTCTCGGGTACTGATTTATGCTTACTTCTTAAGCATTTCCATGACACAGAGGAGCAGAGGGAGGCTCAGGAGGCTACATGCTCATCCCTCAGGCTCAACAGCTGGTTAACGGTCCCACGGCTGCTTCAAATACTTTCTTCTTCCTTTTCACCCAACAGCCCGCCCCCTTTTCCACGCTTGATATGTGTTCAGAGATGCACCGTGCAAGTCACTCCTTCACCTGTCCCCATCGATGGAGAAAATGTCCTCATCAGTCCGTGGTTTTTCCCCTCCCCTTTCTTTTCCCTTTACTTCTGTTTATCCACAAACATAGTAAGAGATGGCGTTACATTGTAAAATTATACATATTTTAAAATTCAATATTATACTTTTGGAATGTTTACAGCTGAAACAATATGCTGTTTTGCTGCATATTTCCAAAGGACAAAAACCATGGTCTATTCATTTCTCCCCAATCCACTGCCATTGAGCCAATTCTGAGCATATGTAGGGTTTTTAGGCTGTAAGTCCTTATGGGGGCAGACAGCCTTCGCTTTCCTCTAGGCATGGCTGATGGATCTGCACTGCATACCTCGTGATGAGTGGTCCAGTGTCCCCCACCCGCCTGACAGCCCCCAGGGCACCTGTTAGCATCACTGCTGCATGTCCTCAGTTACCTTGGAGCCAGCCCGCCTGCCATGCCCGAGGGTGTCAGAGTAGAACTGTGTTTCACAGGATTTTCCAGGGCTGGTTTTCAGACGGAGATCCCAGGCCTTTCCTTTTGAGGCACCTCCAACTTTTGGATTAGCAGTTGAGTGCATTCATGATTTGGATCACCCAGAGAAAGGGGGGTGGGCTATTGCCCACTGTTGGCAACAGAACAACAGAATCCTTTACCTGTGTTAGCACAGGTGGGAGTCTTTTCAGGGCTAGACACTTGGAATTGGGACCATTGAGTCCCAGGGTTTGTACATCTTTAACATGACTGGATGCTGCCAAAGATGCTCTGAAGCAATGCTATATACCATTTCTCATCAGCAAGGGGCAATGAAATGTCCTGTTTTCCCATCTCCTGAGTACCAACTGTGTTATCAGATTTAGTAATCCTCAAAGAGTCTGAGTGATATTTGTGGAGTTGTCGCATGTTAATTCCACATTTCCTTTTGCTACTAGTATCAGCCTCTTCCGTGTACCACTTGAGATTCCAGGAACTCCTTGAGCATTTATCTATTTTCTCTCATTGATTTTTTTTCTGACTTCTTTATATTCTCTGGACACTACTGTGTTGGCTACATAAATTGCAAATATTTCCTACTATTTTATTGTCTATCTTTGAAATTTCTGTATGTGGATCTCATACTTAAAAAATAGTTCTATGCATATAATTCACATGTTGTGATACTTTATTGCCAACCTGGCCAATAGGAACATGTGGGATTAATCAGGTCACAGTCTGACTGGGGGGCAAAGAGATAAATGGCTCTCCAAGGCCCGCCCCTCCCCCCTCTCTTGCTCTCTGGTGGTCAAAGCATGCTGGAGCGTGCATGCTGCTGTAGCCTGTGGATAATGCCATTAGAGCTTGAGGCTCCCTTGAGTCCCGCTCTGCCACGCTGCTGGTGCGTACATCACTTGAACTTGAGGCTGGTGGATCCTATCGCCTTGCATTCAATATCCCATCTGGGGCTGCTTCACTAAGCTCCCGAGTTACTGACTGTTGGTGACTCACCCTGCTGCTTGCTACCTGTGGGCAGACTCTGCTTGCCTTACTCCAGGGAGGACTCTGCTGTCTGCTTCCTTGACCTTGGACCTGGGAGCCCATGTGAGCTGAAGGACTTCCAGCATGAGATAGTTAAGGTTTATTGTGCCAACCTGGCTCATAAACACATGTGGGATTAATTGAAGGGTGGAGAGATAAATGGCTCGGCAAGCCTCGCCTTTTTGGTTCTCTGGTCTCTTGTTCTATGATGGTCGGACCAGTGTGCGGCTGCCTTAGCTGGCAAGGCTCACTTCCTGTGAGACATCCCTGAGGAGAAGCCCCATGGACTTACCCCGATGCAGCCCTGGGTGCTGGAGAAGCCACATGGAGACCCCTGCCAGAGCTGAGATGCTTACACCGCCACTGGATTCAAAGACTTTCTACCCACTGGCCTGTGATCCTCCTGCATTCAGCATCATTGTGTGTGTGTGTGTGTGTGTGTGTGTTGTGAGTTTGAGGAGGACTTTGTAGATCGGTGTCAGACATATGGGCTAATTCGGATGTATGGGCTTGGACTGGACTGGGTTGGGATGCTTTCTGAATGTACCCTTACCCTACATATAAAACTCTCTTACACATATGAGATTCTGTGGATTTGTTTCTATAGTCTACCCAGACTAACACACAGCATATTAACTGTTCCGTGGAAGTGAGTTGAACTGAGCCCTTTGGACTGCTGTGTGGACTAATTAGCTGTTATATTCCTTCTCATTGTACAAACTTATCCTCATATATATAGAAAATCATAAGTGTCCTGATTTCATTTCTCTAGAAAACCCTACCTAACACATTTGGAGCTGGGAGTGGTTTTAGAGAAACAAGATCATAAATATGGGCTTCTCAAATTGGTTCTCCAGCCTGATTAGGCTTAACAGCATTGAGAATGTCACCCCTCACCCTAAAGGCATGGATAAGTCTGCCAGTATTACTAGAGAGGGTGGTATTCACCCATGGTGTGAAGTCACAAAGCTAATATCCACAGTATCACCATCAATAGATGACGTGCTGGTAAGAGGAGAAGCTCTGGGTGGTGGTGTCTTTGATATTTTCCAGCAGTTTTGTCAGAATGAGAAGTATAGGGAAGCTGGTTGGCTGGCCTTCCTCACAATAGAAAATGTGATCAAGGAAAGGGAAAATCTCAGAATCTCAGAAGCACATCTCAAGTATCGAAAAACAGACCTAAAAGCTTCTGCATGGGCTACAAAGGAGAGCCCTCTCTCCTCCAGTAATAGAACTGACATTTCTGAACACCAAATCCAGTGTTTCATCATATGAGTAGCCGAATTACAGCATCAGCTAAATTGTAGGTCTATAACAGTGTCTGACATTAAAGTAAGGGCATTAATCGGAAAGAATTGGGACCCTGCAACATGGGATGGGAACACATGGGCTGATGATCCAGGAGAGAAGGATATTGAACCCCTAGAGTTGATTGGGCCACCCCAGTCAATAGATCTACCCTTCCCACCCTTCCCACTATCAGTAAAACAACTCACACTTGAAGAGATTAACCGAACTGTTCAAGCTGAAATGCCAGATGAGGCTGCACCTGGAGCATTGCCTGGGGGAGATGCCTTACAAGATATTGCTGAGAGCCCCCAGGAAACACCCCACCACCCATTATTTCCTCTAGACCTAAATCTAGAATTAAATCTCAGAAAGTTTCTAAAGGTGAGGTTCAGATAATGACTCAGGAAGAAGTGCTCTATACTCATAAAGACCTGCTTGAGTTTTCTAATATGTATAAGCAGAAGCCTGGGGACTAGTCCTGGGAAAGGTTACTAAGGATGTGGGATACTGGTGCAAGGAAAGTAACATTAGACCAGTCAGAGTTCCTTGATATGGGCCCCCCAGCACAGATTCTGCTTTCAGTGTCTCAGGAAGAGAAGTTAAGAGAGAATCGAATTGCTTACTTGGTTGGTTCGCTGAAGCATGGACTGTCAGATGGACTGGATTAGACCAACTGGAGGGACCTGACCTACCTTGGTACACTGTAGAAGAAGGCATCCAAAAGCTTAGGGAAATTGGAATGTTAGAATGCATCTATCAGAATAATCCCATAGACCCCAAATGGAGTGCCCCAAGGACATTTGCACCACAACCATCAGGAGCAAGTTCGTGAAGTGGGCCCTGAAGACCCCTGTGACTGATATCTTATATGCACCAGGATTAACAGTGGGCACTGCCCTAAGTGAACTCTGACATTTGCCCACAAATGTCTGATTGGGCCCCGTGGTGAGAGAGGGCAGGTGTCAGCACTCAATCAACAGAGAGAGGGTGGACGTGGTTATTGTAATGGATAGCAAGTTTTCCGTAGTAATCAGAACAACCTGTCTCGTGTGGGTTTACGGCATTGGTTATGTAGCCACTGTGTCCCCAGAAGTGAAATACTCCATGTGAAACCTACTAAATATTCATGTGATCTATACAGGCAGAAGAATGCTAGATCGGGTCTCTTCAGCAGAATACAGTCATGACCGCCCAGATCAATTCCCAGACCTGAGCCAGTTTACAGACCCACAACGCCTTGGATGAGGGGAAGGCCGGGTTCCTTTGAAGGAGGGCCCTGCTACATCACCGAAGGTCTGTACTGTTAGTCTTTCTTCTAGCCTTCCCCAAAGGGACCTGCGGGCTTTCACAAGAATGACTGTTCATTGGGGGAAATGAAATAATCAAACTTTTCGGGGATTACTGGGCACTGGCTCTGAACTGACACTAATCCCAGGAGACCCAAAATGTTTTGAAGGCCCACCAGTCAGAGTGGGGGCTTATGGAGGTCAAGTTATCAATAGAGTTTTAGCTTAGGTAAGCCTCACCATGGGTCCAGTGGGTCCCCAAACCCATCCTGTGATTATTTCCCCAGTTCCAGAATGCATCATTGGAATAGACATACTTAGTAACTCTCAGAACCCCCATATTGGGCCCCTGAAATGTGGAATAAGGGCTATCATGGTAGGAAAGGCCAAATAGACATCATTAGAACTGCCATTGCCTAGGAAAATAGTAAACCAAAAGCAATACTGCATCATGAAGGGATTGCAGAGATCAGTGCCACCATCAAAGACTTGAAGGATGCAGGGGTGGTGATTCCTACCACATCCCCGTTTAACTCACCTATTTGGCCTGTAAAAAAATCCCAGATGAATCTTGGAGAATGACAGTGGATTATCGCAAACTTAACCAGGTGGTGACTCCAACTGCAGCTGTCATTCCAGATGTGATTTCATTGCTTGAGCAAATTAATAATTCTCCTGGTACTTGGTATGCAGCTATTGATCTGGCCAATGCCTTCTTCTCAACACCAGTCTTGAAGGACCACCAGAAACAGTTTGCCTTCAGCTGATAGGGACAACAATACACTTTTACAGCTCTCACCCAAGAGTATATCAACTCTTCTGCCCTGTGCCATAATTTAGTTCAAAGAGAACTTGATTACCTGTCTCTTCCACAAAATGTCACACTGGTCCATTATATTGAAGACATTATGTGATTGGACCTACTAAGGAGGGTGTATCAAAGACTCTAGATTCATTGGCACAACATCTGCATGCAAGAGGGTGGGAAATCAACCCAACGAAGATTCAAGCACCCTCCACCTCAGTAAAATCTCTAGGGGTCCAGTTGTGTGGGGCATGTTGAGACAATCCTACTATTGTGAATAATAAGTGATTGCATCTGACCCACCCCCACCAACTAAACAGGAGGCACGATGCTTAGTGGGCCTCTTCGGATTTTGGAGGCAACACATCCCTCATTTGGGTGTGCTACTCTGACCTATTTATCAAGTGACATAAAAGGCTGCCTGTTTTGAGTGGGGCCCAGAACAAGAAAAGGCCCTGCTGTGTAAGCTACCTTGCCACTGGAACCATATGATCCAGCTGACCCAATGGTGCTAGAGGTGTCAGTTGCAGATAGAGATGCAGTGTGAAGTCTTTGGCAGACCCCTATTGACGAATCACAGTGTAGACCCTTGGGATTTTAGAGTAAAGTCTTGCCATTCTCTGCAGACAACTACTCCCTTTTGAAAACCAGCTGTTGGCTGCTACTGGGCCTTAGTGGAGGTCGAACGCCTCACCATGGGCCACCAAGTCACCAGGAAGCCTAGCCTGTCCATCATGAACTGGGTATTGTCTGACCATGAGTGGGTATTGTCATAAAGTTGGACATGCACAGCAACACCCCATTGTTAAATGGAAGTGGTATATACAAGATTAGGCTAGAACAGGACCTGAAGGGACAAGTAAGCTGCATGAAGAAGTGGCCCAAATGCTCGCAGTCTCCACTCCTGTCACATTACCTCCTTTCTCCCAGTCTGCACCTATGGCCTCCTGGGGAGTTCCTTACCATACTTTAACTGAAGACCAAAAAAGTCATGCTTGGTTTACGGATGGCTCTGCACGATATGCAGGTGCCACTCATAAGTGGACAGCAGCAGCACTAC
>NW_022103904.1:21480682-21494257 GCF_000313985.2 Echinops telfairi | reverse complement strand
TACTGAATGGTGTGATTGACCCTGATTACCAAGGAGAAATTGGACGGGTGCTACATAATGGAGGTAAAGAAGAATATGCCTGGAATCCAGGAGATCCCATAGGCCGACTCTTAGCGCTACCATGCCCTGTGATTGAAGTAAATGGTAAACTACAGCAACCTAATCCTGACAGGCTGTATAATGACCCAGACCCTTCAGGAATGAAGGTCTGGGTCGTCCCACCAGGCAAAGAACCACGACCAACTGAGGTGCTGGCTGGGGCAAAGGGATACAGAATGGGCAGTGGAGGAAGGTAGCTCTACCCATCTGTTACGACCACATGACTGATTGCAAAGGCTAAGTTGGTGATGGTATTTCTTTATATGTGCTTATTGAATACCTTTCCTTTGTTCGTGTACAATGTACCATATACAATTAGATTCAGTGTGTTTTCACTCATATGCATGCTAGATGTATGATGTTAGGTGTAAGTGTGATTTCATTAATGTGTGGAAATTATATAGGGCTAACGAATTGTGTACAGGTGCCAAATTGTCAAGGGGCAGACTGTGATAATTAGGTTTATTGTGCCAACCTGGCCAATGGGAACATGTGAGATTAATCAGATCGCAGTTTGATTGGAGGGCAAAGAGATAAATGGCTCTCCAAGTCCTGTCCCCCTCTCTCTTGCTCTCTGGTGACCAAAGTGTGCTGGAGTGTGCGTGCTGCTGTAAGTGATTGTACCGTTTTGCACATACGAAGGGTCTAGTTGCTTCATTTCCTGGATCACACTTGCTGTCATCTATCCGTCTTTGTAGTTCCAGTCATTCTACTACATGTGCACTGGCTTCTCATTGTGGTTTTCATTTGCGTGTCTCTCAAGACTGTGATGTCGAGCATTTTCTCATGTGCTCATTTACATTTGCCTATCTTCTCGGGTGACGGGTCTTTAGTTTAACCTGTCTTGGCTGTGTTGTTGTATGACGTTGTCAGAGTTCTGTAGATATTCTGGAGACATGTACTTTGTCAGATATAATTCTAAATTTCTCCCCCAGTCAGTAGCTTATTCTCCCTTGCCTTAACAGTGACCTAAGAAGGGCAAATGTTTTGAATTTTGATTAAGTCCAGTTTATCAGTTCGCTATTCCGTGGGTCACATTTTTGGTACAGTACGTAGGAAGTCTGTTTCCAACCTAAGATCACAAACCTTTTCTCCTACGTAGGTACTTTAAATAGTTCATGTCAGGAATGCTGTTAAAGCTGTCTTAAAAACAAGCAATGTCAGGTGTTAGGGGGAAAGGGGCTTTCAGGTTATTTTAATCAGCTTCTTGGCTAGAATGCAAATCATCCTTCTTTGACAAAGAAAGACTCGGATTAGTAAGTATTTTGTAGTGGTTTGAGCACATTGGAATACTAATTTGGGGGGAGAATTAAAATGAAAAAGTGTGTCTGAAGAAGACAGGACTTACAGGGTTTGGCAAGGAGACCAGAGATTAAATCGGGGTTCTGCCACTGTCTTCTGATGGCGTAGATCTTCGCGGAGCATCTCTGTGCCCAGTGTCTTCATCTCCCGCTGGGACTGGGTGCCGGGGGGGTTGAGGCTGCCACATCCTGTCACACAGTCAGATGACCCCCTGGGGGTTTCTAAGCTGTACTCCTCACTGGAGCCAGTCCCCAGATCTGTCCCCGGTGGTGTCCCTGGGTGGATTCAAACCTGCCACCTTTTATGTAGTAGCTAAGTGCCTAACTGCTGTGCCATCAGGGCGCCTTATCTTCATCAACAAAGCAGGCCTAACCACCGACCATGTTTCTAATGATTAACAAAAAATGACATTCGCGAAAGGCTTTGTAGGTCTCCCTTAAATCCAGAAACTCAAGAACTATTCATTCCTTTTCTCTTACCCCCAATGTTGTCATTTCCCAAAGGGACCCTCCACCTCATTCCTGTGTACTACACCCTCCACTGCCTGTGACAAGGCCCAGTGCTGAAGAAGGTGTTTGCACAAGATAAATCCCAAACTAAGGCGTAGGCTGCGCGGATGGTTCAGGTACCAAGTCAGCCCAGGTGGTTCATTGTTCAGAGCAAAGTCCTTTTTATTGTACTGAAATTTCAAAAGGCAGTTAACATTAGTTACACATATACACAACCGACTTTGTAACTGTTAGTCATAGAGAACATCCAAGAAATACAAATGATTTATCCACAGCACAGTTCACATCCATCAGAAAGAAAGCTGAAAATAGAAATGAGTAGTGGCCCCCTGGGAGAGCTTTAGATTTTACAGGAAAATTAGATTGCTATTGGAAGCAAGCTGCCCCTGACCTTCACAGCATACAGAACCTTCACACTGGGCTCTCACAGTTAGTGCCCACACACACTTTGGTCAGTTGCTTGTCCACCATTCCCACTTTGAATTGTAGGCACACCTCCATGTGAAAATGAGCCTGCACAGCTGGCTGCAGGGTGGGGGGGGGATATTCAAGTGACCTCAGGGTTCAGGCAGGTGAGGGGAAGGTGGACAGCTAGGTGGCTCAGAGCTCCGTATAGACCGGTTAGGGAGATGGGGGCTGTGCAGACCCTGGCAAGTCAGGACGCAGTGACTTAATGACCAAGTCCTATGTACAATACAAAGAGGCGTGTTTCTCTTCCAACGTGTCATGCCTAGACCTGTTAGGTAACTGGCCCATTCCTGTTTATATGACGGGCAGTAAGTATGCTGGAGCCAGGGGGCCCGGGCTGTGTATTCGCTGCTCCAGCACAGCTCGTGTTGCCACCAGCACTGCTGGGGAGGGGGCAAGACTCTCATTCATCTCCCTAGGGCTGGCCTCACTTCTGGTTAGCAGGAACTCTGATGGCCATGAGTGTGGCTAACCTGAGTAACACACAGCCCCCTTGATGACTTAAATGCCCCAGGGTGGTGCTTGGGGCTGGGTGTTCTCTTGTTGGCTGCTGCTCACAGTGACCCCATGAAGGACAGAAGAACACTCTGCTATGCCACCCTTACGTGATTGTGGTTCGAGCCCACTGTTGCAGCCCCTGTCAATAAGCTCCCCAGTGTAAGACCCATCACTCACGGCGTGTATTCAAAAAACAATGAAAGGGTTGGGTTTAATACGCTGGAAAGGGGAGCCGAATGTGGTTCTACCACTTCCTGGAACCAACTGGAAAACGTTAGTGGGGACGGACATCTAGGTAGGACGTTCTAGAACTGTCCTCAGCCACTGCCATGATCACTAATTCGGTCTGTTATGCCTCAGTGTGGCTGCTTTTGTGTCATTGCCAATGGCCCGGCAGCCACCACATGGCCTTCTCTGTGGAAGACATCTGCTTGCGTGGCCCCGGGAATGTGTGGTGGTTCCGCAGAGGTGAGGGCGACACAGGGTCTCAGAGCCACAGAGAATGACTTCAGGTGAGAAAGTATCTCTCACCTTTCTGGCCCAGGCTTCAAGTTCATCCCCAGGTAGAGAGCAGGCTATGTCTGAAAGCCAATCAGGTAAGAGTGCCCATGAACATTCTGGCTTCCTGAGCTGGGCCGATAAACCCTCTAAGTCTTTCATTCTTATTTCAGGTTTGCTAAAAATATAAGAAAACATGGTAAGAGAGTCCCTTGGGTTTGGGATTTTCCTGGGCCTGGGCTTCCTGTCCCTCCCTCTCCTGTTTTCTTATTGCCACAGGATGGATCGCTTCTTGTCACATCTGAAGAAGCTGAGTGGGGAGTGACTGAGACAATGGAACTCCAGCCAGCCGACCAGACCCTCTGTTAGTGCTCTCTGGACGGAGCTGGAAGGAGTGGCGGCGGGAAGATGTGCCTTTGGGGCTCCCCGGTATGCCTAGGTTTTTGGTCACCCATCAAAGTCTTCCAGGACTTAGAACTGAGCCGGCCCCTATTGTAGCCGGAGAAGCCGAGGGAAGGTCCTTGGGAACAGGGATCATCTCTTATTGCTTTCGTTTCCCCTAGGTGCTCGTCAGGGACCCAGATACCAGACAGGCCCACAGCCAAGTGCGTTAGCTAATTACTGCATCTAAGAAAAGCCCCCAACTTCCAAAATTCCAAACTCATTAGCTAAGGGCCACAAGCCTGCTTTCATCTCACTGAGAAAACTTGTTCTGATCCAAATTCTACTCTTGTGCCATCTGGGGAAAGAATGGTGGTCACCGGCTGGAGCAAGCCCAAGGCTGTGGGTGGCAGAAGTGGCCCTGGGTGGGACAGAGGCAGGCGGTAGGGGAAGTGAATTGTTTAATGTGGCTCTTCCCGCCAGTCTCTCCCACCAATGACCTTTTCCTGCATGGGTCTCCTAGGAAGGTGGGGCAGATACTGATAGGATTCACCTGTGAGCCATTGTGAACAGGAGTCCCTGAATTGCCATCCTGCTGCATATAACATGGACCCTCTGTGAAATATGAGAAGGGATCTCATTTCCGGCAGGAGGTAGGAGTGGAGCATCTCCTCTGGACCTGAGATCCCTGTGCAGTGAGCCCCGTAAATCCAGGAGACAGCTAGCCCATCCAAGGAGCAGCAGCAGAGCCAGGGCATGAACTAGTGATGGACTTCTCAGCTCAAGGAGCAAGGAAAGCTGAGTGCTGTTGTGCAGGAGGCTAGCTGGTGGAGTGGGGTGCCTCTGGGCACTTAATTGGGGAGGCTGGGCTTGCTGATCCATGGAGCTTGAGCTGAATGCCTTTGGGTTGAGACTTCCAGGGGGATTGATATACCCCTTTGGGCATTTATCAGCAGACCCGAAATAACTTTGTTACATCTCCTGATAACTCAACCTGAACATTTGTCATTGGCATTACAACTTGCTAGCATCCTGAATAAGCCCTATAATCATGAATTTTGTCTGTGGGTTCTGTGTAGCCATTGCAATAAATATTAGAACCCAGAGAGGTAAAATCTAGAACTCTCATTTGACACACACTCAGGGCAATGCAGGGAGGCTGGCTCTGGCTCTGGCACTGTTAGGACGTGCCCATGTGCAGAGCTTTGACTTCCCATCATTTCCCCAGGAGTGAAATGACTCCCTTGGGAGGAGCCAGCACTCAGTTCATTTGAACTCAGACCCAATCACCACTAAGTACAAGAGGAGGAAAAGCTGCCCCGAACCTGCAAAATGCATGCGAGTCTGGAGTCTGGGCTGAGATCCCACCGTTATCTCGATCACGACACCCAGAGGCAGTCCACAGAGCCAGGCTGCACTTCTGACACTGAAGCCACCTGGGGCCCTGCCACCTGCCCTGGATGCTAGGCAAGGCCGAGGTTTAAAGCAGTGCTTCCAAAGCATCGTTGAACCACTCTCGCTATTCCTCCCTGCTTCAGGCTGGGCTCAGGCTGCGGCCCCGCCGCAAGTCCGCTCACTCACACGGTCCTCTGGAACCTGGGAAGAGGGGTCACTGTGTGGTTTCAAGAGTTGTCACCACTCTCCAGTGCCTGACAGGGGTCTACATGAAGGAACTCTGGGAAGGATGCTAAGGTTTCTGGGGGTGGGTCCTCTGCCCTCCCCTGAGGCAGCCCAGAGAGGTTTCTCTGCTGAGAAGGTGTCTGTGAGCTGCTGGGCTGGACACGTGAGACCGGAGGCTGAAAACAGGGCAGGCAGAGCCTTTGCTCCTAAAGGGCATTGGTGGGGAGAGGGAGTGGCCACGGAGGAAGTGAAAAGATGGGAGAACTGATTCTGAACCCCCTTTCCTCCCATGTGGGGGACACCCAGTCATCTTGGGGCCATGGGCAGACGTGCCTACAACCCAGCTCTCAACTCCCATCTCCAGACCACCCAAGGAATTCAAGGCCCTGTGGGTTTGTGGCAGGAGCAGAATTGGAATCATGCCCGGGACCCAAGTCTTCCATGCCACGGGCCTGATCTCCTTGACTCCTTAATTGGGCTGAAGAAAGAAGATCGTGGGGCCTGGGGGAAGTGGTTCAGAGTCCCTGTCTCGACGCATGGGCTTGACACCTCAACGTCTCCAGTCAGTGAGCAGACAAGGCTCTGGGCTGGGGTGGGGACCCATGGCCGGTGCAGCTTAGGTACATGACGAGGCCACAGGCTTGCCTCACACCTGGACGGGGGGAGGGGGGTGGGCGCGAGGTGACCCCTGAGGGCCTGACCACTGCAGACACTAGCAGGGAGGAGGCTTGGGTCGAAGAACAGTACTTTCACGACCTTGGGGACGGGCTAGTCAGCAGCGGCTCCTAGGACCTGTGTTGGGAGCGCCAACAGAACCGGAAGCTACAGGCCCAGGCCGCCCTGTCAGGGGGTTGAGCTTGGGGCCGGGGTGTTCACACGACGCACTCTGAATTCTATACACTCACGCTGGCTGCACACAACAGACACGGGGCACGATACACCCACTGAGACTGGGATCATGTCACACCGCACAAAGTACACACGCCCCACTGTACAGTGGGCCCATAGAGAAGTCAGGCTGAACCTAGGAGGTGGAGGGGGGGGTGGGCTATGGGTGGGCAGGGTGCCCTTGATGTCCCTGTGCACCTCTCTTCCGGCTTGGTTCATACCACAGAGGCTTTGCATCCTGCATCCTGGATGTCTAGCACCCCCGAGTCCTACCCATCTGGCGAAAGTGAAATATAAGAAGGAACATGGTTTCAGAACTGAGGGCCGGCCTGCTCGTGCAGCCGGACTGCTCTGGGCCTGGAATGAACCCTTCAAAGGTGTATGTTGTCTACTAAGAGATTATTCACAATCATGTTTTAGGGGCCCCGTATGCCCCTCCCCACCAAGCACACACAGATAAAATACAATAAATACAACCAACTTCTAAGCGTTGAACAATGCCTCTGGCCAGTGCAGAGTGGGCGGTGAGGATTGATGGGGAAGGGGGAGGGGGCTCTGCACAGGACAGGCGGGGCAGCAGGGGGAGGGCAGGCTCGTTCACATCCGAGTTGACGTCCCAGCACAGGCAGCACTGCGCCGGAGAGCCTCGCGCCGCCTGCGGCTACTCAGAAAAGGGCGGGAACATGCCCAGGTCGGCAAAGTCTTCGATATTATAGTTGCCTGTCCCCTGGGTCGGATCTCCTGGCATGGGCAGCATGTCCTGCAGAGGAGAAGGGAGCCACAGGGCAGTCGGTCATTCTCCCATGCTCTGGGATGTCCCAGGAGCTCAGCCTGCCTCTCCCCCTCACCGTCCTCTTTCTGGGGGCAGCCTAGAACCCCCACCCTCACCCTGACCCCAGCCGCTGGGGGCTGCTCTGCAGGGCCTCGGTCTACCTGGAGAAGCCTGCCTGGCCCCCAGCATGTACACAAATACATCAGAACTATAATGCCAGGCGGGGAAGGGGGTGCCTGTGTAGAGGGCAGAGCCAATCCCCACATGCTTCAGTCTCAGACATGACAGCCTCGTGCACTGGGCCCAAGACAACCCAGCCTTTCACGCAGGGGCAGCAGGATTCCGACCCCTCACGGCACTTTCATTCTGTGGAATTCGAGGCCGGCGAGATGGTCAGGGAACAGAGCACTCTGTGGGCAAATGAGTTTGGGAAGCAAGGCGTACGTTACCAGCTTTCTAGAAATCCAGTCCCCGTTAGGGTCAGAGAGACTCCCCGGAAGTCCTGCAGTAGAATCTGAATAACTGGGGACAGCTAGTGTTCCCCAACATCGCTGACCAAGAATCCTTCATCGCATCAAGACCATTCAGCTCCGCTTTAGAGACTTGGGTTTGACAGGGCCGAGGTGAGGTCTCTGAGGATGGGTAGGGGCTGGGAGCAGTCAGGGGCAGGGGCTGGGGGCGGGGAAAGGGACGTGAGCAGGTCGGTGTGGACCAGGCTAAGGTCCTGGTAAGGCATTCCCTGCACATGCAAATGGAAAGTGACATTTAAATATGGGCGACTTGGACGGACACCGGGGCTCTAAACCATTGTCTGTGAGCATGCTGGCTGGCCTGACAGGACAGGAGTTTGGGATGAGTGTGGGGTCCAGTGAAGAGAAGGGCCCTAAGAAGGGGGATTCACAACCCCAGGAGGCCCCCCTGTGGGCACACAGTTTTATTTCTGCTCACGATCTTGCTTTGTGAGGCATCTTGAGGTTCTGGGGAAGTCAGAGGGAGCCTGGCTCTTGTCATGGGCTTCCCCCATCATGGAATTCCTGAGGGAGAGGCTGAGCACTTGGCTGAGGCTGTGCTTGGGCTTGTACCCCGCACCCCCATGCAGAGCCTCCAGTGAGAACATTTGTGATGGAGAGTGGAGTCCCAGGGACCCTCAAGGGGACAGAATGCTGATCTGAGGAGCTACCAGCAGACCGTCTGCAGCTGCATTCTTAGGGCAGGTCTGTCCCAGGCCCCAAACCCGGATGCCCCCCAACTGTTGGGAAGCCAGAAATCCAATGGCAGACATTAAGTGTTCTCAGCCAGAGGGCAGCACCTGGGCTTACCTAGAGAAAAGAGCTGAGCCAGCGTGGATGTGTTCAGGCTGGGTAGGTAAACCTCCCCTCTTGGGTGCTGGCAGGGCCGAGGGGCTGTGTCTGGGCAGCTGGGGGCAATCAGGCCTGGAGGAGCCTGCAGAGCCTGCAGGGGTGGCTGCCAGGTGACATCAGTGCCCCTCCTGCAGCTCAGAGTGAGTCTCCAGCCTCAGAGCCCCCCATTTGTCCACCCTGGCTCAAAAGCTAAAGGCCCCCTCACCTTTCCTGTGTGCGTCTGACACTTCTTGCTACACCTGGGCACCCCTCTAGCTTGGGGCTACAACGGGGCCCCGGCCAGGCCAGAACTCACAATCAATCACAAGCGGGCGGGTGGAGCTGCGGCCCGGGCGGAGGGAGAAAGGAAGCAGAGAGAAGGCGCAGGTACCTACGGGAGGGCGCTGCTCGCTGGATTTACCTGGAACACTTCAGTCTGACTGGGCTGCTGGTGGGAATGCTGCTCACCGCTCTGCTGACCGTGGTGCTGGCTCTGCCACTGCGACCAGACTTCCGAGGGCCGCCCTGGAAACTGCCCGCTGCTTTGTCCGCTTTCAGCTGAAAGATGTACAGGACACTTCCTTGAAAAGCCATCCCCGGGGTCCCCCTGCAGTTCCCAGGGGCCCTCACTTCTGAAAGGCTGGCCGCCCCCCTGTCCACTCTGGCTCAGACAGACATACATCAGTGTAGCACCGGAAAGGCCAGGCGGTAAGAAAGAGAGAGGGGATGGCTCTGAGGAATGACGCAGGTACTGAGCTCCAGAGGGTACTTCCAAGCTCTACCATGGGAGACCTCGATGCCCTTTGCGACTGCTGAGGGCGGATCCAGCTGGGTGGCTGGGGCCAGGGGCATGTGTGTGGGACCCAAGCCATGGGCAGGGCTACTGCCCGCACGAGGACAAAGAAGCAGACCTTGCCGAGCACAGCGCCTCGGTTCACAGGCGGCTCCCTCAGCCTTTCCTTGGGACGCGTCCGTCTCTCTGCCCTTCAGTCGTTGGCTGAAGCCAGGCACGGCAGTTTACAAGGTCTTTGTGAGTGTGTGATTTGTGTCTTCTGCTCAGTGCATCTAGGAATCAGTTTGTTGGGGAGAGAAGCGGGGAGGAGCAAGGAATTTTCTGTTGGAATCAGAAACTTAATTTATAAGCGAGAGCGCCTTTGCTTTTGTCTACAACTTAGAAAGAATACTGAGTGGAATTTTTACCTTCAAATGATTAGTTTATCTTAAGGTACAACATAAATCCCAGGACATTTTTGCCCCCCACTTGTTTCAGACCATTCAAAAACATTTTGGAGGTGGTAGGCTCTCGGTCAAGAAGTCCTGGTGGCGCGATAGGTTAAGTTTTGGGCTGCTAACTGCACAGCCGGCCGTTCAAACCCATCCGCAGCTCCATGGGAGAAAGAAGAGGTGGTCTGCTCCCTTACAAGATTGACCGTCTCAGAAACCCTACTAGGGTGGTTCTGAGCCAGAATGGGCTCGATGGGAGTGGGTTTGGCTTTGGGGCTCTCTCTATATCTCTGGATGGTGAGACCGCCCCCGTCAACAGCCACGTTTCCCACGGTAACCTCCTCTGACCTGACAGGTGCGCATTGCGTTCAAGCAACTGAGGGATTTAAATGATGGCGAGCACTAGGTTACAGGTACACACACACACACACACACACACACACACACACACACGCACAGACACACAGACACATGATACATACTGCTGGGAACATAAGATGCTTTTAATAAAATAAGTGCAGTTGTTAGCTGCAGTCAAGTTATCCCCAACTCGTGAGGGCCGCCTGTGTTACAGAGCAGGCTGGCCCCAGGTTTTCCTGGTGACAATCTTCACGGACACTTCATCCACTGCCATCAAGTTGATCCCGACGCCCAGTGAGCCTGTAGGACAGAGTAGGGCTACTCCTGTGGCTTTCTGGGATTTTAAATCTTCAGGGGAGCAGACAGCCTCAGGTTGCTTGGAGCAGACAGCCTCAGGTTGCTTCTGTGGGGCTGACCTGGTGGTTAGTAGTAGCTCAATGCATGGTCCACCACCAGGGCATGTGAATTACGGTGCTGCTGGAAAATACTGAAAATGCTATGGACTGCCAGAAGAGAAAAAGAAAAAAAAAATCTTTTGGAAAAAGTACAGCCAGAATGAGTTGTAGATATGAGGATGGTGAGACTTGGTCTCATGTACTTTGGGCATGTTGTCAGGAGAGACCAGTCCTTGGAGAAGGACATCATGTTTGGTAACATAGAGGGGCAGCAAAAATGAGGGCGACCCCTTGCCTGGCTACCAAAAGATATAGCACCTGAAGTCGCTTAAGACAATGGGTACACAAGCAAATGTGGTGAAGAAAGCTGATGGTGCCCGGCTACCAAAAGATACACCACCTGAAGTCTTAAAGACCTGAAGATAAATAAGCAACCACTTAACTGAGAGACAACAAAACCCACATGGAAGAAGCACACCAGCCTGTCCCAACTCGATTGCTGAGGACAAAGTGGGTGCATAAGCAAAAGTGGTGAAGAAAGCTGATGGTGCTTGGCTATCAAATGATATAGTGTCTGGGGTCAAAGATTTGAAGATAAACAGGCAGCCATCTAGCTAAGAAACAACAAAGCCCACATAGAAGAAGCGCACCAGCCTGTGAGATCACAAGGCATCGAAGGGATCAGGTATCAGGCATCAAAGACAAGAAAAACAAAACAAAAAACAACCCCATAGCATTGTGAATGAGGGGGAGTGTGGAGCGGGGACCCAGGGCCCATCTGTGGGAAATTAGACATCCCCTTGCAGAAGGGCTGCGGGGAGAAGACGAGCCAGTCAGGGTGCAGTGTAGCAACGATGAAACATACAATTTTCCTCTAGTTCTTGAATGCTTCCCCTCCCCCCCCCACTATCATGATCTCAATTCTACCTTAAAAATCTGGCTAGATAGACCAGAGGATGTACACTGGTACAGATAGGAACTGGAAACACAGAGACTCCAGGACAGATGAACCCCTCAGGTTCAGTACTGAGAGTGGTGATATCGGGAAGGTGGAGGGAAGGTGAGGGAGAAAGTGGGAACAGATTACAAGGTCTACATATAACCTTCTGGGGATGGACAGTGGAGAAGTGGGTGAAGGAGACATCGGATGGTGTAAGATATGACAAAATAATAATAATTTATAAATTATCAAATGAGGAGCTGATACCAAGGGCTCAGGTGGAAAGCAGGTGTTTTGAGAATGATGGTGGCAACATATGTACAATTGTGCTTGATACAATTGATGTATGTGTGGATTGTGATAAGAGTTGTATGAGCCCCTAATAAAATTATTTTTTAAAAATGAGGGTGACCCTTGATGAGATAGAATGACACACTAGCTCAAGCCTAGGATGGTGCACACCTGGGCAGTGTTTCATTCTGTTAAACTGACTCAACAGTCCCTAACCACAACAACCACCATTACAAAAGCAGTTTGCCAGGCCTTTCTTTTGCACAGCTGCTGCATTGATTATAACTTCCAACCCCTAGGTCACAGCCAGTTGCAACTGGCTGGGGCCACCCAGGCGCCTTAATAACGAACAAACACAAACAAATCCACTGCCATTGAGTTGCTGCCAACTCATAGTGGCCCTGTATATGGTTTCTGAGATGATAAATCTTTATGGGAGTAGACAGCCTCATCTTTTTCTCTTGGAGAAACTCAGGGGCTTGAACTACGGACCTCGAGGTTATAGCAGCACCAGGCCTAACCCACAGTGCCATAGGGACTCCTCCTCTTTCTTGGTGCTTTTCAAGTTTTGCAAAGAGTTCTACGAAATCACAGAAGGGCACGTTTCTTACTTCAGGACAAAACCCAACCCCCAACCAACCACTGCCCTTTGAGCAGGTGACAACTGAGGATAACACTGAGCAGGGTTCCAAGGCTGCCCGTCTTGATGGGGCAAAGCTTCATCACTCTCTGGAGAAACAGCTCTGCCATCCTGTGGTCAGCCATCCAAATGGACAAGAGGAATTTAAATCTATTTGCACATGGAATCTACTGTAAAAAAATCACACATATATAATTTAATCTGAAATGTCTTTTTTCTAATACTCTTGCATGAGATGCCAAGGACCAGGAAGCCATCTTTCTGGGATCATGACTACTGGCCTGATTTGGAAATCAAAAGTGTTGAGCTTTTGCTGAGCGCAAAAGATGGACCTGGTTTATACCTGTGGCAAAGTGTGCGGCAGGCAGCCCCAGCGAGAACGATGGAGGGAATTCACACTGCACAGTTAGTCGCCTGCCCCACCCGGATCCTGGAGCAGTGGAGCAGCAGCCCAGCTCAGCGGGAGGGTGGGTGGGTGAACACAGTTACCACAGGAGGTTCAAGGGATGGGCAAGGCAGACAAGTGACCAGCCCTCACTTCCTGGAGGGGGGTGGTGTCTGCCATCCAGGGACCCTCAGACTTCCTCCAAGATCTTGTTTCAACAAAAACTTCCTGCTGCGTTTTGTGCAGCAGGAACCAACTCTCTCCACCCTTCCTTCTCTCTTGGGAGCTATCTCATCTCTCCTTTCCTTTGCCATCTAAACTCTGAAGCTATCTACAGAGGAATCATTCCCTCTCCCTCCTTCACCCTTCATTGCCCTCTGCAATCACTCCACAGCCAAGTCCGTTCTTGACAAGTCCAATCCCATAGCGTCCCAAGAGCCATTCTGTTCACCTTTCTGGTTGGTGGGTTGAGTCCACTCAGAGGTGGGAAGAAGGGCTCTGTGGAACTGCTTTAGAAAAAGCAGCATAGAAAATCCCACGGCACATAATTCTGCTCTGGCACGCATTGGGTTACCATGTTGGAATTGACACCGTTTTTTTCTTATGAAAGAGGTAATAAGCATAGCAAAATGGGCCCTGGTAGTACAATGATAATGCTCAGGTCTCAACGGAAAGGTTGGTGGTTCGAATCCGCCCAGTGGCTCCACGGGTGAAAGGCCTGGCAATTTGACTCTGTAAAGATTACAGCCAAGGGAACCCCCTCTGTCACCTGGCCCTGTTGGTTGAAACAGAGCTGAGAGCCTTCAACAACAAGTAGAGCTGGAAAGAATGCTCTGGCTTCCTGGAAGTGAAGAGGGTTTGACGCACTTCCTGATGAAGAGCCAAGCCCCCGGAGGTCAGGATGATTACACCCCCATGTAAAGAAAACAAAAGCCCTCACCACTGGAGCAATAAGTAAGACCGTG
>NW_022103904.1:21478842-21480313 GCF_000313985.2 Echinops telfairi | reverse complement strand
GTGGTATAGTGGTTCTGAGTTGGGCTGTGATCCACATGGTTGGCAGTTCAAAAGCACCAGCAGTTCTGAGGGAGAAAGATGGGGCTTTTTACTCCCGCCAACAGTTACTGTCATGGAATCTCATGGGGGTGGGGGTGGGATATCCCTGTGAGTCAGCGTTGGCTCCATGGGCGCGAGTGAGATGGACTGACTGAAGAATGAACAGACCTGTCTTGGAAGGGGGGGGATGGTCAGAACGATCCTTTGAAGTGAGGAGGTGAGACTTGGTCTCACATGTTTGGACATGGTATCAAGAGGGGTCAGCCCTGGAGAAGGACGTCATGCTTGGGAAAGCAGAGGGACAGTAAAGAAGAGAAGGTCCTTCAATGATATGACACGACACAGGGGCGTCAACAATTGCTCAAGTGTAACAATCACCGTGAGGCTAATGCGGGATTGGACAGTGTTTTGACTTGTACACTGGGTCACTCTCTACTGGAACTGACTCCGGAGCATCTGACAACAGTGAGAACAACAGACCTCCGTCAAGTGCTTTTCTTGTATGTTTGAAATAGATGGGGAAGGTCTGAACGGCATCCTGAATATCAGAAACACAGAAACGGGTATTGGGGGGCGGGGGGATCAATCATCTGGTGAGAACCAAACCGAAAAACCAAAGTCGTGTCCTTCCACAACTGCCTGTACTTCCTGCCTCCGGGCTCTTCACAGCACCGATTGCCTCGTGACTCCTCTTTCCCTCGATCACAGTGTGGGTCACGCAGCTGACCCAGCACACTGCTCCGAGGCGGGCGCACAGTGACAAGCATATTGCATTAGGAAATGAATGCACAAGCCCTGCAGCGTCAGAGCACCTGGGTTTAAGCCCTGGCTCTGGCATTAAAACGAAACGAGAAGGGCCAGTTTCTGGATATTTTTGAACCTCAGTTTCCTGATCTGGGGGGGGGGGGCGGTGCCTAGTAGAGTCACAGGGAAGAGCTGGCCTGAAGCAGTGCATGTGAACCACCTAGCCAGTGATCCGCGAACATGAGTTCCTGTCCCCCTGCCTGAATCAGCTCACGCTGCTCTCAATGCCAGGAGCCCAGGTGGTGCAGCAGGTACACGTCGGGCTGCGAACTGCAAGATCAGCGGTCAGCACCACCAGCTGCTCCGAGGGGGAAAGATGGGGTTATCGATAGTCTCGGACACAGGGGCAGTTCTACCCTGTCCTACAGGGGCCCTCTGGGGAAAAAGGAGTCACTAGGCAATTGGCTCTATTAAGAGCTCTAATGCAGGAAGTATAGGCAATTGTGAAGGACACGAGAGTGGGTCCTGATCCAGAGAGGAGTCGTCCTATGGAAGTTACCGGAAGTTACGTATCAAGTGACCACCCGGTGGATGAGGTCACTGGGATGGGAGTGCTAAGGGGAAAATCCTCATTTCAGGCTCAGCAACAGGTTTGTCCTCCCTCTGACTAAATAATGAATGGCCACAA
>NW_022103904.1:21472886-21477523 GCF_000313985.2 Echinops telfairi | reverse complement strand
TGGGGGGGCCCCCTGGGACACAGAGTGCCGGGTGGTCCCTGCACGGAGTGCCTGGCTGAGTGGAAACCCCTGCCCTGGGGCTCCTCCTGCCTGATACTGGGGAACTGGGCTTCTCCATTGAGTTTCATGTAAGAATCAGGCAAGGGTACTGACAGGCTGCAAGGAGACAGGATTCCAGGCTTGGGAGCCACACAAGGCTATGGAAATGCTGGACCCCAAGAACGCGGGCTGGGTGAGAAGGTGGCCATGGGCTGAGGACACCAGGTCATTGGCTAGGGACATGGCACCGTGTTTTTTAATACGATGACAGACAGATGGCTCAAAGGGAACCTTCTACGTTGCTCACCGGCAATTCAGATGTCTGGGTTTGGCTTCCCTTTGACCAATGGGCTGTGCCCAGAAACAGCCCAGTAACCCCTCTAGGGGGTGCCACCCACTGCAGCCCTGCGAGGAAACGGGCACCATCGTGGGTGTCTCATCAATGCCACAGGCCTTTGTTTTGTTTGTCCCTCCTGACCTGTCCTGGGATCCTGGCCGTGGGGGGTTATGCTGCGAGTTCCTTAGGCACACGGGGCATAAGCGAAGGCATGAGCTCTTGAGAGATGGGGTGTGGGGTGGTGTGTGTGTGTGTGGGGGTACAAGCCCTTCATGACTTGACGTTTTTTAACCACGCCAAGCCAGGCGTTCTTCACTGGGAGTGCGTCCCTCGTGAGTGAGGGAACTCCACCGTGTTTCATGCACACAACCTGCCATCTCCTCATTTATTTCCTAGTCTCTTTGAAACAAAAGTTCAGGGTTTGTTTTTTGGATTGGGCGGGGGGAGTGGCCAGGGGGGGGGTCTGGAAGTCCCTGTCAGCTGCTATAAAGGGTTAAAAAAGATCCTTTAGAATCACATCGGAGCACAGGGATGCAGCCCCGGTGCCTTTAAGGTCAGGCCACAAAATCAAGGATGAAGCACCCAGGCTCTGAGGAGGATCCCCGGCCGCAGAGTAGCCAGTGAGCACAAGCGCTATGGATGGCCTGCCGGCCTCCTGCAGGGGCTCTGGGAGCTAAGGGTTGTGCCCCCAACTCCGGCTGTACAGAAAGCTTTCTGCCCTGGCTGCTTCTCCCAGGACTCCCGTCCTTTACCCCCACTCACCGAACCCCGGCGTCCTGTTGGCCAGGCTGGAGTAGGCGTTCCCACTGGGTGAGGAGGTAGCAGGGCTGGAGAGGGGACTGTAGGAAGACGGGTCGGCAGGGTAGGTGTGGCTTGTCCCAATCCCAAACGGGGATGACTGAGTCTTGCTAGACTGAGATGGAATTTGCTAAAACCAGGAAAAATCAAACAAACAGAAGCATCATCAATGCCTGGCTCCCTGGGCCAGTCACTGCTTCAGCAGAGGCAAAAGGCAGTGGGTGGTGACTGTTGGGCCCAATACTGACTCCCCGGGGGCCTCTTGGCTGGCTGGTGGCAGGCATTGTGCTATGTGACTGTAGGCAGGTTTGGTTGGAGAAACCCAGTCTGGGGACAGGTTTCCATAGCCAGGGGACCTTGGTACCATAAGTACCAAGAATACCTTCAACCCAATCAGCACATATCCTCCCAAGGGCTGGCAGAGCATTAGATTCTCCTGTACTCCTGGGCCAGAGTGGGGAGGGGCCTAACTCTCAATGGAGGGCCTGTCTGCGAACCTGGCCCCTCTAGACAGCTTCCCAGAGGCTGGAGTCAGATGTGGTGAGACTGTTAGGGACCCGTTCTCAAGGGCCCTTAGGCTAGCCAGTGCTCTTGAGCGCCTAGCTGTGGATCGGGGAGGTCAGCTCCACCTTGAAGCACCAGCCTGTCCTGGGAGCTAAGACTCAGAGCAAACACGTCCTGGTAGCTCTGCCCAGTTGGGAGAGAAAGGCTGCTAGGCCCCTGGGGCAGCATCCTCTGAAATGCTCATACCTGCCCGGGAAAGGGTGGACGGCTCCCTGTCCATGCCACCTGGCTCTGGTTTAGCTGTCGGGAGATCTGGGACATGTTCTGGCCCGTTGATGAGGAGGACTGAATATCATTCACCCCAGGCACGTGGACCACCGAGGAGCTGGAAGAGAAGAAAACGTTTTCACCCAAGGACTGTCCTGCCTTGGATGTGCTCACGGGGACAGCCCCTCATCTGGGCCACCTTACCACCTTCTCTGTCCCCAGCGCAGCACCCATTCCTAGAGAAAAGGCCATCCCCAGGTGAACCACAGAGCCACCCAGCCTATGTTCTCCCTCTGCCATCCCAAGGGGCCCTGTGTCCCTCTCTTCCTAATTCAGCCTCAGCCCTCCGCGGTGCTCTCTCCAAGTCAAGGCCCCGTCCTCCCCTCTGGTCTCCTTTGCTTTCAACAGAGGGCTGGACTCCCAAGAAGATGGAAACTTCTCAGACTAAGCATCAGCCCCGGTGTTCCTGTCTCCCTTTGTGTGCAGGTTAATTTGTTCCTCTGGGGGTGCCTGGAAGGCTGAGGGATTCCGAAATAGGATGCAGGCTGCCCGGGAGTCCGTTTTGCACAGAAATCAAAGCTGCCAGTGGAAGCCTGCTGGGGCGACCTAGTCCTACTGCCCAGCACATGCTCTTGTGGCTCTCCTCCCCGCTTCCCCTCAATTCATCTTCAATCTCATCCAATCAAGCTTTCCAAGGTCCTCACTGCATGGCTCTGCAGGCCCGTTCACAGGCTCAGTCCTGACCTCTGTCTGCATCCCTGGGCAGATCTCGCAGGAGAAGTTCCTGGCTCTATCAGTTAGGCAAAGGGGCTTGGAAGAGTTGGTGGGAAAGTGAGATGAAAGGATTATGGAATTTCTCCACGACCTTTTGGAAGCCCCTCATCCAGTGAGCCCACTGCAGATCAGGAGGTGGGAGGACTCACCCGTTGTTCAGGCCCTTCCGCCTGCCTCCCCGGGACTCGCTCAGGGTACAGGGCAGGGCACAGGGGGCCCATGAGCGAACCAAGAGGGTTTGGAATGAGGCCTGTCACAGGAGGCTCTGGGTGGAGGTGGGCTTTCAAAGAAAGGCACCAGTAAGAAGTGTAGGTCCAGTTTTATGAACCGGGTTGTAATCTTGTCTTTCTGTGCTATCTGATCCCTGCTTTCACGGGGAGGATACACTGCAAAGCGACCACTGCAGAATGAGTTCAGTTGCTTATGCACAGGGAAGCCTTATTCCAGGGGTCCTCAAACTACGGCCCACGGGCCGCATGTGGCCCACCGAGGACATTTATCTGGCCCGCCGGGTGTTTTTGCCCCGTTTGTTTTTTAACTTCAAAATAAGATATGTGCAGTGTGCATAGGAATTTGTTCATAGTTTTTTTTAAAATTATAGTCCAGTCCTCCAATGGGTCTGAAGGACAGTGAACTGGCCCCCTGTTTAAAAAGTTTGAGGACCCCTGCCTTATTCCATCTTCTTCCAATCAGTTCTGCACTTTACATGAGGGGATGGAATGAGGGAGTGATTTCAGATGGTAATTTCAGATTTCTGTTTCGTGCACTGCCTGCCTCCACGGCATTAGTAAGGTCCAGCTGTCACCCTGTTGGCTGATGGCCTCCTGGCTGAATGAAAGGCAAGACTTCTGATGGCCAATGTTAGGACCTTGTGCCCAGCATTCCCATGAGCCTCTGGGTTATAGCTGCCAGCCTTAGTATAAAGGCCAAGGCAGCAGACCACCTGTAACCATGCTGGAAACCAAAGTTGTTCACCCCACACCATTCCCTACCCCAAAAGCAGCTAAGGTCCTTTAGATTTAAAGGGCATTCTGTCTCCTCCCAGGCTTAAGGCCCCATCCATCCATCTATCCATCCACCTATCCACCTACCAAGCCATCTATCCGCCCATCCACCCATCAATCTATCCATCCATCCACCCATCCTCCTGCCCACGTACCCATCAATATATCCATCCATCCACCCACCCACCCATCCATTCATCCATCCACTCATCAATCTATCCATCCATCCACCCATCCTCCTGCCCACGTACCCATCCATCCACCCCATAGACTAACATCATAAGCATTTCCAGCTGCTACCCCCTCACCCCTTCCCCACACAACAAGCCAGCCCTTCCTTCTCTTACTGCCCTCTACCCACTCTTTTGTTTCTATGACAGCAGCCTGGTGAACACAGGCTCCTCCCTCACAGCACCCTCTCACCACCGCCAACAGGAATACCCTACAGGAGGCATTTCTTCAAGACACGCTTCTTAGAAAGCAAGTCCGCATGCCATGGCCTGGCACACAGGCCCCCAGTCTCATCCTCTGCTTCTACGGTATGTGGACATCCATCCTAACCACACCCGTGGACAACGCACAGCTCTGAAGAGTTTTTAAGCCTCGACCGATCCTCAGGGGGCCTGGCCTGGGATAATGTCAGGCTGCCGGTTGTCCTGGAGTGACCTTCCAGACTTGAGACCCTAACATGACAGGCTGAGCTGTCCACTCTCCACTGGACTTGCTTCTGAGCTCTTGGGGATGATGAGACAGGGAATTTCCGGTTATCTTGCCAGGTATCTGCAGCTCTGCCCCATCTGGGTCATGACTGGAGGCCAATTCCCTGGCCTGTCACACAGACACCTCTACAGAACACGGCCACTGACACTATGCATTGACGACCACCCAGCCAAGTGTCACAGAGCAAACGCAGG
>NW_022103904.1:21463929-21471609 GCF_000313985.2 Echinops telfairi | reverse complement strand
TCTGCCCCTACCTTCAGGCCCTGCTAACCACTAATCCATTCCCTGTCTCTAGGCATTTGCCCGATTGAAGCATTTGAGTTGTGGCGTTGGAGAAGAATATAGAAGGTACCACGGACCACCCAAAGGACAGATAAATCTGTCTTGGAAGAAGTTCTGCCAGAGTGCCCCTTAGAGGCCAGGATGGTGGACTCCTCTTACATGCTTGGACGTGTTGTCAGGAGAGACCAGTCCCTGGAAAAGGACAGCATGCTTGGTAAAGTGGAGGGGCAGCGAAACAGAAGAAGACCCTCCAGGAGATGGCTCGGGACCGTGGCTGCAACAGCGGGCCGCGCATAGGAACAGTGGTAGGGATGGCTCGGGACCGACAGGGTTTTGTTCGATTGCGCAGAGGGTAGCTGTGGGTTGGAACCAACTTCGTGGCACTTGAGATAACAACACTGGTATTTCTTTAAGTGGGACCAGGTAATAGTTGTCCTTTTATGATTGACTTCTTCCACCCAGAAGAATGTTTTCAAGGTTCACCTGTGTCACGGCATGTAGTAGAATTCCATTTCCCTTTACGGCTGAATACTATTCCACTCGGGGGATATAAAAGGAACCTGTTCACGCCAATGGTTGAGCTGCTAACCTAACGTGGCACATTCAGACCCAACAGCTGCTGCTCTGCAGGAGAAAGACGTGGCTGCCGGCTTCTGCAGGGCGCTGGAAACCCCAAGGAGCAGTTCTACTCTGTCTTAGAGGGTTACTGATGAGAACGGACTCCACAGAGCAGGGTGGTCTCGGATTGGTGAGTCTACACCATCTCTTGTTGAGCCTGTCCTCTGCTGCTGGGCAAAGGGCTCCTTCGGCCATGTGGTTATGGCCAATCATGCTGCAGTGGGCTTGGGTGTGCAACTCTAAAGGGGCTTCAGAAAGTGTGTGGAAAAGTAGAAGGAAAAGGTGGCAGGCTTTCCCTCTCGCCATTGGTTGGGCCCCTGCTTCCCAGTCTCTTGGGCATACACCTACGAGGGCAATTCCTGGTCATTCCATGCCTCACTTTCCAAGGCACTGCTGCTCTTTCCCAGGAAGGGACTTCTGGGAGTTGGGAAGATAAAGGCACGAATGGGAGTATTTCCTCGGACACTGTATTATCGACTCCTTCCCAGCCCGTGAGAGGGGATGACCCATTTTCAGTTAGCGGGGAAGGAAGCACAGGACACCAGTGCAGGGGACAGACCCTGACATCTAGCTTCCCTGGCTCTGAACCCCGCTTCTGCCGTACCTCCCAACTGCATGGCTTTGGGCATGTCATATAACCCTGCCTTAGCTTCCTCCGGAGCTCTGGCGGCGTTAGTGACCACACGTCGAACTTCTAACTCTAAGGTCAGCAGTTTGAAACCACCAGCCCGCCCGCTCTGAGGGAGAAAGACAGGGCGTTCTACTCTCATAGAGAGTTATCGTCTCAGACACTCACTGGGGCAGTTCTGCCCTGTCCTAGGCTCTCTAGGGGTCGGCATCAACGCGATGGCAGTGAGGTTTTGAGTTGTAGGTTCCTCTACGGGAAGGTGGAGATAACAGGTTATCGTGGAAACTAAACATGTGAACCTAAGTGAAGTGCTTACGAAGAACAGAGAGTATGATTAGTACTGTCACAACGGTGAGTACAGAAGCACAGCTTAGCTAAGGCCACCAGTCAGTCAGGGAGAGCCCTGAGGCGGTACCCGAGCCTGGTGTTGCCCCATTGCTCCAGAACTACCACAGCCCCGCTTGTCCTCCCCCCGCAGGCACTGCGATGGGCCCCAGACCTCCATTTCCTGGCCTTCTGTAATGGATGCTTTGAGAGATGGAGCCTCTCAGGCAGCTGGAGACCCCCAAACACATGCTAGGATGTGTAACGATGGAGGCCGTCTGCCACTACAAAACGCTAGCTCAGCTCAGCTGTCTCGCTGCAGAAGGCGGCTGGAGCCATGGGCTGGCGTCCCGGTGGAGCTGTGCAGACTTGACATGAGGAAGCAGGTTGCTTTCTGTGGCGGCCTCAGACACCGGGACTGGAGATTGATGGGCACAGTTGACTGGACAGCAGAGGCAGTGCCACCCCGGGAGCTCTCACTGCATCTTGAACCTGTGGTGCCTCCGTCTGTCTGAAGGCAGCATCAGGGGGTGCAGTGCCAAGCCATTGGGACAGGAGCTGCCGGGTCGGTGGTTCGAACCCACCAGCCATTCTTCTGGAGAAAGAAGTGGCAGTCTGCCCCTGCAGTAATTGCCGCCTTGGAATCTATGGGGCAGTTCACACTCTATAAGGTCGCTATGAGTTGGAATCAACTCAAGGGCATTTTTTTTAAGGCTGTGTGAAAGGAAGCCTGGGTGTAGTGGTGACATGCTCAGCTCTTTACTGAAAGATGGGCAGTTTGAGCCCAGCAGCGAGGGACTCTCTGGGAGAGAAAACTCAATTGTCTGCTCTCACAGAGATGACAGCCTTGGAAACATGGGTGAGCAGCCAAGTGCACTGACTAACCATTGCAACACTTGGGCACTTCTGTCTAATTCCCAATTTTGACTCACAGTGCCTCTGGAGACAGAGTAGAACTGCGTTGGGTCTCCAAGCGGTCACCACCTCGGAGCTTCAGGGGGGCTCAGACAGTCCATTTTGTAGTTCCCAGTGGAGTGTTTAACCCCTGCACCTCCAGGACTCTTTTGACTTAGACGTATAACCCCCTGAATCCTCCACACCCAATGAGGGGCTTGAGTAAGAGAAATTATGTTGTGCTGAGATAGACCCCACATTTGACCTCGCTCCTGGCTTGGTGGTGGTTGGGTGGGGGCGAGGAAGGGGCAGCAAGAGCAGGGAGCTTGGTTAATGAGGAGACTTGTGGTTAGCAACTCCAGGGCCAATCACTACACCACCAGGGTTCCTTCTGGGCAATATAAAGCCCGAGAAATCATCAGAACCAGCTAACGTCACATGACCCACCGATGAGAAGCAGTTCCAGCCACCACGTGGTTGTCGTTGGGTGCTGTGGGGTCCTGTCTGACTGTTAGCAACAATTCAGACAGAAGAGTGAAACCCTACCTTGTCCAGCACGAGCCTCACAAGTGTTCTTGTGGGTGAGCGCATGGTTGCACCCAGTGGGCCAATAATCTACTTGGTCAAGGCCTCTCTCTTTTTTACTGTCCCTTCTCTTTACCCAGCATGGTGTAGAAGGGCATCATGTCATCATCTGATGGGGGTGAGCTAATTAAATGTGTGACTACTATGGCCCGAGAATGATGCTATAGCTATCCAAATGGCCTTTGGCAGAAAAAAGGTTCCCTGCCCCTGCTCTACACTGTCAAGGATAAAACAATAGAGAAGAGACAGATCTATCTGTTTACTATCCCCCACACCACCCCCAACTCAAAAAATGTGGTGGATCTTTGCCCAGTTGACTTCAGATCTGAGAGCCTGGTTTTAACTTGTTTTTCATAGGGCTTGTATCTTCGAATCACTTTTATATCAATCCTAGAGGTCAGTGGCTGCGTTTTTTACCCCTGCTGCTTTCCCACCCTCTCCCCTCTGTTCCTACGTTCTGCACTGTAATTCATTTTGCAGACAGGCGTCATCTTTCTGCGAGGGATTCCTTCCCAAAGTGAACCCAGACAGCTTAGCTGCCCAGCCCGTGCCTCTCTGAGGACGCCTATCCTTTGTCCACACACACAGACAGCCTGGCTGGTGGAAAGGCTTCATCTCAAGGATTTCCCTCTGGACTCTCGGGCCACTGACTGCCCCACCCCCTGACTTCTGGCACACAGCATCCTGGAGAGATCCAATTGAAGATTTTGCTTCATTGCTAATGTATCTTTTAAAACTAAGCTCGAGGGGTTGGTAGGACTTTTAAATTTATGGTTAATTCCCGAGATTTATAAAAAAGTAACTGTACCAGCCCCATGCCTATGTGTGGATAGACATGGTCCTGATGTTGACTGAGCTCTTGGACAGGTAGAAGGCCCACGTTTTGCATCCGGGGCACATCCACATAACTGACCTTTTCAATTCATTAACTTGGATTTTCGCAACGTTAAAGCTGCTTAGTTCTGACTCCACTTGGTCAGCAGGCCCCCTCTCTGCAGCCCCTGGGTATTCACTCTCAGGAATGTAACGCCGAGAGCCTCTGGGGTCTCCCTGAGAAGGCACATGGGAGACTTCGCAAACGCTCAACCTCATTGTCTTTAAACACTCGCTCCTGTTCAGAGCAGGAGGCTTGCCCTTCGACTCATCCCTCGTTTAGTTCTCTCGTCTGTTCACTATCTTTTTTCTTTCTTTCTTATTTCCCATCTTGATGGGAAGAGGGTTATGTCCAGACCATGTTGGGGGTCTTCGGTCAAGGTTTTTGGGTTTCCTTTTGGTGGTTTAAAAACTCTTATTTCTCAGTAAAAGTCAAAGAAATACTGACCAGGCTGGTGGTGTTCATGGGGTGCACTGGGGTGGGCTTGGGGGGCAAAGGAAACTAAGCGCGGGAGCTTCCCCTGTTGTGTAGAAGGTCTACTGTCTGCTTGGTGTTGGCTGCCAGACCCGCGGGCTAGGCAGGTGGTTCCTGCCCACGGTGGGTTGAATTCCAGTAGCGTCCCTTGCTTCTCAGCATCTGTCCACGGCCACGTGGGGACGAAGGCTGGGGTCCCTCCTCATCAGCTGGCATCAGGAAGATTGGGTTTTTCTCCTCCTAACTGTCCACAGGTCTGCCAGCCCTCCCCTCAGTCTAGTCCACAGCCTGTTCCCCTAGCCACTAGGGTTCTACAACATCGTCCACATATCCTCTCATGAGTCAACTGGTTCCTACCCTTACGTGACCCTGCCTATAGGGCACTTTGTAGGCCTTCTCTGACCACATGGACATGCTCTCTTTTTCTGAAATTTGGAACAGACAGACACATGCTCAAATCTCATGTTTTGATCATGTGTGTGGCGATCTGAGCAGGAGGCTGAGGCAGTTAGTGCACGCGGGCTCCATGGGTTGTCTTCAATCAGGACTCATTTTCTCTAACAGTGACCCTGGCAGCCACGACGACCACGTGACCGTAAAGGAGGGTTTGGGTAGATAAGGGGCCTCTCTATAATGGGACACCATGCAGGCTGGGAACACGATTTAGATTCTGTAGTGACTTAGGGATACACTCCAAACAAACTGTCGAAGGAATGAAAAGAAACGTCAGTGACCAGTGTGTGCTCGGTTGCACACGGAGAAAGAAAATGTGTGCAGAAAAGCTCACAGAAGACATAAGTGATAGTAGATGGCAAGATACTAGATCATCTTTCACTTTCCTCACACTTGCCATTTCATGACGGTTTTGTTTTAAAAGATGGTCCTCTCTCTGTTATAGCTTGAGTTTTTTGCCTTTTAAACCAGAAGCATGTTTCTAGCTCAATAAAATGCATGAAGCGCGGTTTATTCCAGTCCCTTAAATTCTGAGGATGAGCTGTCAGGCCCTGGAAGGCGTGGTGCCTGCCCTGGGTCACCAGGCCACCAGTAGAGAGACCCCATTCATTTGGTGGTCTTTTTACACCCTGCAGGCACCCAGGGGGTGTAGCGGACTAGGCACTGGGCTGCTAACCACAAGGTCAGCCGTTTGAGGGCAGCAGCTGCTTTGCGGGAGAGAAATGAGATTGTTTTTTCTATTTCCATCAGTACTGAGTCTTGGGAACCCACAGGAGCAGTCCCGCCCTGTCCTAGAGGGTCACGATGAGTGGGTGCGGACTCGATGGCCAAGAGTTGGAGTTGACACCCTGCAGCTGTCACTCAAAGCATCTTTTCCACCTCTGGCCTGAGCCCAACGCCACACTCGCTGCCCTCGAGTCGGTCCTGCCTCAGTGGCCCGGTCAGATGGGGGCGACCTGCCCCTGTGAGTTTCGAGATTGTAGCTCCTTATGGGAACAAACAGCCTCAGCTTTCCCTGCGGAGAGTCTGAAAACCACTGGGATGCCCACATCCTTCCAACCGCGGTGTCCAACCACCATTTCCCAGGCTTGGCAACTTACACGCACTT
Source organism: Echinops telfairi (assembly GCF_000313985.2). Lineage (NCBI taxonomy): Eukaryota > Metazoa > Chordata > Mammalia > Afrosoricida > Tenrecidae > Echinops > Echinops telfairi. The sequence goes on along the minus strand of NW_022103904.1, from coordinate 21,465,612 downwards.
ATTCCTGCAAACATCTCAGCAAACCGGGGATCCCTTTCCTGGGAAAAGATTGCATCTGCCTTTTCCACGGACTTCCCGGCCTCGTGCACTCCAGCTGGCAGGTTGGGCACTGGGACCTGTGTGTGTATTCAAATATAACAACAATCCATCGGTAAGGCCCCTGACAACGTCCCTAACACCCCTCAGCCTCCTGCAGGCCTCGCTGGCATTTCAGGCTGAAACCGTTCGTAGAGCAGGAGAGGCTCATTTGATGGGGGCTTCAGAAAGTCCCCAGGGGGCAACTCTGTACTATTTTTGAGTTCCATGTTCCCCATGCACGTTGTGAAGCCTCCTCTTGAGAAACATCCAGAACAGCCCCAGTGGAAGGTGTGCATGACGGGCCGCAGAGAGGACAGCGGAGTCCCACAGTTAACTTTCTCAGAGTGATGAAAAGTAACGGACTCACTCTAAATACCAAGTCAAGGGAATCCACAGTTCAAGGGACCCAGAGAAGAGACCGAATAGCACCCGTGCATCCGCTTCTTTCTGTGGCCCGCTCTCAGAGGCAGTGAGGAGACAAAGGGGAAGGGGCGGGCAGTGGGGGAGAAAAGAGACGGGAAGAAAAGGAGACGGAGTCAGTGAGGTGGACAGACAGGGAGAGGGCGCGGAGAAAGAGATGCATTGCGGGAGGGAAAGAGGGTCACAGCTCAGAGGCCGGAGAGTAGTCGGAGGTCTGAAAGAGCTTGTCAAGACTGGAGTGCGCTGACGTCTGGATTGCATGTCTGTGCTAGTGTACAGCGCCTTTGGAAATGGCCATGACCCCTTTGGGATTCTCACTACCGGTTGATTAAGCTCTGTTGCTCTTCACAGGGTCTTCCGATGCCTTGCACGCTTCCTGGCTCAGGTCTGCTTGGAAGAGTCACAGTTGACCACTGGGGATCTAAATGCTCTTTGCCTTGCAGTGGGTGGATGGAGGAGGAGCACCCTTGGGGAGGAGAGGCTGAAGCTTGGGGTTGGATTTAGGCCCCAGTGCTGAAGTCTCCCCCACTTTGGGTTGGGGGCCATTCTATTTGGGAAAGAGTTTTCACGAAATTCACCTGAGATAAGTCATACGATGACAACCCATCTCGCTGGTGCACTTCCAGTTCCGCCTGCTGCTGCTGAAGTTGCCTGCGAGACAAAAGTGTAACAGGGAGTCGTGAGCACCGAAGCTGTGCCAACACGGCTGAGCCAGGGCTGTTCCTGCTCGCCACGGCAATCCCACATGGACCTCTGGACGGTGTCCCATTTTTATTGTTCTACATCCCAAGTCTAGAGGAGCCCTGGAGGTACCTGGTTAAGTGTGCGACTGCTAACCCAAAGGTTGGTGGTTCAAACCCATCTGCTGCTCCAAGGGTGTAGAAAGGAGGCAGTGTGCTCCCATAGAGATTTACAGCCGCGGAGGCTCTATGGACTCCTCATCAACTTGGCAGCAGTGGGTGGGGTGGGGTTTTCCCCACATCCAGATTCTGAGCCCTGAACTTCAAGTTTAAGTTTAAAGTATGAAGGAAGACTTCATGCAAGGTGGAAAGAAACCAGTGTTTTTAAAAAGCAGCATTCTGAGAAACAGGCTTAATGCTGGAGATGAGCTGGTTTCGCAGACGCCGTCTGCTGAACCGGTAGGAGTTTGAACAACCTCCTTCGAGCCTCACACTGCACTGTCAT
>NW_022103904.1:21461453-21462690 GCF_000313985.2 Echinops telfairi | reverse complement strand
GTTCTCCGCTTCACTGTGGGGGTACCCTGTGAGGGGTGCGATGGAGGGCAGGTGTTGAGGCACAGTGGTCTGAGAGGAGGGGAGGGAGGGCAAGTCTGGAATGAGCCGGGCGGAGCCTCTCCTAGGGAAGGGCCCGTGGATAGAGTAGACCAGACTGAATCGTCTTGGAGCAAAGAGCTCGAATCAGCAAAAGCGCCGACCTGCTGAAGACTTGGGATTGCACCCAGGCGGAGGTGGTGTGGTTAGGCCAACCGGAAGTTTGTTCATCAGGGCAGGAAGGTGAAGAGAACATTGCAGGTCTGTCTTTCCGGGCCGTCCCATGCTGCTGGTCCTGCCCCCCTGCCCTGCCCTCCCCTTCCAGGATAAACATCCACAGTTCTAACAAGGTCCATCCTTCCACCCCTCCCATTCCGGAGTCGGATTCCAGCAAAACACCACCTTGAGAATTAGGCGGAGACACAAAGTCTCCTCTGTGGGATTTTTGTGGGGACGAAGCTGTGAGCTCCCCACCAGACCTCCCTTCCCCTTCCACAGGCTTTCCGGAGCCCGGGCTTCAGCTGCAAGTGCAGTGTCAGGGAACCACCACGTACTGGGCCTTGCGACTCAGACCCAGGTCCGGCCCAAGAAGAGCACCCGAGGCATGGGTAGGGCTGTCTCGTGGGTTGTGCCTGCACTAGAGGGCCTGGTCAGAGGCCCCACGCATGACCCAGTCACAGCCCGCTGCAGGTCTGTGGTCAGCCGAGGACAGGGCTCATGTGTTCAATACACATGAAGACGCGGTCACGGCTGGAGTATTAGGCATTCTCTTCCTCTCTGGGTTTCTCGACCAGAGAAAGTTGAGAAACGCTTCACACACCTGACTGCTGACGGTAGGGATAGCGGTTCTTTGCTAGACGTGCTGACAGAAGTTCCAGGCCAACCAGAGGCAGCCGGACGACAGTCCCGGCAATCGACTTCGGAAACAAAGAGACCACAGCCCCTGGAAACCCTATGGGGCGCTGCTCTCCTGCGGTACTCCTCGGTCGTCCTGGTCAGAACCCACTCGACAGTGACTGCTCTTTGCAAAGAGCGGCCGCCGTGCTCACCGGGATGTGGAAGACCAGGTGTCAGCCTCCTTGCCACCAGACTCGGTGGTCTGGGCTTCCGCATCCCCTGAGTCTCTGTTTCCACAGCAGAGCTCATGTGAAAGAAGTGCTGACCTGCAGGACACACACACACACACACACACACACACACA
>NW_022103904.1:21458725-21459905 GCF_000313985.2 Echinops telfairi | reverse complement strand
CCCCCTGGGCATGCCATCCATCGGCTGGCATAAAGCTTACGGCCTGGGAAACTCTCCGGGGCAGTTCTACTCTGTTCTGTGGAGTCACTAGACATGAAAGCTGACTTGGCAGCACAGGACAATAACGTAGCACTCCGAGACCCTCACGATATGGCTCTAACCAGCCTTGCCACCATCATCCCCAACTGCGCCCCTCTGCGAGCCTGGCAGACTCCCTGGGCCTTCCTTGGTCCTTTCCTTGCCATCTCTGTACATGAGCGTGGCATGTCCCCTCTCCCTGGAGCTCTCCCCAGTTAGACTACAAGAAGCCCTGATGAGGCTGGAGGCTGTGCTCAGTAGCACCCTGCTGCTAACTGAAAGATTGGCAGTTCAAGCCCACTAGCTGCTCCTCGGGAGAAAGACAGGGGCAGTCTATGCCTGTAAAGATTTTCAGTCATGGAAACCCCAGGGACAGTTCAACTCTATCCTAGGGTTGCTATGCGTCAGAATCAGCTCAGCAACAGGTTGAACGGAGAGAACGATTCCCCTTTCAGGACTCAGCCCACATTTTATTTCCCTGGGAAGTGTCGTACCATAGCACTGCCCCCTCAGATCCCCGCAGGAATAACCTCTCACACCTCTACAGTCCATATTAGAGTGGTCTCTGGTCTAACACCGCCCTCGTCCCATGCCACCCCGTTTCCCTGTCCCTCGGCAGATGATGCACCAGCAAGGGTATTGTTCATCCCTGTACCCCCAGTGTCTGCTGAGAACCCCAGAAGGAAGGCAGGCAGGCAAGAGGAGGAGATTCCCATGCCCATCTGGGCACAGTGAGGCCATGTGTGAGGTGCACAATGTGGGCAATGCCTCCCAGCAGGTAATCACTACAGGCTTGTGGGCAAACACCTGGGTTTGAAAGCACGCGCTCACGTGTAGCATCTCCCTCTGCGGTAACGGGACAGAGACTGACAGGGGCTGCAGACAATGCCGTCCCAGGAAAGTGGGCTCAGCCGGAGCAGGGGCAAAGGGGGCGTCTGCCGTGCCCTCCCGCCGAGAGGCGTTGGGAATGAGGCTTGCACAGAAACTGGGCGACGGTGAGATGGCGGAACTGGAGCCCAGGACTCCATCCATCCTTCCATCCTTGCCTCCTTCCGTGCAAGAGCGTCAGCCCCAGACACGGAGGAGGGTGGCGGGGCAGAGA
>NW_022103904.1:21457409-21458625 GCF_000313985.2 Echinops telfairi | reverse complement strand
ACACATGTATGTATATGGGGGGCGGGGAGCGCTTCAAAACGCTCATGGAACAATGACATTAACTTTTCTTTTCATTTCCCATGGGCTTTTTGAGGTTAGCAAAGCAAAGGGCCTTCCAAAGGCTCCTGGGGGGAATGGGAGGCAAAGATGGTGGCATCTTTTCGGCTGGACTTTGTGAAGTCCCCTTGCATATACCGTTATCTTTGCCCACCTGGTCCCCCGACTTGTTACACGCCTTCACTGGAGCCCAGGACTCCATCCATCCTTCCATCCTTGCCTCCTTCCGTGCAAGAGCGTCAGCCCCAGACACGGAGGAGGGTGGCGGGGCAGAGATCAGCGCCACAGGGCCGGCAGGTCAAGGGGACTGTGCTTTGCTGAGCTGCCCTCTGGCCTGGCCTGGCATGCAGGGACTAAGGAAGTCTTCTTGTCAGCAGCTTCACACAGACGCTCCCCAGGAGAACCTCCTTCTTCTCCAGGAGGCTCGGGGATGCTTCTGCCTGAAGGTCACTGAGGTACACACACCCCCGCCCCTCCCCCCAGGCACAAGGTATTCCAGGATCTTTCCAGAGCGGCAAAGCCTGCTTGCTGCCAGTGACGGCTGAGCTCAAGGGTCACAAATTCAAAACAGGGTCTGAGAGTCCACCTCGCCGGCTACCACTGCCCTCTGCTGTCCACAGCGAGCACTCCCAGCAGTCTGCTCCAACCCCTGGCCCTTTGCTCCATGGACATACCGGTCAGATTTGTGGGAGTAAGGCGGGCTCTGATCCCACAGACAGACCCTCCATCAGTTGCCGGGAGGGACTGCCAGGGACAATATCTTGGCACCTCCCTGTGCAGGGGTGTTTGTTTTGCTGAGTTCCAGAAAAGGAAAGGGGACCCTTTGCTGGGGCATGCGTTTGAAGAGGATCTTCCTTGTAGCACAGGGGACTGCTGCTGGTCGGAACCGGAAAGAAAGGACCCTGCCTGGACCACGCCCGTTCCTGCAGACACGTGGTCCTACCTCAGCATAGAATGGGGTTCGCTTCTGAACCAATAAACAAAGGCAGCCTATGTGTTGCGTAGCAACCAAATCTCTTGCTCAGTTCATGGGACTTGGTAGATGCCCTAGTGGCAATGTGAGTTAGGGTTTCAGCTGCTAGCAACAAGATCAGTGGTTCAAACCCACCAGCCACTCCTTGGGAGAAAGATGAGGCAGTCAGTTCCTGTGAAGATTTAT
>NW_022103904.1:21455980-21457309 GCF_000313985.2 Echinops telfairi | reverse complement strand
CCAGTTCCCACCCAGAGCGACCCTCTGTACATCAGTTCCTGTGAAGATTTATTTACAGTCCTGGAAACCGGGATTAACTGGAAGGGCAGTGGGCCGTGGCTTCAGAACCAGGCAGCAGTGCCCTTTACAAAGATGGCAGCCGACTGCGCTGCTTTGAAGGCATGTCAGCCACCATCTTTGAGTGGGGCGCCCCTGCCTATTTCCTACATGGGTCAGAATCTGCCACGCAAGTGACTTTGTTGCAATGCAACGAGTTTGCTGCCCTGGCCTCAAACGGCCACGACGGAACTGCTCTGAACCGGTTCCAGGCTCTGCTTTACCAGCAGGCAAGACTCACGTTGCGACACGTGTCTACACACTGGGCACAGGCTGCCCCTATGCCCTCAGGACCCCCTCACTCATCCCCAGGCAGCAGGCAGGTCTACTCACCACAGACAGGGCCGTGAAAGCAAATGGGGAGAGAGAGGAGCCCGAGAGGGCAGAGGGAAGAGAATGGGGGACAGGAGCATCTCAGGAATAGCTCTCACAGAGCAGCAGTCAGTGAGTCGGCACCCCAACTGCACAAGTTCCAGTCAGTGCCCTTGACGCTAGACAGGTGATGTGTTTGCCCATTTCCTGGATGCCAGCACAGGTGGCCCAGGGTGGCAGCGGCCTGCAACAGGAAGGGCTCTTGAAGCCTTACTTCCCCCCAGGACGAGAGTCATTGTAAATGCATTCGCAGTGACAGGGGACCGAGGCCTGTGGAGGCAGAATGGCCTGCCCCAAGTCACCTGGCCCATAAACACCTGAGCCTGGAGGCAGCCATGGGTACCCCACCCCCAAAGCCCTTGCTTTAGCCAAGATGGCACTGGGCCCTGATCCCGGGCTCCTTGAACTATTAAGAGTGAAGGGGTGGAGTTGAGCCTGTCAATCAGGGCGCAGCTTGATAACCTCATTTGGAGGCACTAAGGAGAAAAACAGGTCGCCGGAGGTGGGACACAGGCAGATTCCCTGGGAGACACTCCAGCTGAGAAGACACTTGGAGCTACGCTAGTGCCTGGCTAGTGCCCTGAGCTAGAGAAGCCATGTGGAGACCCCTGCTAGTGCCGAGATGCTTACAATGCCACAGACCACCACAGAGACATTCAACGCTAGGAGAAGAAGGGCCACCCAGGCTGGCCTCCATTGTCGCGCTGAGCTTTGTAGTGGGGCAGGCTCCTGTACTGAGCGAAGGGGTCACAACCACTAAGTGTCCACTGGAGGGTCACCTGGAAACACGGGAAGGAGCGCATGAGAGCACACGGGAACGTGCAGGGTGAGGCGTGATGGACGCTGTGGTTCTGGGTGTCA
>NW_022103904.1:21447581-21454142 GCF_000313985.2 Echinops telfairi | reverse complement strand
ACACATGTATGTATATGGGGGGCGGGGAGCGCTTCAAAACGCTCATGGAACAATGACATTAACTTTTCTTTTCATTTCCCATGGGCTTTTTGAGGCTAGCAAAGCAAAGGGGCTTCCAAAGGCTCCTGGGGGGAATGGGAGGCAAAGATGGTGGCATCTTTTCGGCTGAACTTTGTGAAGTCCCCTTGCATATACCGTTATCTTTGTCCACCTGGTCCCCCGACTTGTTACACACCTTCCTGCCGCATTTGTGCCCAAGAGGGTCATGACGAGAAGGCTGAGGCGAGGGGAAAGTACGAGTGTCGAGGGAGGAGGCGCCAAGAAAGAGGCGCCGGCCGGCGAACAGTCTAGAGAGTGACCGGGGAGGCGGATGAGGTTTTGCACGTGGGTAAGTGGCAGTTGCTCAGAGAGTCGTTTCAAGACAGTTGGGGGCAAAAGCCAGAATGTGAGCAGTCAGAGGGAAGGAACGGTGAAGAGGGTGGCACTTTCGGTGGGGCCGAGGTCAGAGGATGCTTGGGTGGGACAAGGCTTGCGGAGCTCAGGAAGGGGTGGGCAGTGGGGCGGAGCTCCAAGTCGGGCGCAACAGTGGCTATGCTGGGAGCTGGGCAGAAAGTGGCTGGTGTGGCCATAGAAGAAGGAGGTCTGGTGCCACTGGAAACCAGGAAGGGAAGCGGTGAGGAGGGGGTTAGGCTGGACCCTCCTAAGTGTGGACTGAGGGCTGGCGAGCCTGTGCCTGGCACGATGCCACCCTATTCCCCATGCAGCATCTGCAAGAAGACTCTGATTCTGGGGGAGTAGTGGTTCCATGCTGGGAAGCCAGTTCCCACCCAGAGCGACCCTCTGTACATCAGATTGAAACTCGGCCCTCGGCCTGTGCCAACCTCAGCCGGCTCTCGGAGCCACTAGGCCCATCCCTCTTGATGGGGGTCTTCCTCCTTTTCACGGACTTTCTACTTGACCCGTGTCATGTCTTTCTCCAGAGACTGGTCCCTCCTGAGAGCAGAGTCAGTGCTGGTGCTCTTGCCACTGAACACAGGAAGGAATGGTAGGTGATTTCCCCGTGGATGCCCGGGGCTGAAATCCTCGTCACCTGCTATCCAAGCCTGCACTCGAACCACCTGTCTTTTGAGGGGTTCTCCATGGTCCTATCTGCTCAGCTCTGCAGCCTGTGCCCCAGGGCAGAGGCTGAGGCCATTCAAAGGGCACAGGTGCCAAGGAGCTCAGGCTTGGCAAGTAGGGGCAGCATATGGCCAGCCGTGAAGGTGCCTGCAGGAGCGGTGACTGCCGGGAGGCTGTGAGAAGGGCTAGCCGATGAGAAGGAGGTGGCAGGGCTGGGGCTCAGCCCACCGATGGTCTGTGGAGCCTGGGCAGATGGGAGACGGAGTGGAAACAGGAGATGGCATCCATGATGTCAGCCTCGGCTCACACCACCACGTCCACCAGCCTCCTGAAACACCCCACATAACGGGGCACATTCACTCGCACTCGGGCATCACTCTTTGTTCCTTGGCCTTGAACTTCCTTGAGACCAAGACCAGAGAAGACATGTGGCCTGCCCATGGTTGTACATCCTGTGCAGGGAGCCAAACCCAGCATCTGGCCCACAAGGAGGGCGTGAGCTCCTGTCTCCCTCACAAAAACCCTGTGAGGTGAGTCTGATCGCCCCGTTCAGAGATAGGAAGGTGGGAGCTAAGAGAGGAAGCCACGTGTTTGAGGTCCCATGGCCAGGAAATGGTGGGGCCAGGGTGGTGAAGCCAGTGGAGTGTCTCCCCACCCACTGTTTCCCTAGGCAAGGTCCAGAGGGGGGAGGACTGGGTTGCAGAGAAACCAGAGTCCTGGGGCTCTGCACCCCAGAGCTGCCGAGAGCCCCAGGCTTCCTCCACTACCGGCTTCTGGACTCAGGAGCCAGGCATGGGCAGCTGCCATACCAGGATACAGCGAGGCAGGGTCCAGGCACAGCCACATCCGGGTGTGTTCTCTGCTCAGGGGGTATTGAGGAATGGGAACCAGAGAACCTTGGGCTGAACACAGGGCTGGGAGAGGCTGGAGCCATCCTGAAGTCCCTTGGATTCTTTTAAATCAGGAGGGATACAAGACGTGGAAACAGGGGAGGGAAGAATTGGGGTGGCGGGGAGACCCACAGTCTCTCCTAGTCTTACCCATACAGGAGATTCTAGCTCTAGCTAGAGCCAGCAGAGGCGGAGCAAGGGGGCCTCGAGTACAATCTCCAGGCCTGGACCCTTCCCAGCAGAGGGAAGACGCGGGGTACGTACTTGACGTTGGTGTTGGTGCAGATGATGTACTCGATCTCGTCTGAATAGGGATTCTGAAACGTGAAGCTGCTGGTGCGGATCAGCATCCACTCGCGGTTCTTGGTGCGGAATCGATACATGACCGAGAGAACTTGGCCTTTCAGCTTGACCACCTAAGAAAACATTTGGAGAAGGAAGTCAGCAGGAGGAAGGATGGTGCCAGACGGAGGAGGGGAGGCACAGGCAGTGAGGTCTCTGCGGGGGCCACGAACCTCAGAACGGGGCATTGTGGCTTGGGGGGGGGGAGGCAGGGAGGGAGAGGGAGAACAAGAGAGAGGGGAACAGACGGAGAGCCGGCGAGCGAGAAAGCCGGGGCTGAGTAAATGAGAGAGAGACACGGAGAGAAAGCAGGAGCGAGGGACAGAGAACGAGTGGATAAGAAGGGGTGAGTGGGTGAGAGACAGGAAGACAGAGTGCAGAGAGACCGCAGAGGGGGAGAGTGAGAGGGAGGGAGAGACAACACAGGGAGAGACAAAGACAGGGGATGAGTGAAAAGCCGCAGAGGACAGAGCGCGTGGCCACCCGGCCACTACTCCCCTCTCAAAGAGCTGCCTGTCACCGACAACCCGACCATTTCAGAGCGAGGCTCCGTGGCTCTTTGCCGGCTGCTAGCTAGGGGCCTCCGAGCTTGATGCTTCCTCCTCCCTGAGGTAGAACTTCACTGTGGGGTCAGGTCAGTCATCTTCACGGGGCTGCTTCTCCCCCCCTCACATGAAGAACCACCCCAGCAAACCCCTCAAAACACAGAGGCACCACGGCCTCTGTGTCCTGTGCAAACTGGACCCCAGGTCCCGAGAAGCCAAAGCAAAGCCCCAAACCACACTCGCTGCCGCCGAGTCCATGCCGAGTCAGGGCAATGCTACAGCTCAGGGAGGAATGTCCCCAGTGAGTGTCCATGACTGTCACTTTTTCCCCAATCCTAATCTTCATATTATTTGTATTTAAAAAAAAATAATTTTATTGGGGCTCTTACAGCTCTGATCACAATCCATCCATCCATCCATCCATCCATCCATCCATCCATCCATCCATCAGTCCATCCATCCATTCATCCATCTATCCATCCATCCATCCATTTATCGTGTCAAGCACATTTGTACCTATGTTGTCATCATCATTCTCAAAACATTTGTTTTCTACTTGAGCCCTTGGTGACTGTAATGCTTTAAGGGACAAGAAGGCCCCGCTTTCTTCTGCATCCTGAGAAACGAGTCATACAAGAATATATGTGTATGTGTCTGAGTGTGTCTATGTACCTGATTGCTAATCTCAGGCCTCTCAGGCCCGAAACATTCTCAAGTATGTTCTCATCTCAGGTAGATCCTCACAAGGGTTTGGAGAGGTGGCCTTGGTTTTGCTAGTCACCGATGACACTTCTGAGACTCAGAGAAGTTCAGTTATGAAGATCAGACCAGCTTGGTGGACGCTGGGGCAGGAACCATGGCCTTACTTCCAAATCACAAGATTATCTCTCTGGACACACAGCTCTCTCGGGCCTACGTTCGTTCGTTCATTCTCTCTCTCTTTCCCCCTCTCTCTAAGACACCCACACTCTGTGCACCTGCAGAAACACAGAGACGTGTGCATACTCCTCCATTCCTGAACAGAAGAAGGAGAAAGGCTTTAAGGGCCTGTGGTGTGATTATAGTCTCAGGACACAATGCAGCAAGCAGGGCATGCCCCTCCATGGGTGCGCACCGAGCTGCTGCCTGAGAGGCCACAGTGCGCTCATTGCTATGAATGAGGACCTGATCTCAGGTGTAAGAGAGTTCCAGTTCCCTGGTTCCCAGGACCTGCTACACATGAAGTGGATTCTCTGTTTGCTGCTTGCCATCGTTCTCAGACTATATATGCAGCGTGGGGACCAGGACGTCTTGGCACCCTGTCATCTCACATCTGGCTCTGAGCAGGCATCCGTATATGTTCCCCAACTGCCTCGGGGGACCTGTTGGCCCTGAGCTGATGTAGTGGCCACCCTGCAGAAGCCACATGAGCTCCCAGCCCGAGGGTGTCGCACAAGACTCCCCAGTGGGAAGCCTGCAGCACCAGAGGAACCGGACCAGAAGGTCAGGCGAGATGGGGGGGGCCTTGTCTAGAGCAAGAAGCCATGGCTAAAGCTCAGGTGCATGCCTGATGGCAAGTCTGCAGCCTCCACACCAAGTGTGCCAGGAACTTGGCCCTGTCCCCAGAGGAGCCAGTGGACAAAACCGTACTCTGAGGGATGCGGCCATGGGCCACGTCCCCACACCCGTGTCTGCTCCCGGTGGCAGTGACTGACGCTGTGTGGAGCTGGAATGGGAGCCTCAAGGAAGAGAGATAACCAGCCCAGGCTCCACTGAGGAGCGGTAGAGCTAGGCTCTGATCCCAGGTCTCCCTGCCCCAGTGCCCATGTCTTTTCCTGTACTCCCATAGACAAAGGGGACACGCTATCCTCTGAGTGCACCCCATCTAGCCGGTGCAAGAGAGACAGACACAGAGAGAGCCCTGACCGCTCCAGGAATAGCTCAGAGCCAGGGCCATGGAGTGAGCAGGGTGCAAGGGGACACCCTGTTGCCGGGGGCCAGAAAGGGCTCCTGGATGGATCTCCCAGGCTTTGGAACACATGCTGGGAAGAAGGGCTCTTCTGGAGGGGCCCCACTGCCATTGAGTGAGCTCCAACTGAACCGGTTTATAGGAACACAAAGCCTCCTCTCTCTCCCGCTGAGTGGTGGGTAGGTGTGTTCACACTGAGGACCTCAGGGTTAGCAGGCCAGTGCCTGACCCATGGAGCCACCAGGACTGCGGGAGGAGGCACAGCACCAGCGGGCGGTTGGAGTCGGGGCAGCGGGCCTGCGCTGGGGATGCGGCATGGAAGGCAGTATCTGTGATGCAACACGGACCAGGCCTCACACAACTGGGGGTGGGATGAGAGGTGGGGAGTGTATTCAAAGGCACTTAACTCAGGTACAAAGGGCCACACCCCCCAAACCCGGCCTAACAGTTTGTTAGCTGCTCTGGAGTAGAGCCCCACCTCAGGGCCACCCATGCCCAATGGGATCCAACCGTTGCCAACCCAGGGTATTCGCTGGCTGATTTTTGGAAGGCCAAGACTTTCTTCCTAGGCTGTCTTGGTGCGGCCGCTCTGTTGAAGCCTGCTTGCATCAGGCCGGGTGCTAGCTGCTCCTGTGTGAGGTTCCCTGGCTGGGAAGTGAACCCTAATCTTCGGCAGGGAAGGCAAGGACTCCATCAGCGAACCAGCACTGGCCTCCAGCCCAGCACAAAGCCCAAACCAAACTCCGAGTCCAACTCAGAGCGAACCTACAGGGCAGGCCAGGGCCGCCTCTGTGAGCCTCCGAGACGGCAACTCTTTACAGGAGTGTAGGCCTCACATTTCTCCCCAGGAGTGGCTGACGGTGTCCAAGCGTGGGACTTGCTGCTGGCAGCCCAAGGGGCCGCGTTACTGCCCAGGGCTCCCACCAACCCACAAAACCAAACACATTGCCACTGAGTCAATGCCACCCAACAGGGACCCTAAGGAACAGGGCAGTTTCCGAGACGGTCACTATGTATGGGAGTGCTGCTGACCTTGCCGTTAGGAGTCACGACTACCAGGGCTCCCACCGGTCTTCTCAAAAAGAAGCTTCCACCATCAGCCAAGGGATCAGGCAGAGTGTAGCGACCAGCTCCTGCCTTACACCTCTCTGGGTTCCGCTCTCCCTCCCATGTGGGTGACCAGAAGCCCCAGAGCAGAGCAGTGCCCCATGAAGGCTTCCCAGAGGGCACACCGACACCCCGCCAAACTCAAATTCCTCCCGCGTTGCATCGGCAGGCACTAAGGGGCTCATGTCTAGGGCACTCAGATGCTTTTGTTTAAATCCAGAGCTCCCAGGGCTGACTTCTGGCTGACAGGACCCCCTCCGTGCTTTTGCACGAATAAACCACTTCCCTGTGTCAACATGTGTGCCCCATCCCTCCCACCAGTGGCCAGAGCCCAAAGAACACAGACGTGGGGCCCAGGCGCGGCATGCTGCAGATTGCCCGTGTCTGTCTGCAGCGCCCGCTGAGCCCTGGGACGGGCCTGGGGCTGCCAGCGCCCCTCCTCAGTCAGCACCGCTGCCTGCGCTTCCCCGCCCACCTGAGGAATGAGGCTGCCTCTCACAGAGGTTGGACACCAGACCAGATGTTACATTCCTTCCCCTTTCTTTTCAGAATCAACCAGGTTCAGAGACTCAGCAGAGAGTCTCAAATGGAGAGGCCAACTGTGTGTGTG
>NW_022103904.1:21430922-21447481 GCF_000313985.2 Echinops telfairi | reverse complement strand
GGCTCCCACGGGGTTTTTCACCTCCTAAGGCAGGATATAAAGAAAGGGCATGACCACATTGACAGTGGGGGTTGTGCCCACCTCAAAACGAAGGTTAGAATCCCAAACCTCTAGCCTATAGGTGTAATCCTGTTTGAAAATCCAGATTTGCTTTGTTATGCTAATAGGTCTGTTATCAAGGTGTGCCCTAAACCTAATCACTGCTGTGTCACAAAAAGAGTAGATGAGACCCAGAAGCAGAACACACAGGAAGGTGTTCTGGTGGCACAGTGGTAAAGTGTTGGGCTGCTAACTTGCAAGGTCAGCAGTTCAAAGCCACCAGTCTCTTCCATAAAGAATTACAGTCTCAGAAACCTGCCCTATAGGCTCACTACAGGCCAGAATCAACTTGATGGCCGTGAACTGAGTTGACCTGAAGACAACCTTTCTCTAGAAATGAGAGTCTGAATTTGGACTTCCAGCCTCCTAAAATGTGAGAACATACATTTCTGTTCTTCTGGTACTTCTAAGAACCGTAAGTCAACAGTTTGCACGTCCTTAGGGTCATTCTATTTTCACTATTTCCCAAAATGCAAGCCATCTGCCAGGAGTTAGGACCAATGAAAAGTGCTTCATTAAATCCCACTCAAGTGTCAGACACCAGGCTGCATGGAGGAGAGAATGGTGGGAAGCTCGGTGGCCACAGGAGGTTACATGGTAGCAGAAAGATAGGAAAGGAAAGGACAGGCAGAGAGAAAACAATGGAAAACTAGACTAGCGTAGGAAAGGTAAGGGCTGACAGAAAGGCTGCGGACCTTTCTTCCTCAGGGCAGTCTTAGGACTTGGGTGGTCTCTATGAGATGCCATGAATTGAAAATGGCGGGGTCAGATTTGACATCAACTTGACGGTACCTTTGTACAGGTCGGGGTGGAGCCCAGCCTATGGATCAAGTCACAGCCTAACGATGCCTCCCTGGGGTGTGACTCTTCCAGTAAGAGGGGTACCCAGGGGAACTGGGCCCACTCTTGCTGTTCTTGGTCTTCCTGTTTGCCTGCATTGCTATTTGGCCCTGGTGCTGACAGCCCGCGTGGCCTGTGGACCCTGGGAACTGTGGCGCCCTGCCACGTTTCCATGATCCGTGGATCCTCATGACTCTGCACCCACCAGCCTGTGATCTCCCAGCTTCCAGCTTCACCTTTCTGCTTTATCCACCGGCAGCTGCATGAGGCTCAAGAGGCCCCTGGCTAGCATCAGAGCCATGGACTTGAATCGGACTGGGAGAGGTTGCTTTTTGATATAAAATTCTGTCTTGTGATAGTTCTTTCTACAAACATATTTCAAACCACATTCTACAAAGTTCTTTCTTGTGCATATTTGAGTGCCACTGGTTTTGTTTCCCTAGAAAACCCAGCTGTGTTAGTTCCGGTGGACTAGAGAAACAAATTCATGGACACTCATGTGTATGAGAGAACTTTATATTAAAGAGTAATTGTATATTAAGGAAACACCCCAGCCCAGTCCAGATCAAGCCCTTAAGTCCGATATTACCCCATATGTTGATACCAGTCCATCAGTTCCTCTTTAGACACACACAGTCATGCAATGATGCCGAATGCGGGAAGATCACAGGCCAGTGGGAGGGGAACTCTTGTGGATCCAGTGGTGGTAGAAGCATCTTAACACTGGCGTGGGTCTCCATGTGGCTCCTCCAGCTCCAGGGCTCTAGCATAGCTCCACGTCATCAGGAACGACAAAGCAGAGCGAGCTATTTATCTCTCCAGCACCTCCAAATGAGGTCATCAAGCAACGACCTGATTGACAAACTAAACGCCACCCTTTCTCTCTTAATAGTCTCAAGTTGGCACCAGATTATGCAACCGCCGCACCAGCCTAGCACAAACCCTAAGGACACGAAGGTGCCAGTTATGAGCTTTGAGAGTGACGGGAGAGGGGAAAGCATCGTGGTTGGAGGGAACAGCACATGCAAAGGTCCTGAGGCAGGAAAAGGGACGAGGCCTTGAGAGAACTAGCAAGTGGTCAGCGGGACTGCAAAGCCGTGAACAGAGGAGGATGAGATGGGCAGGGTGGTGGATTCCGGTAGAGGTGGCAGCATGGTAAGGAGCCTGGATTTTTTTCTAGAGGCCCAGGAAAGCCACTGGTGGGTTTCGATGAAAAGGCAGCAAAACATGATTTATGCTTTAAGAAAGGCCTGGCATGGGGCAAGAGTAAAAGCAGGCAGGAGGCTGCTACCATTTCAAAGGGAGAGATGGGAGTGGCCTGGTCAGGTTGGGGGTGGGGAGAAGGCAAGAGAAGGTGGAAGGCATGGGCTGTGGACGCAGTTTGGAGTTGTGACAGGAGGTGTGATGGACCGGAGGTGGGGCGTGAGACTGAGGGAAGCCTGGAAGATGTGTCTCAGTCTCTGGTCTGAGAAACCAGAGGGATGGTGGTGTGAGGGAGGCCCGGGACTGGAAGAAATGGATGTGGGAAGCTGGTGCCTGGAGACAGGCTGATGTGCAGCTCGGAAGACAGTGTGGGCTGTAGCCACCTGACCAGTAGATGTGATCTTGAAGGGGGATGTTACCGAGAGGAAGGAAGGCAGACAGGGCCAGAGCGCTGGGCCCCTATAGCCTGTCCACAGCACCAGGCAGAAGAGGACGAGCTAGCTCAGGTACCCGAGGGAGGGAGCATCCAGAGAGGCGGGAAAGAGCAGCGCTGTGCAGGGAGAAGGGGTCGCCCACCTGCGTGGTGGACAATTGATGTGTGGGGGCCTTTTATACAGACCTCACACTGCCTTCACACAGAATTCAGCTGCGGGGCAGGTCCATGCCCAAACAGGAGGCAAGCAGAATGCCAGGCACTGAAGGGCTAGACAGGATTCTCTCTTAAAAAGGGACTCAAAAGAGCCAGGGTCCTTTCCCTTCTGCAATGTCCTCCCCACGTCCTTCCAAGGCCGTAGTGAGACATTAGAAGTGTGCGCTCTCTCAGGACAGCTCCCCTGGCCTCCCATGACAAACCAGTTGCCACTGAGCTGATTCCATCTCCTGGTGACGCCGTAGCAGCGGAGGGTTAGCCATGGCTGCAGCTCACCAGGCCTTTCTTCCAAGAGGTTATCAGCCCCGTGCATGAACTGTTGGCACCACTCACAGTCTTGGGCTCAGGAAGGGGCAAGACCGCCATGGGAATCCTGGTTCTGCCACTCATTCACCGCGTGGCCTCAGAGGATAGCTACTTCACAAGGCCTTACTCTGCTCACCTGCAAAACAAGGACAACGTTCCTCTCCTGCTGCGATTGTTGTGTGGCCCTAAAGCAGAGGTGCGTACAAGTGTTCACCAGATTGCCTGATGCCTCGTAGGTGTTTTAAGAAGTAGCAGCTAACAGCAGGGTTGCTCCCAGGAGCCTGCCTATGTTCCAATCTCGCCCTAACCGCCCTCCGTCCAAAGCCTCACCAAGCGATCTCCCATTTTAATTCCCACGGCCCCTGCCAAATCTCTGACACTATCAGCTCTGATCTGGACAAGCTTAGCAGCCTCCGGACTTGCCTGTGCTTCCGGCAATCCTCCACATCTGTTCATTCAGCACACTTATTATTAAAAAAATCATTACTTAAAATTCTTAAAGAAACCCTCATGCACCCTAAATGACTCAGGAGAGACGTTCAATTCCTTGGCATGGCGTGCGCGGTCCTTCTCAACTTGGTCTTTAAAACAAACAAACAAGCAAACAAACCATTGTGTGCCTCCTTCCTGTAAGTCAGCCAGCGCCACTCCAAGCCATAAGGAACTGCTTACAGTTCTCCCAAGAGTCCGTCTCTGGATGCTGTCCCCTGCCGTCTCGAATGTTCTCAGTTCTCGTATTGGAAAGACAAGGCTTATCCCGCATGACCATTCGAATTGCCCCTGGCTCCTCCTCACAGAGGAAGACTCTGTGCCCACTGGGGCGTTTTCGCCATGACAGCTGTCTGCCTTTACTTCTCGATGGTGTTCTGTCTGCCCCACTTGGCTGTGAGCGCCTGCATAGCAGAGGACATGACCACTGCCTTAGATTGGACCCTGTAGCCTGCCTGGCACACAAGAGCCCCTGATGCCCTGCCAGGCACACGCACATGTTATCACACTTCTACATCAGTGAGGGGTGTTGGCAGTACCTGCTGGAAACTCTCACGCAGATGGCTCTGATCCTCCGGGTGGCAGAATTCCAAAATGTCCTTTCCCAGAAGGTCCTAGATAAAACAGACATGCTTTAATCATCTCCAGGCCCACTTCTCAACACGAGCCGACTCACTTTTCGACCGCAGTGCTCTTTTGCATCTTCTCCCACTCATCTCCCTGCATTTGCCCCACGACAGTGGTCAACAAAGGCAGATGTCCGCTTCCCTGTGGAGCCATCTCGGAGCTGGCCTCCTGGTATCCACGCTCCGTGTGCTCAATACTGAGTTCTAATTCTGCTGAAGCGCCGCACCTGCAGCTTCAGAATGCAACTTTCTATTTGTTTGCTGTGGAGACACACACTGTAATAACTGTATTCCAATAACACAAAACGAAAGCAACACAATGGCATGAGGGCCCATGTGTTGCTTATGAAAACTGGAACTGCCTCAATGTGGAAGCTGTGGCTACAGAAATGCTGTTATCCTAAAATAACTGTCCTTATGAAAAGACTGTTTACTATGGATCTTCACCAGCCTCTGCTTTATTCAAAAGACCCGGCATGAACCCCAAACAAAGTACGTTCTACAGCAAAATGGACTTGAATAAGATACATCGTCAAAAGGTAACTCTAAATGTGTCATAGGAAGTTGCCCAATTGGAGGTGGCTTAAACAGCAAAAGATGGAAAACCTCACCGAACAGAATCCACGTAAACAAATGGCCCCGGGAAGAGCTGATGCTGGCCGTGGAGGGAAGCCTACCTACAGGTCAACAGGTGTCCAGGTGACACAGGAGATGCCAGAGGAAAACTGGATCTGGCAGGAAACATCTGCCCTTGGGAGTTCTGACAGCTGAGGCTGTGTGATATGTTTTGCGACTGGAGACAGTGCGGCCTCCTACTCTGTCCCTTTCTTGTCTGTAACGTGCGTGTCTCTAAAGACGAAAATAGACTGGATGGAACCCGATAACTGAACAGAAATGTGGAAATAGATGAACGGTTCCAACGACTTCTGGCTTGGACTCTTTCTAGCTCTAAAACATGCATGCAGGTAAAATACTCATGTTAATATATCCCAAATTTTGCTCCATAGTCTTTTTAACTCACGGCTATCTGGTCAATGCAGACTCCTAGTGACCCTACAGGACAGTCGAACTGAGATTCCAAGACTGAAACTGGTTACAGGGAGTAAAACCCCGTCTTTTCCCCAAGGAGATACTAGTGCTTTCGAACTGCGAACCTTGAGGATCGTAGCCCAATGCTTACCCACTATGCCACTTTTTATTTGAAAGAAATTTAAGTCTACAAAAAAGTTGAAATAGCAGTGCAACAAAGATCTCTATACCCTTTAATTAGATTCAACAACTCAATATTTTACCCTATTTGCTCCCCCCTTTCAGATACATGCATGCAAATATGTGAAAATAAACTATATGTATGCATGTGTATATGTATATATATGTATGTAATTTCTTGACGAATCATTTGAAAGTAACTTAGAGATACATGACACTTCTCCTCTAAGTACTTTAATATGTATATGCCCTATAAAAATGACATTATCTTATAAAACCTCAATATGCCACTATTACATTATCACACCGAAAGGGTCAGTAATGCTTAAAATCAACCAATATTCATTCCAGCCATCTTGACTCTTCCTCAATACCCTCCCAAGCATCTTTTATAGCTAATTCTGCCTTCAGGCCCCAAACCCAATGAAAACTCATGACATATTGTTGTTTTCTGTCTCTGCATTTGCAAGAATCTCTCCTGCTTTATGGTGTTTCTCATCCTACTAAAATTTTTAAGCAAAGATCTGAAACAATGACGCTGTTGAAATGGGTTTTGAGAAACATGGGGCTGGACAAAGTTAAGCGGGCAGTTTTACGGCAAGACTTCTCAGGACTGTGCGTGGTGATGTGGCTTGCAAGCCTCCCAAAAGGAGATATGGTGTGAGCGTATAAAACAACAGACTTACACTGTTAGTACCAAAAAACAAAGTTTTATTGACAGATAAAAAGTTCTGTGGAATGAGAAGACGCACACATCCTTAGGCAAGATACTGTCTTGCGTCCACAACTGCAGGGAGGAATGCGCTTTCATGAAGCGGAGCAAACTCAGGACTGGAGACGCAGGGTGGGGGTCACAGCCAACAGTTACAAGAACTTCGTGAAATGACAAGCTTTCTCCACGTTAATCTTTAGCATTCATGCCTAATCTCTAAGAACAGGTTTGACTGAGACACGCTTTTAACACCAGGATACCTGTTGGCTACAGTCACAGATGGTTCCCTTTGAGCTTTGTCTGGTACATCATGATTAGGGATGATTTGAGGTACAGGTGTATGTCTGCCTCTTCCCTTACCTTAAGGTAATCGGCTGACGACTAAATTACAGGTTTACAGAGAGTCGGCAGAAGCCGGAGTAGATGGTGTACCTGAGTGGAAAAGGTGTGTGATGAAGGGTGGCCTACTTTAGGGTTACTTTGAGTAAAAGCAAAGTAAAGGTTTACTTTATTTAGGGTGCAGAGTCCTGAGACAGTTACAAGCTTTGTTTTAATCTTATTTATTTCCATGCTATTTCTTAATCTTAATCTCTGGGGACATGCTTGAGTAAGGCATTCTGTTGTGACCAAGCAGAGTAAGTATCCTTAATGGATATTTTTAACAAAGGTCTTCCTCTAAGCCAGAATCCTGACGCTTCGATTTGTGCTCCAGCAGGGAACTTGGAAGAGGAGGCTGCATGCGTCTTCAGACGAGTAGACAGGACGGCCTCGCTTTCATTCAGAACAGACCGCTCATCTAGGTCTGACGTCACCCTACTTCCGTTACACCAGTAGCTCAGTTTTATGCCCACAGATGCAGTATTTTTCAAAGGGGATCAGAGAGTTCCCTTTTTAGTGAAAAGTCAGCTATGAACCAGAGTGGTTAGGTAAAGAAAGATTGAAGACCCAAGTGTACGTCGTGTCGTTGCCTCTAATGTTCTGTTTGGGGACCTGGAAGGAAATCTCTTCCTCAAGCCAGGACACGTAGATCTTAAGCTTCGAATCTAGTACCGATGGGATGAACCGGGTTAGTGGAAAGTTAAGTCTGTAACTGTCATGAGCTCAAAACTCTACCCACCTGAGGTTGGTAGCCAATCACACTGATGCATCTTGGGTCCACAAACGTGATGATGCCATCAGAGTTGTGCCGGGATAAGAACTCCGTGGGCACTGACATCCCATTCATGTCCATGCACACAGGAGAGCTGGTCACCTGGGATGAGGAAAATCCAGTTAGGATGGTGTTGATAGAGACAGGGAGGGAGGGTGGGAGCTGGCAGCTGAGGCAGAGAATGGGAGAAATCTGCATGGGTTTCATCTCTCAGACCCTTGAGTGCAGTTAGTCCAATGAGTCCTTTATCAATGGTGAGCTTCAATCTCCTTATTGGTCACTGGGAATGATGGAACATGTAATCTCCTAGCGTGGATGTGAGATTCGAAGGAGATTCTGCACGTAAAAACCTGGGTCGAGTGTCCGGCATATAACATGCTCAAGAAATAGGAATTTGTTTGCTTAAGAAAATGTAAATTGTCTTTCACCTTCCTTTTATTAAGAACAGCAAATTAGTCTAAGGAATTACTCAAAATATTTAGAAAGTGTATGCTGAGTTTATTTCAGTATCCAGGAGAGATGAATAGCCAATGTTTATGATATGTGAATGAAGTTGCTTATTCATTTGTCTGCCAGTGGCAAAACCGAGGAAACCAGGGACCTTGAGAGAATGCTGTCTACCATATTTCTACTCATCAGTATGGGGCAAACTCTCAATTCCATAAGGACAATGAACCACCCAGCTGACGGAGTGGCTATTGTAGGTGCTAATCTCTGTGCCAGGAGCTTAATTTACACAATCTCTCTTCATCACACTCAGTTTCGACAAGATATACAAGACCTAATCACTGCTAAGGAGCCGGCAGCTTAATGGAGGACCAGGCAGACACTCAAGAAACCATAAGCAGTGGGGGGAAGGTAACTTGTGTGACCTGCATGCTGTTGGCATAAGGACAAGGGAATGATTCATTTAGACCAAGGGAACTAGGGGAGTCATTTTAGGTCGATTTTGAAAGATGAGTGGACAGGAAGGAAAGCGGGGAAGGGGGAATTTTGAAAGGAGAGGAAGAAGGGGAAAAGAAAATACCAGGCGGGAGAAACAGCCTGTGGATACCCACAGACGGGGGAAGTTGCACAGTGGCTTTATGGGAAAGGAAATGGTTTGACAGGGGACTAGGTGGAAGGGATGGAGAAGGGAAGGGGACAGGGCTGCTGGATGGCCTCACGATGAGCTTGGACCTAAGACCGTGAAGAAACATTTAAGGTGATTAAACAGGGCCACGATGAACACAGAACCCCGCTTTGTAGTTATTGGCCCAAGTGTGGAGAATGGAAAAATCCAACCCCCCACGATGCCACAAGAACCCTGCTGCTTATGACTCAGAGTTCTCTACTTTTCTCCCAGATTGAGCTTCATCCTGGTCTCAGCATGAGACGAGGAAGCCCAACCAATACTGAGGTCACCGAGATCAGAACAGGCGGTCAGACCGACAGGCTCTTGCTCCGTGTCCTCATAAGACCTCTTTGGAGATTAACAAAAAGGCTGTGAGTTTGTTCTTACCTGGAGTCTACCAATTGCCACCAGGCAATATTTACTGCCTTGTCCCACATCAGCATCTTCTTCAGGTATGGTCATTCCTAAAATGAAGAATTCCCAACATGAACGGAAAGGGGGCCAAAGGATTTGAGGTTTTCTTTATGTAATTGAAAACAGAGATCCGTCTTTGACTACTAGTGATTGGAAAGCTAGCCAATAAAGTAACGGCCCCACCCTCATTTCCTGCTCCTCTCTGCATGTCATCGGACAATTTCATGGTATATTATCCTCTGCATCAGTGGATGATTAAGGAAGATGCAATGCAAATTACTCATCTTTACATTTACCCAATTTGCCCCAACAATTAGCTGTGAAGGGCCCTTTTGGGTAAGGAGCCTATGTGGTCATGGCATGTGGTATAAACAAGTAGAAAGTGTTTGCTGCCAAAGAATGAAACAAAGGCGACCAGAGGAAAGATAAAGACACAGAATCAAATGTAAAACCCAGCACAGTTGAAGTTATTACATCGTTAGGTGATGGAATACAGGCAACCAGCGCTTCCCTCGGAGGCTACAGTGAAACGTAGTTTAAAGGCTGCAAAGGAGATACCGGTGATGGTGAAGCTCATTAGAAACGAAGGTCCCCCATAGGGGAAGACCTGATGAAAACCAGCCTGATGGTTCACTGGTCGGAAAGAGCCTGTTGTTGGCTCAGTAAAAGCCTGACATCTGGGGTCCCTCTTAACGGTTCTTGAGCAGCTGTGGCAGGTTGGAGGTACTTTATGAAACCAGCATTTTAGTTTGTTATCTCCTAAGCAGCTACTGTTGCTAACAAGAAAATAGAAAGCTCTTAACATAAACATTTCCAAACCAGGTCTGACCTGAGATCCCCATGAGAAAGTCACACAAGGATGTGAAACCCCATCCCGCTAGACTCTGAATCCATCACCACTGAGTTGGTTCTGACACACTGCAACCCTACAGGGCAGACCAGAGCGGCCCAGGGGGGTTCTAAAGCTCCAGTCTCTAAGGAAGCAGACTGCCACCTCCTTCTCCCCCAAAGAGAGTGGCTGGTGGGTGCAAACCACCGACCTGAAGTTAGC
This sequence comes from Echinops telfairi, assembly GCF_000313985.2. Taxonomy (NCBI): domain Eukaryota; kingdom Metazoa; phylum Chordata; class Mammalia; order Afrosoricida; family Tenrecidae; genus Echinops; species Echinops telfairi. The sequence goes on along the minus strand of NW_022103904.1, from coordinate 21,437,619 downwards.
AGCCAGGTGCTGTATGACTGTGCACCACGGCTCCTGGCGCCGACCTGGAGGGTGTGTAAAACATGGCTGTGTCCTAAGAATCAGAACCGTCACTCCTTCCTCACCCCAAGTACATCTTCACACACATCCTTCCCCTCTTCTGCCTATCCCTTCCCTATCCACTTACTGTACATAACACATTTCCCTCGTTTCTGGCTGGTCCTGACCGTATTGCCTTTGCACAAATGAGCAAACACCAGTCCATTGGTTCATCTATAAAGGGCAGCAGACTGGATGCACTCTTGGGTTCCAGCTACTTCCCTTAACTCCTTATCCATTCAGAGAGCTCGTCTTCATTCTTTTTAGAATCACTCATAAGCACTGTCTTGTGTGGCTGTACCAGGGCTTATTCCACCACTCCCCTATGTATCCAGATGTTTCCAATGCTCTGCAGGTACAAACAACGCTGCAATTAATAACCCATGGACGTGTGTGCCATACGTACATAAATATGTATTTCATCCACATCCAGGGTTGACCCTACAAGTGGGATGATTGGGCTGAAAGTAGGTGCATACACGGTTTTGCTAGACTTTGCCAATTTCCCTCTCAAAGGATTGTACCAATTTGCATGTCCACCAGCCATGCAGGAGAGGGACCATTTACCTACCTGGCCAATAGAATGTGCTGTCACATTAAAATTGCCAGTCTGACAGGTGAGAAATGACATCTCAGTGTTGTCTTAATTTGCATTTGTTTAACGATGAGAGTCTGAATGCTATTTCATATATTTAAAGGCCATTTTAATCAAAATTTGCTTTTAGTGAATTGTCCTGATCCATTCCCCGTTTTTCAACTGGACCTTTAGTTCGTTTGTTTAGGAGCTTTTATGTGGTAGAGACATTAGACTTCTGTGACCCATGTTGTAAATATGTCCTCTTGGTTGACTTTGCTTATGAGGGTTTTTTTTTTTGAGGGGGGTCATGCAAATATGTAAGTGATTAGCCTTTTCCTTGCACTGTGTCTGGACCTGGAGTCATAGATGGACAGTCTGACCCACCAGCAAGGTTAAAGGAGCATCAACATGATTTCCTCGGACACTTCTATAATTTCACTTTTTTTTTTTTGCATCCAGATTCCATATTCATCTCCAGTTATTCTTTCAAAAGGCACATGTATGGATCTAATTAGAGGTACTACAGGTCTAGCTGTGGCCCCGCCAACATTTATTCAAGACCCCACCTCCACTACAGTGATTTGCAATGCTACCTTTATCCTGTACTACCTTTCCATATGGATTTGAATCTTGTGGTGGTTCCACAACTTCATGTCAACTTGACAAATAAGAACGAAGGGGTGGAGTCTAGCCTGTCAATCAGGTTCCACCCTGGTGATCCCTTCTTGTGGGCGTGGCCTTCTCATGAGGATTCTGGGACTTCCTCTTTTCCTCCTTGGAGACAGGACACACTGTTCCTCTGCTTCACATTCCTGTTGACAAACCACCTGGAGCCACGCTGATGGCAGCCAGAGCCCTGGAGATGCCTCCACTGCCATTGGACCCACAGGACTTTCCACCCGCTGGCCTGGACTCTTCCTGCATGTGGCAGCATTGTATGTGCTGCATGAGTCTGAAGAGGAATTGGATTTATAGGCTAACATTGGATTTATAGGCTAATATTGACTTTATGGACGATCTGGACTGGCTGGGATAGTTTATCGATATAAAGTTATTTCTTACATATATATGAGTGTCTCTGGATTTGTTTCTTTAGTCAATCTGGACTGACACATGTCTAAACTGGACACTATGTGATTCCACCAACTTATTTATCTATTCAAGCACCATTCCCTACTATTTTATTAATAAAGGCTTTATTGTGCATTTTAGTGTCTAGTAGAGGCATTCTGACTTGAAGTGCTTCATTTTCAAAAATGTCCTCAGGTATTCTTGCCTATTTATTTTCCCATACATTTTAAAATTATAAAACCCATTTAAATCTGTAACAAAGCTTGCTGGCATTTTTATTGGGATTGTACTGAATTTCAAAATTAACCTTGAAAGAAACACATATCTCAACATCTTCACCATGTTGAGTTGTCCTCTCAAAGAACAGAGCATGGTCTCCCAGCTTTTACACGGAGGTAGCCCAAAAAACTCCAATGCTCATTTGGCTTTTTTGATGTGTGGGGGGATAGTGCATTTGCACAGGTCAGACTGTTAATCAAGCTTTCTATTTGAGGCTGTGAAAAGAATGGGTTACAGTGTGCAACAAAGAAAGCCTGACTCAAGCAGATGAAGGGCTGGTCTTGCCACCACGCCAATGCACCTGCTCACACAGTCATCTCAGTGCACCAGTTTTGGGCAACAAAACAGCATGCCTCCCTTGCCACACACACCTTACTCACCTGATCTCGCCCAGTGAGACTTCTTTTTTTTTCCATGAATGAAGAGGAACATGAAAGGACAGCGATTTGACAGTGTAGAAGAGAAGGAAAAAATGGGGGGGGGGGTTTGAGGTAGTTAAGGCTTATTATACCAACCTGGCCCATAAGCACAGGTGGGATTAATTGAAGGGTGGAGAGATAAATGGCTCGGTGAGCATCGTCTTTCTAGTTCTCAGGTCTCTTGCTTTCTGATGGTTGGACCAGGGTGCAGCTGCCTTAGCCAGTTCCCTGCTTCAGCTTGCAAGGCTCACTTCCTGCAAGATATCCCTGAGGAGAAGCCACATGGACCTACCCCGATGCAGCTGTAGGTGCTGGAGCAGCCGTGTGGAGACCCCTGCCAGCACTGAGATGTTTACACGTTCACTGATTCAACTTTCCTCCTGCAGTCGGCATCATTGTGTCTGTTTTGTGAGATGGAGGAGGACTTTGTGGATGGTGTTGGACATATGGGCTAATGTTGGACTTGTGGGCTTGGGCAGCACTGGGTTGGGATGCTTTCATATACACTTACCCTTTCTATAAAACTCACTCTTATACATGTTTCTGTGGATTTCTTTCCCTAGTTTACCCAGACTAACACAGGGGTACTGTCAGCCATCCAAACAGATGAGTTTGAAACATGTTTCCAAGAATGGAATCTCAGATTTGACAAATGTATTAAATGTAATGGAGAGTACTTTGAAGGGGATAAAAAAATTAAATACATAGCTTTGTGGGGGGGGATTCCAGAGGGGTTTCTGGGGGGTTGGGGGGTGCCCCCTTGTATGTCTTTGCAACGTACACTGAGATTTCCTTTTGTAGGTTTGCACACTAGTTAAAATTGCTCCTGTTTGGTCTTCTTGGTTGCTATTGTAAGTTGAAATTTCTCTATCCCATTGTTCTCTAGGCTGTTCTGTGCTGCTTCGTGGAGTTCTTCTGTTGTGCGAGTTGGTTTTATCATTGATCCTTTGGGGTTTTCCAGGCAGACTATCATGTCATCTGAAACTAGGAATAGTTTATCTTCTTCTTTACAGATGTTTGAGCGTGTGCATGCGTATAACTGATTTCTCTTCAATTCCACTAGCTAATAGCTCTGCTACAACAAGGGAGGGAAGCATCCTTCCCTTGATCTTAAAGGAAAAGCTGTGAATCTTCTCCACTGAATAAGACACTCTATTGTTAGCTTAGAGATTTTTCTGAAAACATTTTTGCAAATCGTTTTAATATCTTGCCTATTAATAGATAACTAGACTCTGCCAGCCCTCTCCTCCTACAGATAATCTGCTACATTAGGTTATCATGGCTGAAGTACACATGTATGGAGAACATCTGGCTCACACAGGTAGGTAGTTAGAAGGGAGAAGCTTTCTTAGATAATGGTAGATAGTCTTCTTTGGTCTTACTCCGAAACATGACAAGTGGTAGTCTTGTAAAGGGTGACTGCAGTTGGAACTCTGAAACTATCGGAGGTGGTTTCAAAAAAAGTCAAGGGAAAAATGGAATGAAAAGATCATGGAAGCCCACTCATATGCTATAGGTTGATTTTTGCCCCAGCCCCCAATATAGTCGTATGTTTAAGTCTAATTTCTAGTACCTATGAATGTGACCTTATCTAGAAACATAATCGGTTAACATGTAATCAAATGGGAGTAGGTTGGGTCCCAGTCCAGTATGACTGGGTTTTCAGAAAAAGAAGAGAAGAAACAGACACGCAGAAGCAAGTTGTCCAGGTGAAGATGGAGGTGGGAAGTGGTGGAAACTCACTGCTATAAGCTAAGCAACACCAAGAATTGTGGGCTGTCAGCAAAAGCCAGGAGCAGGGCAAGGCTGAGAACCATCAGAGGAACCAGCACTGCCTACATCCCGATTTCAGCTCTCTAGCCTCCGGAACTCAAAGGCAATACGTTTCTGCTGTTTTAAGCCACTTCGTTTGTAGTGCATTTTGTGACAGCCCTAGGAGACTCTTTGTTGCCGTGTATTTTATACTCCGTTTTACTAGACAGATGGGTCTACCGAACATATCACATCTCAGGCATCTGGGAAAGAATGGTTCACCAAATTATGCAGATCTCCTAAAAGTGGACACAGCACATTATATAATACCCCCCCAAAATCACACTTGTTACTATCGTGATCCACTTCATCCGAAATATCACAGGGAGTTGTTCATCACGCTCGTGGTGGTGGGTAAATGTGGTCCAAATTCTGATTTCCATTTGAAAGCTGGAATTTTATCATTGGCAATCTTCATTGCCATCAGTTTCCTTCAAGTGATGAATACACTCTCTCACTGCCATGGAGTCGATGCTGGCTCCGAGTGGCCCTGTGGGACAGGGTAGCATGGTCCTCTGAGGGTCTGAGACCGTGGCCATTTACTGGGAGTAGAAAGCCCAGTCTTCCCCCCATGGCGCGGCTGAGCCCGACTGAGGACCTCTCGCTGCCGCCCAGTGCATAACACTCCAGCACCGGCCCCACGGAGGCGATAGGCCCACTTTATTTATTTTTGTGAGAATTTCTGCAGGTATACCGAGTTTCAATGCCCATAGTTTTCCTGCTAGCAGGCCAAAGGCTAGCACCTGAGAAAAGGGTTTTGTTTAGCTCGCAGCTCCGTCACACAAGTGCTTCCCCTTGAGGGTGACCACCTGCTCTGGTGGGAGGAAGGGCTGGCGGCAAATGTGTCATTTCAGAGTCCACTAAACGTAACACGACTGGACAAACCCACCCGAGTAACAGAACGGTAGGAAAAAACACATATAGCGAATAGACTATTAATCATAATATGTAAGAATAACCAGGGTTCGTGGGGGAAGGGCAAAAGGGGAGCTGAGATCAACGAGTTCCAGAAGAAAGAAAATGCTCGGAAGCTGACTGTGGCAGCAATTGTACGACTCTGCTCGAACTATCTGAATGGCGGGATGTTATGAACTCCCAATAAAATGATGAATGAAAAATAAATACATAAATGTACTTTTTACTCCTTCATCGAGGACATGCGTACAACTAGCCTTTTAGAGTTCAGATGTTTTTATCCCAAGTGCGCTGATGAAGAATGTAATGGATTCTATAACCGTTTGTGGCCACTGCCCTGCATCCTGCTAAGGTGCCAGCAGTTCAGACGCACCAACATCCCTGGGCCACTTCTGTACACATGCTGGCCTGGTGAAAGGGCAGATCAGACCTCAGCGTCCTAATCAAAGCAGCTCGGGCTTTGTAAGCCCTGGAAACGACCCCAGGGACTCCAGGTGCCGAAGCCCTGGAAGCATTGGGGATCTCAGGGCTGCTGGCCCTCGGGGGAGCCCTGACGGCACAGCGGGTTATGTGTTGGGCTGCTAGCCACAGGCTGAGCAGTGCCAAACCAGCTGCCACTCTGCAGAGGAGAGACGAGGCTGCTTACTCTGCAAAGAGTTTGTCTCGGAAACTCACAGCGACAGTGAGTTTGGTCTTCTGGTTTGTTCCCTCAGGTTCCTCTCCGTACTACTTCCACTTCTAATTTGACATTAATGAGACCCCAAACTGCGTCTCCAGTCTAAAATGTCATCCCGAGTCCAGACCTTGATGGAGCTTGCTCACTGCAATTATTTACCTCGGCCTCAAAGATCCTCCACACTCAGTTTCATCAACATCCTTTCTCCAAACCCCTTCCTCTTTCTCTTCTCCTGTGATAAAAACTCTCAGCGAGGACTCTTTATTCAGTTCTCCTCCATCTGTGCTAAGGAGGTGCCGTGGTGGTGTAGTGGGTTATGAGTTGGGCTGCTGACCCTGAGGTTGCCAGGTCGAAACCACCAGCTGTTCCGAGAGAGAAAGATGAGGCTTTCTACTTCTGTAAGAGTTAGTCTTGGGCACTCACAGGGGCGGTGCTACCCTGTCCTCTAGCGGCTGTGTGAGTCAGAATCAACGTGATTTTGTGGTTGGGTCCATGCTGAAAGAAGCTGTCTTGTTCCACGTTTCAATGTGCCCTTGACAAGCTATCTTGAAGGGCACATGGTTAAAAATGAACATGGACATTATTTCCTGTTCGTTATTTTTATTCTTTTTAAATGTTTACTTGTGTTTTATTGACTGTGTGGATCCTAACAAACCATGGATAGCACTGAGGAGGATGAAAATTCCAGAACACTTCATTGGACACAGACCCAGAGGCATTATTTGAACGGAACAAGGTTTACGTATAGCAAGGTTTAAATCAGGAAAGGTGTGCACCAGAGCTGCATCCTCTCACCCTGCTGGTTCAATCTGTACGCTTAGCAGATCACCACAGAAGCTGGATCATAGGAAGAAGAACGCGGCTCCAGGA
>NW_022103904.1:21427317-21429303 GCF_000313985.2 Echinops telfairi | reverse complement strand
TGAAACGGATCCATCTTGGAGGAAGTACAAATGCGCCTCCGTGGCCAACCACAGTGTCTCCTGCGTGGGCAGCACCACCAGGACGTCACGCAGCTGGGAGACCGTCTCCACGTCAGGGCTCAGGGTGCCCACCATCCTCCTCCTGGCTGCCGTGATTGATGCTGGGATGGACAGACACTGGGACGCTCCGCAAGCTGAGCAGCCTCTGGCCCGCACCCTGGGAGGCGCCTGACCCAGGTGACAGGTCTCTCCTCCTGTTCGTTATTTTACAGAGCTCACATTTCCATTGGAGTCAGAGGTGGTCAGGTGACAGAGTTCTGGTCCATGAGAGGCAAGTCAGCAAAGTTCCTTTCTGTGTGAACCACACACACAACACAAGGAATCCAGAATCATCACACAACAAGGATTGTGGAGTTAAAACACGGAAGGTGAAGAGAACTTGCCCCTCATTGCATCATGGAGGTACTGGACTAACTTGCCTACCCTCCGATTCCCAGGAATAGAAAGTGGAAACATAAGAGGGGGGTACCCCGCAAAACTGGAATGTTTTTCCCCAAAAGCTATGTATTTAATTTTTTTTAAACCAACCTTATCACCTTCAAAGTACTCTCCATTACAGTTAATACATTTGTCAAATCTGCGATTCCATTCTTGGAGACATTTTTCAGACTCATCTGTGTGGATGGCTGATGGCACCTCCCTTGTTCTTTTCTTCATCTCTTTGTGTCGTCAGTTTGCTGCCCTTTCATGTCCTTCGCCATTCGGGGAAACAAAAGTAAGTCACACGGAGCAAGGTCGGGTGAACAAGGTGCGTGGGGCAAGAGAGGCATGCTGTTTATTACCCAAAACTGGCACACTGAGCAGGTGCATTGTCGTGGTGGCAAAACCAGACCCCATCTGCCATAGATCAGGCCTTTTTTGTCACACACTATTACGCAATCTTTTCAGAACCTCTAAATAGAAAGCTTGGTTAACAGTCTGGCCTGGTGGAACAAACTCCAAATGTACCATGGGTCAACATTTTTGTCTGTTCAGGAAGCTGATGGACATCCAGAACGAAGTTTGTCATCGATCAACGTTTCATCTTTTTTGAAATGAGAAAACCACTCACATGCTTGACATTTTCCATAGCACTGTCCTTGCAAGCTGTGTTCAACATCACAACAGTTTCTGCAGCATTTTTCCCCGAGAAGAAAACAAAATTTCACAGTCACATGCTGTTCTTCTAAATCAGCCATTGTGAAAAATGAGGCTCGAGGGAAACTGCTTTTATGAAAAAAAATTCACTGTGACCAGAGAGAACCTTCCCAGGCAATGCCACTGGATGCACTAACTCAGAAGGAGTTTCTCAATGCTCGCTCGTCTGGTGGGAAAATGTGTACTGTGAAAGCTCTGCCCAGCGGAGCTTTCTTTCTGGTTGTTTTTGGGGTATCCCCTCATCCATTAGCTTGAAATAGGATGCTGTCATCTTGAGGTGATATGAGCTTGAATGATCGGTCCACTGCAGAAGTGACAAATGAGAGTTGGGTCAACCGGATGTGATGAGGGCACCACAGGTGTCTGTTAGAGCAAGCTACTCTGGCCCTGTTCCTGATCTATAAACATGGGCATGAGCATGCCTGTCTCATGGGTATGCTGTGAGCACTGAATGTGGAGACACATGTGGAGCACTGAGCCCAAAGCCTGAGTGACGGCTTCCTTCTTGTTTCCTCAACCCCATCCCCACGTGTGGGGGGAGGTCAGATGCGCAGGCAATCCCTACCCCCTGAGGGCGATCAGTTGCCAGACTTCACTGGGCCTGCTCCCTGCCTCTGGGGACAATGGGCAAGCTCCTGTAGGCGGAGTTTGCACCCTACTGATAATGGTTCCTATGGAGACCCAGAGACCACCCCCTAGACCACTCCCTCATTACTGTGTAACCTATAGTGTAACCCCTTCCTGTGACGTATGTCTTTACCTGTAATTAGTGGGCTGTCATGCCCCCAA
>NW_022103904.1:21409223-21426444 GCF_000313985.2 Echinops telfairi | reverse complement strand
TAATTTAATACTACACCCACGTGCTGGAAAAGAGGTATATTTTGGACAAAGAAGGCAGTGGGCACAGAGGTACTTCTGCTTTACTCTTGAGTCAGTATTGGAGTTCTGGTGGCATCGTGCATAGGCGTTGGGCTGCTAACCACTAGGCCAGCAGTTCGAAGTCACCAGTCTCTCCACAGAGAAAGATGAGGCTTTCTACTCCCCTAAAGAGCCATCGTCTCAGAAACTCACAGGGGCAGTTCCACCCTGTCCTATCGGGTCACCTTAAGTCTGACTGACTTGACGGGCGGTGAGTTGGGTTTGGCTCTGGGTGGACAGCATAGGAAGCAGTGATTTAACATGAACGTTCTCATTTCCATGGCAAGAAGAAAACTGTCTTTCCCCAAGCTCTGTCCTCTGGAATGAAGCAGACTCTATGCCATGGAATTACGGTGCTGGCGACAGTACCAAGGACGACCGAGAGAACCAGCAAGTCAATCCTGGAAGAAGTACAGCCCCAGTGGTTTCTGAAGCAAGGGTGGTGAGCCTCGGTCTCGTGTACTTGGGACATGTTATTTAACTGCCATAGCGGCCTGGCCACCAACTCTGACGAGCAGCTTTGGAGAGCAAACTACCACTAAATCTGTCACCAGATTACCATGGTCTTGAAGTGGATGTGGAGGACGAGCTCAGGCTCTGCTGTGAGTAAGTGGAAAGGGCTCGGGAGGAGCCTTCGTATGCTCTTTGTGACAACATAGTCCTGGAACTGGGCACGACTTTTCCTTTGTTCTCATTCACAGACTTGGAATTTCTTTCTCTATTTCCCAAACATTGCTTACACAGTATTTTATAACAATACACACTCTTTCGAAGAGAATCCGACTCTTACAACTCAACAATAAATAGATGCATCACCTAAATGAGAAAAAAAAATGGCCAGGGATCAGAATAAATCATGTTTAACCCTTTGAAAATTGGTTCCATATTTTAATTTGTAAATTCCTCTATCCTATTTTGATTATTTGGTGTTAAGATACAGTTTCAGATTTGCTAAGGCAATTAATCCCCATACTTCTGTTCATGAAGATTTTATTAGCTAGTTTTGCATGTGTGTTTTTTCTAGAATTTCAGAATTTTTCATTTTCAAGGAGATTCCAGTGGAACAATCATGGAGATTGTATTAAGTGTATGCAGGCATACCTGGGAGGTATGGTATGCTGAGTTCCAAACCACTTCAGTACAGAGAGTACTATTAACATCAGATAAGATCATATTTGCTTTTGGTTTTCCAGTGCATAGGAAAGTGATGTTAACACTACACTGTAGTCTACTACCTACGTAATAACACTGTGGACAAGTTGGGGGATATTGTGCGAATTAGCAAAATGTGACACAGGTGACCAACACAACCAACACACTGTCATCAAGTCGATTCCTACTCATAATGACCCTCTACAATTTCCAACGTGGTATATCTCTATGGGAGCAGACAGCCTCCTCGTTCTCCTGCAGAGAGGGATTGAAACTCTGACCTTGGGCTTAGCAGTCCAACGCGTACCTGACATGACGCCACCAGGGCTCCTTGATGCAGAGACTGGAAGTGAGCAAATGCTATTGGAAAACAGGCACTGAAAGACTGGCTAGGTTCAAGGTTACCACGCTCCTTCATTTTGCAAGACAAAACACAAACACACACCAATATTTGTGAAGTGTAATGAAGAGGGTGGAGTCCTAAAGAAGTCGTGCCTGTAGATTGGTGTTGGAAGCCTGGATCCCTTCTACGCCTCATGACCACAAAGGCTGGTGTGCTTCTTCCATGTGGGCTTTGTTGCTTCTGAGCTAGATGGCTGCTTGTTTATCTTCAAGCCTTTAAGACTCCAGATGCCATACCTTTTGATAGCCAGGCACCATCAGCTTTCTTCACCACATTTGCTCATGCACCCATTTGTCTTCAGGGATTGTGTCTGGAAGGTGAGCATCATGGAATGCTGAGTTATTAGAACAAAGTGTTCTTGCATTAAGGGAGTACTTGAGTAGAGGCCCAATGTCCATCTGCTACTTTAATACTAAACATTTAAATATATGTATATAGGTCTATTTCCTTATGGGTATATATATATATATATACACCTTATGGGTATATATAAATATATTGCCTGATGTAAATGAGGAGGAGGGAGGAGTGAAGACCCAAAGCTCATCTGTAGACAAGTGGACATCCTCTCACAGAAGGGTCACAAAGAAGAGATGAGCCAGTCAGGGTGCAGTATAGCACTGACAAAACATACAACTTTCTTCTAGTTCTTTAATGCTTCCTTCCCCCTCACTATCATGACCCTAATTCTAACTTACAAATCCGGCTAAACCAGAGCATGTACACTAGTACAGATAAGAACTGGAAACACAGGGAATCCAGGACAGATAAACCCCTTAAGACCAATAATAAAAGTAGCAATACCAGGAGGGTAGGGGGAAGGTGGGGGAGGAAGGGGGAACCGATCACAATGATCAACATATAAACACCACAACCACCACCACCCAGGGAGACGAACAACAGAAAAGTGGGTCAAGGGAGACAGCGGTCGCTGTTAGACATGGGAAAAAAAAATTCGTTTATAAATTATCAAGGGTTCATGAGGGAGGGAGGGTTGGGAGGGATGGAAAAAAACAAGGAGCTGATCCCAAGGGCTCAAGCAGAAAGAAAACGGTTTCAAAATGATGATGGCAACATATGTACAAATGTGCTTGACGCAATGGATGGATGTATGAATTGTGATAAGAGCTGTAAGAGCCCCCAATAAAAAGATTTTAAAAAAGAAAGAAATCTTTATGCTACTGAAACCTTCATATCAGAGAATATTAAGTCAAGTCATTCATCTCCCCGAATGCGATTTTGCAGAGTTAGAGAAAGGATTCTTAGACGAGGGTAAGTCAAAAGCATGGCTACAAATCATACTGATCCTTATTAAACAAAAGTGTTAAACGGTGAAGTGACTGACTCTCAGTGTCTTCCACCTCGGTCTATACGCTTCTGAAGGCCCTGCTTCCATCTCCGTAACCCTTCCCCAAAGGATTCGGTGCTCTTGGATTTACACCACATCGAAGCGGCAGTTTGGACATCCCTGTAAGACTCACCTCATGTTCCTTTTCAACACTGTTTGGGTTTGAGGTGCAAAGGCAAGTCTGGAGGGGCAAGATCAAGGCTGTAGGGTGGATGGGGTAAGGTTCCCAACAAACTTCACCTAGGACAGCTCTCGCCAGCCTCAAAGGAGCAGGTACATTGTTGTGACGGGAACAAAATTCCCCCAAATTCCTGACCTTTTCTTCACCAAGGCAATGTTCAATTTTCTGGAAACTTCTCCATAATAAGCCTCCACGATCATCCCATGCCCTGAAAGAAAACCTATCAAGATGACCCCTTTGAAATCCTATAACCTTCTGATGGGACTTGTTGGCCTTGAATTTACCTGGTCCAGCAGAGCCCCTCAGAAAGCACTATCTGAATGGGATCTCCAGCTCACATGAGGAAATTCAAGCCTCAGACCCATGTGCAATTCTTTCCACAAAGTTGTTCTCAGTTCCTTGGCTATTTCTTAAAAGACTGATGGAAAGATAAGTTCTTCGAGTTAGCTGTCCTTGTGCAATAGGTTCACTGCCTTTTCTTTCTTGTATTATTATTTTTGTGGCTGCCTTAAGGAGACAAAGAGACTTGCATTACTGGGAGAATTGGCCTGTTGTTATCTAGTGACCACAGGCAGGCATTTGAACACTCTTTGTTGGGAAGAAACCCAGGCCTGTCGAAACTTTTCGACTTGTCCTGGTATTGACATTCTCCCGTCCATACGTGCATGGGTTTCTTCCAAGTAACATGCGCGCCAACGTGTGTCTGCAGCAGTGGATGGCTGCAGACAAGTTATCTCAGGGATACCCTTGCCTTCGTCTCATTGGGGCTTTCAAAGAAACAACGTCCAATCAAAACAGCGGCTTCGGACGAGATTTGCTGAGCTAGTGCCATTCAAAACCAAGAGGGCATCTAAGAAGGTTGTAGGGACCTTTTTGTGGGGTGGGGTGGGGGTGGATTTCAAATGGGTAATCTTGAAAGCTGTTTTTGCAGAGGGCACAGATGATCATGGGGGGTTATTATGCAGAAGTTATGAGAGAAAAGTTTTGGCCAGAAAAGTTTTTCCAAGGATTTTTGTTGTGTTATTACATCCCTACAATGTGTCTGCTCATTCTTCTGTGGTAGCAAAGGCCATCCTGCCCTATGAGCATTTCCTTGGGAAAACTTTCCCCTTCCACCCCTATAGCCCCGATCTTACCCCTTCAGATAGCTTTCAGTTTCCAAAACTCAAAGAAGATTTCAAAGGAATATGATTTCAGTCTTACAGCAATGCCCCGACTGCTGTTTTGACATGGTGCAAATCCCAGGTGCACAGAACTCTTAGGGGGAAGCGTTACAGCTCTGGAAACCTAGCTTCCAGAAATGTGCAGAGTGAGATGGAGAATCTGCTGACAGCCAATAGCTTTCATGTTTAGATATTTCAGTTTAATATCGGTGCCTATTATTTTATATAGCAATACTTCCTGATTTATCCTCACATCTTATATTGCCGTCACTTTTATACACTGACACATCTTATGTTTGCTAATGGTTTGCTACTTTTAAGAAGTATTTTCTAAATTGCCTTATATTCATTCTTTTATTAGATTTCCAGTAGATTAGATTTCTTCCCCCCTGGGCTCCCAGCCTAGTTTATTCTCTTTTATCCATTCCTTGACTCCCAGCCTAGCATTTCCTTTTATCTGTGTTACTGACACGTTGTGCTGTTAGGTTTCCAGGCCATGAAGGGTACGAAGCCAGGCGCGATTGGATGGGAGACCTGTCTAAAAGTTATTCCCATAGAAAGAAACAAGACGTGTCGGGTATCTGCTGAGGAGAGGACAGAGGATTCTTACACGGCAGGAACGAAACAGAGAAAAGAAACAATAAACAAAGCAATGCCCTCCACCAGCAGTGGGCTCAGATGCGCCTCTGACTTCCAGGAGCCCTTGAACGCATCTCGGAATGGCCTCCAGCCCTGATTGTCCTGGACTCTGTCAGGAGACCTCCGAGTCAGGGAAGGTTAAAGCTTGCTTGGTAGCTTTTGTTTTAAACCAGAAATCCCGCGTCATGCAAGACAATGTAAATAAAATTAAAAGACAAACAACAGGCTAGAAGGAAATATTTGCAACACACACAATAAACAAGGGGTTAATAGCCCTGGCCCATAAAGTTGCCTGGGCTGTGATCCCAACAGAGCCGACTCTCCGTTCTCTTCTTAGCTCGGGCTGCGGGTGGGCTACCGCCGCCCACCTTTCGTTTCACAGCCCAGTGCTTCACCACGGTGCCTCCAGGGATCCTGGAACGGAAATAGCGAAGCACACCCCCAGGCAGCCCACCCCACTCCCCAGTAGGAAGCTAGGCATGTGCTTTGAACAAGCAATTCACAGTCCAAATACAATGAGTCAGCGATCCGGGGAAGATGCTCAATGAAGATCATTTACTCGAAAAGCCATGATTTTTCTTCAAACGACCAGATAGGCAAAACCTTCACAAGCATGAAAACGCTTGACGTGAGTGGGACTGGGGGAAACTGAGGCCACGCCTATCTGGCTGCAAGGTCATTTCGTTTCTCCATGCAGAGGAGCACTCATCTATCAGTCTGTCATCCCGGGTGGCTTGTATGTTGCTGTGACGTTGGACGTACGTCACCAGTGTTTCAAATACCAGCAGGACCCCCACAGAGGATCAGCTGAGCTTCCAGACTAAGACAGACTGGAGAAGGTTTCAGTCTGAAAACAAAGAAAACCAAGCTGGCCAATAAAACCTTATGAATGTTATTATCATAAGGTTGATGATACAGTCCCTTAGGTTAGAAGGACTCAAAATATAACCGGGGATCAGCAGCCTTTTTAAGGTGGAGTCTACCTTCAAGACGTTGATGGAGCAAAGCTCTCGGGACCTTCACTCGCCGATGTAGCAAAACATAAAAAGAGAAGTAGCCGCACACATCCATCAATAACGGGAATATGGAATGTACAAAGTGCGAATCTAGGAAAATTGGAAGTCCTTAGAAATGAACTGAAATGCATGAAGAATGATATTCTAGGAGTTAGTGAGCTGATATGGACCGGTCTTTGTCATTTTGAAGCACATAATCATATGGACTATTACACTGGAAATGGCATATTGAGGAGGGATGGCGTCCCATTAATCCTCATAAAGAACATTTCAAGATTTAAAAATCCAGTACAATATAATTAGTGATTGGATAATTTCCATACACCTACAAGGAAGTCTAGTTAATACAACTGTCATTCAAATGTATGCTCCGACACTAATGCCAAAGATGAACAAATTGAAGATTTGCTTTTACCAACTTCTACCATCTGAAATGGACCGTACATCAAAAGGCATGGACAATTACTGGTGACTGGAATGTGAACGCTGGAAATGAAGAAGGATCGGTAGTTGAACACATGGCTATTAAATGTTGGCAAGAGAAACTACACTGGAGATCACATGATAGAGTTTTGCAAGACCAACAACTTCTTCGCAAATGCCTTTTCTGCACAACTTAAACAGTGACTATACACAAGGATCTCACGGGGAATGGCGAAAGAGCCAAGCCAGGTTGAGAAGAGGGCATGGAAGGGCAGATATCATTGCAAATGTCAGGTGGGTCTTTTTGGAGAGCGGAGAATACCTGAAAGATGTGTTTTGATGACTACTGAAAGGCATTTGACTGTATGAGTCATAACAAATTATGGAGAACACTGCCACGAACTAGAAGTCCAGAGCACTTAAACGTGTTCATGTGGAACCTGTTCACAGACCAAGAGGAAATCACTCAAGCAGAACAAAGGGAGACCGTGCTAAAAATCAGAGAGAGGGTGCATCACACCTGTATCCATTCAGTCTCCCTGTGAAGCAAGTAATCAGGGAAATTGGTCATTAGAAGAAGAATGTGGCATCAGGACCGGAGGAAGACTCAATCATAAACCATGGTGGGCAGGTGACACTACCTTGCTTGCTTAAGTGTAGAGGACTTACTGCACTAACTGATGAAGATCAAGGACTACAGCCTGCCCTCGGTTGTTTCATACCTCAACCTAAGGAGATCGAGAACCCTCACAACTGGAACAGGGAGCAGCAACACCATGATGTACACAGAAAAGACCGAGGTAGACGTCAAGGACGTCATTTTACTCAGGCATACACTCACCTCTGGAATTAGCGGTCAATAAATCCAATGGTGTATTGCTTGGGCAAACTTATTACACGAGACCCGTTTGATGTAGTTACAAAAAGTAAAGACATCGCTTTGAGGACTCAGGTGTGCTTGATTCAAGTCAGGGCGTTTTCCGTGGTCTCAACCGCACGTGGACGCTGCACCATGAATACGGAAGACGGAAGATCTTTTGAACGATGGTGTTGGTGAAGAAAATGAAATATATGAATCTTAGAAAAGGTACAATCAGACTGATCCGTGAAAGGGAAGAGCTCATGTACTTTGGGCATCTTTATCAGCCATCCCTGGAGGAGGACATCAAAAAGCAGAGAGTCTATAAAACGGAGGAAGATCCTCAAGAAGATAGATTGACCCAGTGGCAGCAACAATAGGCTCGAACAGAATGATTGTGAGGTGGCACAGGATTGGGAAGTGTTTCATTCTGTTGTACAAAGGGTCATCGCTCACCAAAGCTGACTTGATGGTACCTAACAACAATGTGAAAATCTTAGGATTCCCTAGTGGGTGTAAATCATTAATATACTCTACTGTGTTAGTCTGGGTAGACTAGAGAAACAAATTCATAGACACACTCATATGTGTGTAAGAGAGAACTTTATATCAAAGAGTAATTGAACATTAAGAAAGCATCCCACCCCAGTCCAGGTCAAGTACATAAATCTGATATTAGCCCATATGTCCATTACCAGTCTATAAATACCTCTTCAGATTCACGCAGCACATGCAATGACACCGAATGCAGGAAGTAAGATCACAGGCCAGTGGGTGGAAAGTCATGTGGATCCAGTGACAGGAGGTAGAAGCATCTCAGCACTGGGTGGGTCTCCAGGTTGTTCCTCCAGCTCCCAGGGCTCTGGTTACATCAGCGTAGCTCCATCTGGCTCATTCTCAGTAATGTCTCCCGCATGTGTCCTGCCTCTAGTGAGCTATTTATCTCCTTGACTCCTCCAAATGAAGTCATCACGCTGCGACCTGATTGACAGGCCCTTCACTCTTAAGTCTCAAATTGACAACAGATTATGTGACTACTGCAACTACTAACCAAAAGGTTGGAAGTTAGGAGTTGCTGTGGAACCTAAATTACAGAGAAATTCACCAAAGAAAAGTGGCTGATAGCCTTCTTAACTTCTGCTTCTTGCTGATAAGCTGTAGCCTGTACAGCGATCCAGACCTGGAACCAAAGAATGTTTGCCCTGTAGTCAGTCAAGATAGGTCCCCAGCATGTACGATTAGAGCTTCTTGATGCGGATTGCTGTCCTAACCCATTGTGCAAGAGGCTCTAGGGAGTGTGCATGGGGCTCAGAGATTTGGAATGTTTGGCATAACTAAAATGCTTACACGGGTCTGGCAATACTCCATTTTGTCCTAGGCTCTGCTAGTCACCCAGGACTATCCATGGCTAACAAGGAGGGGCAGCTTGCTCTCAAGAAGAATATGGTTGAAAGGATAATTCATGAATGTGCAGAAAAGTGCTTAGACAAAGAACTTGCTTGGGCATTTCCTCAATGATGCACCACCAATACCCAATCAGAGCTAACATTAGCTAGCCAAACAGAATGTTTACTGTAAATTTCCAAGTCTATTCTACAGCTATCCTCAGGAACCAGCTGCCCCCCGGGTTTCAGAATCTCTGCATGCTCTAAGTCTGTGATTCCCCTTTTGAACACTTTTGGGCTTGTTTTAACAGATTAAAAAGCTCTTTTCTCTCTAGGACAGAGTCCACCCACAAACAACTGAAAGAAGGCCTCCTAATCGACTTCCAAAAATACCAACAGTTCCGGAACACAATTCTACTCTGGGGGCTGCCAGGGTTCCCAGTCACCTTGATGACAACTGGGTATTAGAATTTAATTGCATCCTCCTGATACCACTTCTGGGACTTAATCTTGGTTAATACCAGCGCTGGCAGACACCGATTCCTGTACAAGGATGCCCCTGCAAAGTCCTTTGCTAAAGTCCAAAGGGAAAACCAACTAGCGGATGGTTGATGACAGGTTATGCAAACATTTTTTTAAAAATGGAAGTAGACCTGTATGCACAAATGTGAACATGTGTCTATGAGATGCATGATACTTGAAACCAGCCTGTGGAATAAAATGCTTAGCCCGATCCTACATTTAGCATAGTTAAAAGTCTAGAATGAAAGGCATCGGGGTACGGTCCTTCAGTGCTCGGGGCAAAGGACTGCACTCAGAAAGAATGATGCTGTTTTTAGTACAGAGCATTTGTTAGAGTAGACCGAGTCTGATTATGGGTGAATTTTACTGAATTTTAAAAGATTTTCTATGTCGTCCAGATCTAGAAAATGTTCTCATGTGCTACCTCATGCTCCAGTAATGTCAACATGACTTTGGTGGGCAGCCTGTATGACTCTGACCCAGAAAGTCCCTTAGCAAACTGAGGGAAAATGTGCCTCTTGATGGTAGAAGTTTAATTCTAAAATACTTGGCAGAGGTGCAACATTTCTTTGCAACTGTACTGCTGCTAAATCATGAGAGTTAACACCACCTTTCTCTCCTAGAAGGGGACCTTACACAGGACTCTTCTCTGTATAAACTTGTACTTGGACAAGAGAACATTGTTTCCAGTAAATTGGAATCTGTAAACAAAGTGTTAGCTGAGAGGTTGTAACCCTGACAGCATGCTGAGGTCTGGTAGGGAGGTCAGGAGAAAGGAATGAGGAGGCGTGAAGACCAGTGGTAGAGAGAGGAGGGGCCCTGACGTCTTCCAGGTGCTGCCCACAAAGAGACTCAAGTCTGTGTGATGATCATTACCAACCAAGAGGATCATCACCAACTGGGGCATTCAGTGGGTAGGCAGTCGGATCTTTCCCAAAGGAAATGAAACAGTGCGGAACCTCCAACCCTCCCAGGCCCCATGGTGGAGCTTCATGGGCTGTTTGCAACAGTGCAACTGTGCAAAGCTCACAGAGACTCATCTAATGACATGTTTCATTGGCCGCCTTTTGCCCTCATCTTGTACGTCTAGAAGCTAAGCCCCATCACCCCCAGTGTAAGATGGGCATGTAGAAGACAGGGCTGTGTTGGCAGTCCATCATTCACATAACCCCTGCTGTGGGGCTACGTCATGACTCCAACTTTCCATTGTAATAATTCTGCCTTGAGGGCTACCTGGTACCCACAGTTCCTCCGGCGGCGTACATGACTTAAATTCTGCCCACCCAGCACTCACCAAGAGGCCCCTCCAGTAGCCCCTGCATGTCTCTGCTGCTCTCCACCCTCACCACCCTCAGAATCGACTCCATTCTCCTCTTCCTACAAGGAGAAGCCTCCACCTGCCTTTGCTCAGCTTCCCAAACGATTCCGTTCCTGACGGAGTTCTTTCTACTTAGCCCTTCACTTTGGAAATGTCTTCCTCACCATGAGAATCCCATGCCCTGGCCGTCTCACTCCTGCAGGCTCTGTGATCTCCTCTGCCTCCTTGGCCCCTTCCTAATTGCGGCCACTCTTCTCAACAGAGGTGGCTCCTCCGAGGGCTGCTATGGACCTCCACCACCACCACCACCACCACCTCAGGGCTGCTCCCCCCATTCTCCTGCTAGCGGTCCTCAAGTCTGCATTGTAGACTGACTGGTAGACAGCTAGACTTAGGGACCAGTGGGGTTGTCTCCCCAGTGCCTGCAAAGGCCCACATAGAAGAGCTGGAAGAAACCAGGCAGCAATTGGACACCTCTGGGAAACCCAAACTGAGCATGCACAGACTAGGACCCCCTACGCCCAGGTAAAAACAATTCCTTGGGCACGCCCACCTTAGGTACAACACACAGGTGGGCCTAAACTCAGCCAATGAGGTCAACCAAGACCTTCGACCACGCCTCCCCAGCCAGGGGTCAGAGCAGAGTGAAGGAAGGAAGCACAGCCCGGCAGGCTCTCTGGGCACCTCGTCTTGGCCCACCCCCAGTCTCCTCTTGCTCTGCCCCCACTCAGGGGCATGCTGGAAGGAGGGCCTCGAGTCTACGGGCAAGAACGCACCTGCGTGCCCCCTCAGCTGCGGGCCAGCTCCAGGCCTACTTGGGGCCCACATGTGCTTGGCCTCTTGTCCCTCAGGGATTCCCCTGCTCCAACCGTGTGGGTGCTCCTTTTCATGCTTGGTTGTGAACCCCAGCGCAGCTTGGCACGCTTTCCAGAACTAGCGTGTACCCTTTCCAGACTGTAAAGCCTGGAACTTGTCCTGTCCTCCATAAAAGCCCACTTGGATTACACAACGTGCTTCGGCATGCGTTCTTTCTGCGGGCGAAGCCAAGAACCGAGGTATAAACGGCTCCAGAAACCTCGCATGACCTCCCATCACCCACTCCCACCCTTCTCAGCCATTCATCTTTCCTAGGCACAGTCTTGACCTGACTTGAGTCCCTGCTCAGAAAGCCCCGAGGCCCCCCACTAGGTAGCCATGTGAGGGCCATCTGCTCCACTGTAAAATGGTTTATACAACACGTACTGCCCCTAGGGCTCCGGCACACAGAGGCCCGGGCTTAAACACGTCTGTGGGATCAGTGGTGGCCGCAGACACGTTCTCTCAACGATGCACTTGTCTTAGCCTCCAACCTAAAGTCCCATCGAAACTGTGGCTCCCTAGGGGCTCTGCAGGACCCGTCCAATTGAAGGCAGAGTTTGGCTCAGAAGGTTATGACGATGTAGTAACCCTTCAGGCAACTCACCTCCGAAGCGTAATTTTCAGACAAACAACAGACAAGTGTTTCAGGGCAATAAAAACAATCGTGAGGTATGCACTCCTTAAGATAATCAACCACACGCGATCACAAGGCTAGCATTTCCCTCAGGCCAAAGCTCAGAAGGGTTAGGAAAGAATGAGGGATGGAAATAGAAAAGACAAACAGACTTATGTGCAACGTAGGCTGTTACATGGAAAGCAGGCCATGGATGCGATGAAACGGGTACGCACAGATGGCTGAATGGGAACTGCTTTGTCCTGTCAACCTTCACCCAAGCCCCAATTTCAAAAAGAGAGAAAACAAGGTCACAGCGACTCTTTTCTGGGACTCCAAAGGTTTCTTGAACGCATGGGGCTTAGAGGAGGATAGTTTAAGCAGATGGAGAATTGCACTGGTGAGAAACAGGCCAGGGGGATTGCCCCGAGGAAATTGTCTTGCCCATCCTGGCCATACCCTGCTCATTCTTCAAGGGTAGCACGCGCCGTCCTGTGGCATTTCATTGGGAAACCTTTCCGCCCACCATGCAACCCAGACCTGG
Source organism: Echinops telfairi (assembly GCF_000313985.2). Lineage (NCBI taxonomy): Eukaryota > Metazoa > Chordata > Mammalia > Afrosoricida > Tenrecidae > Echinops > Echinops telfairi. Next base: position 21,413,942 of record NW_022103904.1, on the reverse strand, counting down.
CCCCTGCAGACATTTCTTTGTGCCCACGACTCGAAGAACCTTGAAAAAGGACGCAACGGGAGCCCCGGGGGATGCTGCGACTGCCATTGTGTGGTGTGGAAATGAAAGGGGCAGAGCCCTTCAGGGGAGGGTCACAACGTTGGAAATACAGCCTTCAACCATGTCTAGAGATGGAGGGGCAATGGCTTTCCAGTCTGATTATTTTTGTTTCATAAAGGCAGGCTTCTATGATGTATGGGATAATTTGACGTCCGCTGGCACGTCCAAGGAGGCCCAACTCAGCTCCTGTGTTGGTGGTCAGCTCACCCTGGGAGCATCTTGGCCCTGGGAGGGAGAACCGGTACACAGGCGTGCAGTTCTGATAGAAGACTGAAGCAAAGAACTTTCCCCTCGAGTTGGCTCTGCCCCTTATCCTACGGCACGATGGCCCCTCACCGGACTTTCAGAAGGCGGCAAAATTGTTCTCAGGAAGGGTCCTTGAAAGGGCAGACAGCCCTTGTGTCTGGAGCTGACACGAGACCCAGAGGCAAGTTTCTGGGAGGCCAGGTGGCTGGTTATCCTGGTCTCTGACGTCGATGGACTTGGGCACTGGACTTCATGGGGACGCTGCCTCGACCGCTTAGTAACTATAAAGTCTTCCGTTTCCCTAGAACAGTGGTGCTCCACCTTCCTAATGCTGCTACCCCCAATCATAACGTTATTTTCGTTGCTACTTCACAACTGTCATTTTTGCTACTGTGATGAATCACACGACCCGTGAAAGGGTCGTTCGACCCCCCAAAGGGGTCGCAACCCACAGGTTGAGAACCGCTGCTCTAAACTTTGGTTTTACCTGCGATATTGGAATAATAATAGTATGAGGAAACATACATCAAACACGTAGTTTATCACCGTGTGTTCTGGCTCTTGCTTTCACCGTGACGCGGATAATGATGTCCTTGGCACTGGTCAAGAGGTGGAGCCGTTGCACCACCAGGCTGGCTTCTGGTGGTGGCAGAGCTGTGCCTGGCACAGCTTCTGTGCAGGGTTTGGGCAGGGGTGAGCTGCGGAGATGGATGCTGGGCTGGCTGTGACCCAGAGCCTTGGGAGTTCCCGGCTCTCCCTCTGTGAGACAGCAGAAGTTAGCCCAACATTATCCCAGCAGTCTCTTTAGCTCTGACATTCTGTGGGTCCACACCACAGGTCCACGTTCTGCCTGGAGATGAGTCAAGTTCCCGAGCACCTAGTCACAGCTGGCAGGTTGAAGCCACACTATGTCCTTATGAAAGAAAGGGGGCTGGTGATGTGTTAAGGTACAGATACCTGAGAAGACCCGCCGAGCACTTCCGTTCGTCGATGAGTGGGTCGCTTTGATTCAGAATCAGTTCAAGGGCAGCTAGCAAGGAGAACAAGAGGGCTGCAGACCCCACTGTGCTACAGATCAGGAGCCTAGCAGCGAAGGAGGCCTCCACCCTCTCTTGAAGCGCCCAGGCGGTGGAAACAAATGAGACCCAGAGCCCACAATGCCATGTGGTTAGCTTTATAGCAGAGAAAAACAAAACGCATGTGCCAAATGTGCTTGACACACTAGATGAATGTATGGATCGTGATAAGAGATGTCAGAGCCCCCAATAAAAGTATTTCCTTTAAAAAAAAAGAAAGAAAAGAATATACCGAAAAACCCAAAACCAACCCCAAACGCTGCTCTGAGGAGGGGCAGGCAGCCACGGCTGCAATCCGGGACTTGCAGGAATGTGTCAGGAGGGAGAGCTTCCTGGCAGGGATTTCAACACTTATCAAAGTGCTTTTTAATAGGAAGGAGATATTTCCAGCTATTTTAATGGATTTCAATGATTCCCGAAGTAGTTTCCAAAGCTCGTCTTGCTCTACATTCAATTACCTTCTCTTTGGAAACAATGTTCACTCGTACCAGGCCTAACTACACCCTGAGTAATATAAACAACTGACAAAACAGAAATGTAACTGGAAACTGCTGTTGGGATGGAACCCCGCAGTGCCCAGAAATGCTTCTTCGTGCTCACCAAGAATTGCAGGAGCCCTGCGCAAACACTCACGGAAAGTTGGGCTCTCATTTAGTGACCCTGGGTGGGGCATGTCCTGTCCCAGGGGCCTGATTTTGTTACATGTGAATTAGGAGATGCTTGTACTTTGCACAAATCATGGGGTGGAGGTGGGGTAAGGAGAGGGGCCACTTTTGCGGTGAGCAGCTCAGGGAGGGCACTTGTTCACTTCACAGCATGCATCCGAAGCATTCTCGGGGAAGAAGGAGAAGGAGTTTTAGGGGGAGAGCGGGGAGCAGCGTTCTTTCAGACAAAGATAAAAAGGTTTCCATGCTGCGGAATTCTCTAAGAATTTAATACCCAACTTGAGTGTGGCTAAAAGAGGGGGTGGGGTCCAGTTTGCAACGTTTCCCCTATGTATTGACTATGGGAACACCTCTTTTCATGCAACATCTTTGTGGATGCGTGTTGTTGAAATCACTTTGGGGAGATAAACTACAGATATTTTACATCTCAGGATCCCTGGGTGTGACTTCTCTTTGCAAAGCAAAGTTTTAAAGTACGACTGGTGTTTGGGTTCAAATACCACAGGAGGACACTAAGGCCACTGGGGCAATGACTGATCCCTTCCCCATCGCCGTGGAAATCATCAGAGTCTGAAACAGAGAGAGGGAAATGGCAGTTCCAGGAGCCCTGGTGGTGACGTGGTTGTGCACTGGGCTGTGAACTGCAAAGTCAGGAGTTCAAATGACCAGCTGCTTCTCAAAAGAAAGACGGGGCTTGCTATTCCCATAGAGAGTTACTGTCTCGCAAACTCACAAGGGCAGTTCTATCTGGTCCTATAGAGTCACTACAAATCGACGAGGACTGAACGGTAATAGATACAGGGAGCCCCTGTGGGGTAGTGGGCTACAAGCTGAGCCACCAACCACAAGGTCAGCAGTTAGAACCCACCACCCACAATGGAGGAAGACGGCGCTGTCTGCTATGGTCAAGGTTTACAAAGCCTCGGACACTCTACGCAGGGTCGCTATGAGTCAGAATAGACTTGACAACACTGGGTTTTCGTTTGGACATATCCACCCTGGAGTTACACGAGAAAAACCACACGTCTTTGAAAGAGAGGAGGTTGAGTTAAGGAACCACAGCAAAGGTTCCCATGAAGAAAACAAGATTTCCGTTGTAAAACAAAGAGGCGGAGGGAAAACCAAGTCCAATTAGTGGGTGACTGGGGAGAAGACTGGCGGGGGCTGTTGGCTGAGCTGGGCTTCTCCAGCTCACGGCGATCTGGCGAGCGCCCGCACCACAGGGAAATGCTGCCTGGTCCCGCGCCACCTGCACAACTATGGCTATGTTCAAGTCCACTGCTGTGGCCACTCCACGTCGTCCCATGAGGGCTTGGTTCTCATGGGCCTTCTTCTTTCCTGACCGATGTCCTCTGTTGACGATGACATTTCCGAGGTGGTGGCGTCCCCAGGAAGCCAGCTGGAGTCTTGTCTTCCCTGCTTCCGAGGGGCCTCCGGTGGTCTTCCTTCGGGACGGGTTTGTTCGTCCTCCTGGCAGCCCACGGCATAGCATCGACCTGCTCAGCCCACCCCGCCAGTTGACCCATCAGCTCTTCTTCGGTCTTCCCTCGCCAGGGTCCAGCCTCCACACGCGTGCCAGGCGGTTTGGGAGACCAGACCTTGGACCCTGAAAATGGCACCACCTTAACTTCTGCGAGGACTGAGTTCAGGTGAGAAAAACCTACTGGCCGGATTGAACAGAACTTACATGGGAGTCATACATTGAAAATGTTAAGTGAGAACTGTCCCGGGTTTTTAGAAGAAAATTCGGAGACAATTAACAGGATGAGCACAAATCTAAATGGCAGGAAATCGAAATCCAGGAAATCAATATGGAATATCCGGGAATAAGCACAGGGGCCGAGACGTTGCTTCAGCTTGGAAAACAGAGTCGAAGATGTTTTCTTTCCCATTGTCGAAGCAAGCCGTGAGTCGGCAGGCTCAGTGGGCCCACTCAGCACCAATTACCATGAATGAAAACAGACGGAGGTTGGACATCTCTGAGGGAAAGCCTTAAATTCCAGGGATAGAGAAAATATAACCCATCAGCGCCATAGTGGAACAAAGGGAAACAAGCTACCTCAAAAAGAGAAAAAAGCTGGCCTCAGTTTCCTCCCGAGCAGTATCCTCTGAAGATGATGGGGCGGCAGCTCTCAGAGGACGCTGTGACTCAGGACTTGCACACAGCACTATCCGGGTCACAGGAAGGCCGTCCCAAGCAACCAGGGCCCATAAAACGCAGCTTGCCCTTTTTCATAAAAAAAGAATCGTCTTCGTACTGAGCAATGAAATAAACTAATGGGGAACGTCTGGTATAGAAACATTTTTTAAAATGGGGTGGGGCGGAGGAGGCTAGGGAACCAGGGAGGCCAACGGAGCGGCTGTCGGCACCACAGTCACTGAACGACGGGGAATGGCAAACGTGTTTCTTTTTTTCAATCATTTCATTCGGGGCTCCTACAACTCTTATCAAAATCCCTAAATCCATCCATTGTGTCAAGCACATTTGGACATTTGTGGCCCTTATCATTCTCAAAACATTTTTTTTCTACTTGAGCCCTCGGTATCTCCTCACCACCACCCCCCATAAACCCTTGATAATTTATAAATTATTATTTTTTTCATGTCTTACACTGACCCATGTCTCCCTTCAC
>NW_022103904.1:21406858-21408668 GCF_000313985.2 Echinops telfairi | reverse complement strand
GGTCAGACGCCTGCATCTGAATCCCAGCATCACCCACCCGCTGCGGCCCGTGCTCCAGGCCAGCCAGCCAGGCCAGCCTGCTTTATCACCGCCACCTCCCAGTGCCCTCGCTCCACACTCCTCTCCAACTGTCCTGCCCGGCTCTCATTCCGGCCTCACAGTTTGTCCACTGGCTTTGGCAAAAGCATGAGTCCTGCCCGACCCCCTTGCCTCTCAGCCAACTCCTGCCCCTCCTCCCACCTCAATGCACCTTCTAAAATGGTCGTTAAAGACCTTTAGTGACTTTCAAGGACTCTCCCGGTCCTTAGAATCAGCAGCCATTGAGGTCACCCGGATTCAGACTCATGGTGACCCTGTGTGTGTCAGAGTGAAACTGCATGCCAAGCGGTCTGCAGTGCCTGCCTCACGCAGGAGATGGCGTGCTTTTCCTCTGCGGTGTCTCTGGGCCAGTGGTGCTCAACCTTCCGGAAGCCATGACCCTTTTATACAGTTCCTCCTGTGGTGGTGACCCCCTAACCATAACACGATTTTTGTGGCTACTTCATTACTGTAATTTTGCTGCTGTTATGAATCGTCATGTAAATATCTGATATGCAGGATATATTTTCATTGTTACAAACTAAACATAATTAAAAGCATAGTGATGAATCACAAAAACAATATGTCATTAAATATGGTGAAATATTTATTTCTAATGAAAATAAATGAAATTTTGTCTGGAAGCATGGTGTAGCATGGGTAACAGTGTACACGACAGGTACTCATGTGGATAGAGGAGCGGTGTCTCGGTTCCTAAGACCATCAGAAATATGTGTTTTCTGATAGTCTTGGGCGACCCCTGTGAATGGGTCATTCGACTCCCAAAGGGGTTGCCACCCACAGGTTGAGAACTGCTGCTCTAGGTGGGCCCCAGTGAATGTCAACCGTTCAGTTCGCAGCTGAGCGCATGAACGGTCTGCACCACCCAGGGGACCCATAGTCTATCGGGAAGGGTGCAGGCTTCCAGCCTTGGGGCTCCTCACCAGCCACAGTGAATTAGAGCTGGCTCCTAACCTAGCAGCCTTTCCCCCGTGAAGAGGGCAGAGGATTCCTGTCAGAGCGTCAGGAAGGCCTGATTGAGCAAATCCACTCTACTATTTACCTGCTGTGGACCGGGCAGATGATTTAGCTATTCTAAACTCTAACGAACCAATCTGTCTTGGGAGAAATCCAGCCAGACGGTTCCTTAGAAGCCTGGATGGTGAGACTTGGTCCCACGTACTTCGGCTATGTTATCAGGACAGACTGGTCCTTGGAAAAGGACATGGTGGGTGGTAAGACAGCTGGGCAGCTGAAAAAGAGGAAGAACCTCAGGGAGATGGATGGACGCAGCGGTTGCAACAATGGGCTCGCACACGACAAGAGCCGTGAGGACGAGGCCGGATGAGGCCGTGGTGCACTGTGTTGTGCAAACGGTCGCTTTGATTTGGAACGGCCCTGACAGTGCATCAGCATCATCATCAGCTTCAGGTGTCTCATCTGTAAAACGGAGCTGCACTGTGTGAGGCTATCGGGAGGATTCAGTCTCATGACTCACATAAAGGACTGTCCACAGCTCCTGGTGTTGCAAGCACTTGAGAGTGAAAATGAAAACCATGATTATTACACCTCCCTGACACACACTCTTTTCTGTGCCCGGAACACGTGTTTTTCTTCTTAAACCAACAAATTTCTACTTCTCCTTTATGTTTCAGCTCAAATGTAAGCCTTCACTGCAGTGTGCTGGAGGGAGAAGCAATCTTGTCGCCCAGCAGATGGTATCTCCTTGCTA
>NW_022103904.1:21383562-21403240 GCF_000313985.2 Echinops telfairi | reverse complement strand
GCCAGTGCTGAGATGTTTCCAATGACATTGGATCCAAAGGCTTTGTACCCACTGGCCGGTGATCTGCATTCGGCATCATTGCATGTGTTTCATGAGTCAGAAGATTGATATCGGGAATATGGGCTAATATCAGATTTATGGACTTTATCTGCACTGGGCTGGGATGTTTTCTCAATGTTCAACTGCTCTTGTATATAAATCTTTTTCTTATACACATAAGTGTCCATGGATTCGTTTCTTTAGTCTACCTGGACCAACACAACATGATGTACAACACGCAAACAGCAAGGCGATTGTAGATGAGCTCACGGCAGATATGAGTTAGCTGCTGCAGTGACGGGTCTGGCCTGACTACTGTGGATTCCAGCCAAAACCCCCAAATAACCTCAGGCCTCTGGCATGCGGTGGCCACGGGTTTCTGACAGTCTCACAGCCGAGGAGAGAGAAATGTCAGCCCCACAAATGAAAAGCACACAGGGATGGCGGCACTGAGCCTCCCTCCTCCTGACCCGGATGGTCCTGGTGTGAGGTCAGGTTAGCCAAGTGCCCCGTCCCCTGGGCCAGACCTTGGCTCTCCGGTGTGGATACACTGCCTGTTGACTAGACATTTTCCACGGATTGTTGTGTGATGAACCAAGAGGATTGGGTGACGGTTACTGGAAAAGGAGGTATTAATTACAGAAATGGTTTGCAGCCCGACGTTGCCTGCTCATCTGTGAAACGCAAGGTGACAGTGGTGTGGGAGGGCGACTAAACATCTTCAGGCTTAGTAGAGCTTCTTCGGGACTCTGCACACACCTCACCTGGGTGGTTCCTGCCAAACTCAACAACGTAAGGATCAGGTGCAGGCACTCACTGATTTCCGTGGGGACACTGCTTTCTGTTTTCAGTCACACTCCCAAATATTGTTAGTTGCCAGCCAGTTGGCCCTCGAGCCATGACTACGGATGCCATGCACAATGGAAGGAAACACAGCCCACTCGGTGCCATCTGCACAGTCGGTTGTAGATTAGATGGCTGTGATGGCCCTGTGGGCATTCGCTGGTTGGTTTTTGGAAGTGCATCTGCATTGCCAGGACTCTTGTCCTAGTCCACCTTAGTCTGGAAACTCCCTGGAAGTTTATTTAGACTCACACAACACACATGCTTCCCCGACAGATAGGCTGTGGCCGTACATGAGCTGCATTGGCAGGTAATCCAGTTTGGTTTCTCCCATGAAACTTGAGAATACCACCCATGTACGCCCAGACTTACATAATATAAAGCCCTGTGAGGCTGAGGAAAATATGGCTAATTGGAAAGAGCACTGTGAACTAGCGAGGGCTTCTGGGAGATCTCAGAACCCACTTTGTGATTTACATTTCACTTGGAGGCAGGGAAGTACGATGATACAACTCCTTGTCTCAGGAAAGCCCTCGTGGGCTGCCAGAAACATCAGCTCACACAGGCCTGATGCGTTCTACCAACTACACTCGCTTCTGCTCCCCTCCAGGTATTTTCAAAGTCAGCCCTCTGAAATCTTCATACTTCCTAATCAAGGCATTATTTATCCTCGAGCTGCTCCAGTTCACAAGCAAGCAAGGGCTGCATTCCTCATGGACATTTACAAGGCATCACCCGATCATTCACTGGGCGACTGTCCCATTTCCATGATCTTATAAAAGCCTGAGCATGTCAGCCACTTCATTGCAGGCACCTCATCTAGGGCAGATGACTGTCTCTACCACCTCAAACGATCTCTGGGAAAATTGATTCTCTTTAGGGAATTCTGGCTAGAAATTCCTTCACATGCCTATATTCCTAGGTCATGTACTTCCTTTGCCTAGGCCAGAGCTTTTTCCTTCATTATCCACCCACCCACCCACCCACCTACCCATCTAACCCTCACTAAGTACATACTATGGTACCAGGCCTGAGTTAAGCACTGGATTGAGCAGATCAACAAAGCGTGAAGGCTCCGAAGGATTCCTGGCAGCACTGTAGGTTAGGTATCGCGCTATAATCCCAAGGCTGGCAGTTCAATCCCACCAGCCAGTCTGATGTAGAAAAATGAGGTTCGGCTCCCATAAAGACGTATAGTCTCAGAAACCCTATGAGTCAGAATCAATTAGAAGGCGGTGGTTTGGTGGCTTTGACTGGCTAATGAGGCAGATTGAAATATAAACAGAATATACAGAACAGTACTAACTAAGGATGTATCAATCTATCAAGAGCAGAGGACTAACTGCCACAGAGCAAGCATCTTCAGCAACGTATGCCGTAGACAGGAGGAACCATTGTTCTTTCAGGAAGCAGTGCTGTAGACAGGAGGAACCATTGTTACGTCACGAAGCAGGACCGTTATTCAGAAGCTCAATCATTGTAAAAACACAACCAAATAAATACGAAAACAAAAAAAAGTTACCGCTGCTTTAATCAAGAGGGCATCTTTGGAAAGTTCACTGATTTCATTAAGGTCATTTTCCCCTGGTTATTAAAGTCATGTAAAATTTGGAAAATGTGAAAATGAACAGTGAAGGAAAAGAGTCAACAACTGGTGACACAGACAAGACAATGATTGGTGTTGCATGTGAAAAATCTCAGTGCTTGAACACGCGTTAGCAATGAATAACTTAAAATAAAACTGGGATCTCCATATGCATGTGTTATAAGCTACTATTTTTCCGAACACTTTTAGTACTCTGGCTCACTTGTAAAGTGAGGTTTTGAAAGTGTGCCTGTTTAATGCTTGTGATAGGTAGGTTTGTTGTGCCAACATGGTCAACGAACACATGTGAGATTAATTGAAGGGCGGAGATAAAGGGCTCGGTGAACCTCACCTCTCTCTCTCTTGCTCTTTGATCATCGGAGCAGTGTGCAGCTGCCTTGTTTGTTCTGTGCCTCCATTTTCAAGCTACACTATCTGTGGGACACCTAACCCGTGGACTGTGTCACTGTAACTGGAGGTTCCTTCAAGACCTGCTTCACCATGCTACTGGAAGGTACATCTCTTGAGCTGGGGACTGTTGGACCCTGTCATCTGGCTGACTGTTGGTGACCTGTTTGCTGTCTGTGACTGGATAGCCTGAATTCTCTATGGAGGACTACCTGGTGACCCTCAAGACTTGAAGGACTGCCAGTGTATTAGCTGTCTCATGGAAGTGAGTTGCACTGAGCCATTTGTCCTGCTTTATATATTAATTGTTTATTTCTTATGTCATCTATCGATCTGTATAAATATATATAAAGTTATTAGTGTCCTGGCTTTGTTTCTCTAGAGAACCCTGTCTAACACATTGCTGGTCTGGTGTTCTAGCATATAGATGTTTCATGCTATTGTTAAATGATTCTCCATCGTTGAAATTTATATTAATTCAAAAGTTTCATAGTTACTTTAATGCTCAAGTGTACAACACATACATATATCTAACTAATTCCTTTGGAAAATTCCTTGAAGTGCAATTCTTGTATCTTAAGGAAGGCAGAGTTGAGCACATACTGCCAAGAAGGTCTGCATTACTTATATTCCCACCAGCCATACAGCTGGCCCGTGAATAACATGGATTTGAACTTAAGAAGGTCCACTTGGACACACACTCTTTTCAGAACACCAGGAGCTGCTAGTCAGCTGCACGGGTGCAGCTCAGCTCTGGGCTGCATTGCATGTGGCAGTGGAAAGTGAGCCCCCGTGGGTTTTCATCACGTGTTTCGCGCAAGACTGGAAACTTCGAATAGCACCATGGGATCCCCACGAAGTGCCACTAGTGATGCTGGAAGGGCTCCCAAGAAGCAGAGGAAAGTCCTGATGTTTCAGAAAAGGTTTCATTGCTTGCTACGTAGAGTGTGGTCTGCGGGTTCTGCTGCCTTTGGGTTCAGGATCGATGAATCCAGCTTAAGGACCGTTGTGAAAAGAAAGCAAGGGAATCTGCAGGGCTGTTGGTGGAGCGATGCTAGCAGGAGCAAACGCTTTTTGGGGAAATACAGTTTTTATGTGGGGGAGTATATTATTCATTTCTACCATCCATACTGCAGTCTACAGTGCAGTGTTTCCCTGGCTGCCTGTGTCCTCAATAAGGCATCGATTCAACAGCAGGTTATCTGTAGTTAAGTTTGGGGAGTCACACATTATACGTGGACTTTTAACTGGAGGAAGGTCAAGGTCTATAGACTCTTTGCTGTTCTGGGGTCAAGTGTACACAAGCATGCATGTTTCTCAACCTTAGCCATCCTGGGCATTTTGTCTTTTTAATTTTTCATCATTTGGGAGGTAATAAAAATGGTATCAAATTATTCTCATTTCAAATGGTTTTCATAATTAGTAAGGCTCAACTTTTCCCAGAAGCTGAGTGTATACACACACACGAATACACACATATGCATGCGTGTACACGTGTTTCTATATACTTTAAATATTCTGCTCATAGCCTTTGTCCTCTCTCACTTGAATACCTATATGCCTCCTGGTAACGTTCCTCCTGTGGTCCCAGTTGTGCCTTCTGGAATATCCAAGTAAGTTTAATTCCTCCTTCATGCGACACCCCCTCAAATACTTGAAGACAAAAATCATGTCTCACTTTCTCCAAGATAAACACCCCTGGCTGTTTCAGTCATTCCTCCTGTGGCAGAGTTACAAGCACAGCCAATGAAGGCTTACTGCCCCATACGGGACACAAAACAGCATATGGTCTCAAGTCTTGCCCCGGAGAACAGTAAGACCGGTTCCCAACTTCAAGGATTCAGAGTGTAGCAGAGATGATCAAGCAAGTAATGGGCTTTGGAAAAGATACAGCGGAAGCCCTTAAGGAGAAACGGATTTAATCTGTCGGGAACGGGGGTTAAGGCTGGGTGAGAATGCAGGTCATCACCATGGACCTCGTAGTATAGAGAGACCAAGCGCACATGTCTATTGCAGCTTCTTTCAAGATAGGTCATGTGTCTAAGGGTCGGAAAAGAGGGCGCACCATGAGGTCCTATTCCCGTTTTTAAAAAAAGCTAAACGGAGTAAAAGCTTGCTTGTTTGACTGTAAGAGTGGTGGGAAGAGCAATACACAAAAAGCTCCATAAATCCTGAACTTCGGTTTTTGTAAGTTGGAGGGGAATTTTCAAACAGGTGCAAGACACTATAAAAACAAAACAAAAAGTGCCATATGACTGTAGGAAACATTGCCCTGGCTCGTCTTTACAGACCCTCCGGCTCCGGCTGCCTGAATGTTCCTGGGGCCCCAGCCTCCTTCCTCTGACTACCTACAGGATGCTGAGGGTCTGCCTTACTGTGACAATGGCAATGCCCTTTCTAACAGGCAAGCAGTCAAAGTGATGATGACTACTTCCGAGCCCAAACTGACAAGAGCCAAGTGTCTGGAGTTATGCGGACGATTGACTAACTACAATAAAAACAGCATCAGGAAGAATGAGATGATCAGTATGGAACGCAGTTCCCCGGAGCGTCCTCAGAAAGACTCTCTTGATACTCCAGGGGTACAGAGGGCCATTGATAAGGAACCCCACAGGATGACTGAATTGCACTTGGATTAACCATCAGCTTCTGGAAACTCCTTTGAAACTGAAGATCCCCTTGCTTGTATTCATGGGGTTAACACCTCTGCATGTTGGCGTGAGTTTCTTTTGTAGGGTATCAACTCAGACATGGAATTGCTACATCAGTACTACTTACCCAAGAAGGTCAACATGCTCAACCCATGTGTCTGGGTCTCTGGAGCTCACCAACACTGAATGAGAACTCCTACTTCTCCATAACCTCAGTTGGATCTTTAATGGTTTGGGCCAAGATGATAAAAATGAAAGTTTTTCATTCCAGTTAACGTGAATGTAAGCAATAGTGAAGCTGAGCATAGTAGCACATGGGGTTCCTTTTCTTGACTATCGTTTGCCTATGATCCATTGGATTATGGTTTAACTCATTGATCCGCAGAAGTTCTTTAAATCCTTCTAAACTCGTGCTAAGGAGCTCTGGTGCTGCTGTGAGATACGTGTTGAACTGTTAACTACAAGGTCAGGGGTTCAAGCCTACCAGCTGCTCTTTGGGAGAAAGTCGAAGCTGTTTTCTCCCATAAATATTTCATCTTGGAAACCCCATAGAGAGTTGGAATTGACTCATTGGCCATGGATCTTGGGTAAACCCATGCTAACCCCTTAGAAGATATTGGAAATATCTTCTCTTTGTGATTTATATTTTAAGGATGATATCTAATTGTGCAGAAATTCACTATTTTGATTTAGTAAAATGCAACATTAAAGATATAGAATCTGTACTTTTTATGTCTTAAGCTACCTCTCCCTGTTATTTTGGAACATACACGTCTCTATTTTTGCCCCCATGTGTTATATTCTTGAATCAATTCCAAATCAGAATAGCACTGTCCCATAGGGTTTCTAGGCCAACATCGTCACAAGACCAAATTGCCAGATATTTCCATGCCTGGAAGGCCTGGGGGCTCCAACAGCCCACCTTCCTTTGTCAGCCAAGTGCTTACCCATGATGCTACTGGCGCCATTGCCCATTTCTCCACATAGCTGAAATGCTTGCATTCCATAAATCCCAAATTTGACTTTTGAGTATGGTAAGAGAGAATAATCTAATTTTATCCAAGCCCTTTCCCCATAGAATTAGTTTAAAATTTCTAGCATCAGCCATGTGAAGTTCTGAGATCTTACGTCTTAGTTTCATTATATAACAGCTCATAGAAAACGTGTGCAAGGTGTGAGGTAAGTCCCCCTCTTCCTCCAGATGGCTGTTGTTCTTCAAGTTCATCTTGAGAAATCTTGACTTTTTACCATTAAATATCAATCTCAGGGTCAACTAGTCAAGTTCTGGGGGGAAATGATTTATTTCAAAACATTTTGATTGAAATAAGAAGACATTTACAAAGAATGTAGGACAACTCCTTTCTGATAAGAATATGGTAAACCTAGTCATGTTCTTAGATCATCTTTCATGGCTTTAAAAAGGTATATGCTCTTAATTTTTCAGTAGTATTTTCTCGTCTTCAGCAGCATTATCAAGCTCCTATTATTTCCATTTGTTTATAGACTTTCTTGGACTTTTAAAATATACATCATGTGCAAGTAACAGTTCAGTGTCTCTCATTTTAACTCTCAATGATCTTTCCGAGACATCCTTTCTCTTACTGGCCTGGCTGGGGTTTGCCAGTACAATGCTGAGCAAAAGTGGGGTGAAGGGGATGCTTGTTTTTCCAATAACTTTGTGAAGCCCCCTCGTAGACAGCATAATTTACTCATTTCCATTTGGGGAGTGTGCTAGTGACATATCTGTTGTCGATTCGAGATTTATGAGTGAAGGGGTGGAGTTTAGCCTGTCAATCGGGTCACAGTTTGATGTCCTCATAAGGAGATAAATAGCTCGCTGGCAGTGGGACACAGGCTCACTCCCTGGGAGACATTCCTGATCAGAAGCTACATGGAGCTACCCTGATGCAGCCAGAGCCGTGGGAGCTGGAGGATCCACGTGGAGACCCCCGCCAATGCTGAGATGCTTACACTGCCACTGGATTCACAAGACTTCCCACCCACTGGCCTGTGATCGTCCTGCATTCGGCATCATTGCATGTGTTTGGTGAGTCTGAAGGGTACTTTATAGATTGGTATCAAACTTATGGGCTAATACCGAACTTATGAACTTGATCTGGACTGGGCTGGGGTGTTTTTCTCAATGAATATTGCTCTCTCAATTGCTCTCGTATACAAAGCTCTTTCTCATACACATGAGTCTTCCTGGATTTGCTTCTCTAGTCTACCCGGACTAACACAGGGAGGGGGTGCTTCTAATATTTAACCAGTCAGTAGGAATGTCACAATAGGTTTCTGATCAACATCCTTTTCCGATTAAGACAGTCCTTTTCTCTTCTTAGCTTAACAATGTTTTTGTTTATCCATTTCATTTATAACCACAAGAGAACTGACTTCCAGGAACAAGAGAAGAGTCCCTGGGGTTGGTGGAAGGGTAACTGGAAGAGGGGCAGAGAACTTTCTGGGCCCAAACCAAATCACAGCTGGCGGCGAGGCATTAAAGTCCTTCCCCCTAGGAGATCTGTTGAAGATGTCAAGGAGAGAAGGAACAGGACCGCTGAGAAAACCTCATCTTTGCGATCCAGGCACAGGGCCCTTTTCCGATCCAGGATGGACCAGAGCACCCTGTGCCAGGCTAGCAAGCACAATGAGTGCTTCTGGTGACCGGGTCAGAGTTGGAGAGACACCTGGAGACACAGGTAAACAAGGAAGGCCGAAAGCTGAGGGACCTTTGAAAGGAGCTCCCCAGCAGCCCACCCCCCAACCTTAAGCATCCATACCACACCCCTGGAGCAGTGGCTCTCAGCCAGGAGAAATCGTGCCCCACAGGGAACAGTTGGCAGGGCATGGGGGTATTTCTGGTTGTCACAACTGGTGGGGAGGAGGGATGCTACTGAAAACTAGTAAGTCGAGTCCAGGATACTTCTAAATACCCGACAGTACTCAGAATGTCCCTCATAACAAACACTTATTCCACCTAAAATGTCAAAAATGCCAAGGCTAGAGGAAGGCAACGCTGGTGGTGCTCTTAGGAGAACTGCAGCCACAACAAAAGCCAAATCTAGTCCAACTGTTGAGTGGATGGACTCAGCCCCAGAGCCCCTGGCCTGGCATCAGTACGCTCTCCCTTAGTCTTTGCTAGGTTACACGTGGTCTTATCGATTATATCAGTAGCTGTAGCCATCTATGTATACTTATCACACACACACACACACACACACACACACATGCATGAATGATAACCTACTCACGATAAGCAAAGCCATCAACAGACTTCGTTTCAGAGACGGGCACAGTTGTTAGGAGTTTAAAATAATTATGATTGATACGTTAAAAGCTCTAGTGGAAAGGCGAGATGGCGTGCACACAGAGATGGAGACTGTCAGCAGAAATGATAAAGAGAGTCAAGTGGAAATGCTTGAAATAGAAATACAGTGACAAGGATGGACATGTCCTTTGATGGACTCATCAGTCCACTTGAAAAAGCCAAGAAAGAATCGGTGACTTTGAAGACAGGTGAGTAGAAATGACCTAAATTGAAACAGGAAATGAAAATAAGAAATAAAGAGAAAAGACTGAAAAAATATATAACAGCTCTTCAAAAGCTATGAGACATATTCAGATGGTTCAAGGCACGTGTGATTAAATCCCGAGGGGGGCGGGCAAGAAGAGAAGGTGAAGAGAGAAGATGAATGAAGGAGAATGAATTGTATGAACAGAAGAAGTGTCTGACGAGATAATCAATGAGATTATTCTAAAAGGAGAGACAGACATCAAAGCACAGCTTTGGGCTGCTAACCAAAAGGTCAGGAGTTTGAAACCACCAGACTAGGTTTTCTGCTCCCGTAAAGACTTAAGAGTCTCAGAAATTTCAGAGAGCAGTTCTACCCTCCCCTCTAGGGTCACTCTGAGTCAGAATGGACGTGATGGCAATGAGGGGGGGGGGGAAGGTATGTGTTTTTGTATGGATCTCCATTAACAACCCCCCCTCTCTCATACACACACACACACACACACACACACACACACACGGATGTAGAACAGTTGCTAACAGTGTATTTTTCATTTACTTTTGCTAAGTTCTCCGGAGGGTTTCACTGGGCCAGGAGCCACAATTGCCTAGTTGGCCTGGCTTTGATTCCCTTCTTGATGTGCCATGTTTACATGCAGCCTCTGACCGACACGCTGAACAGATGTGGAGCTCCGTCTCAAAGGTGATGTCACGCCCACCCAGAGCTCTGAGTAGACACGGCATTCTTATTCTTTGCCCTGGACCCACACAGCTTCCCCTCACACAGACTTCCTCACACAGCCTTGGCTTCATACAGAGCACAGTTCCCCACCCTCCACCCCATTACCATGCTTCGGCCCCAACGTTCCCTTTCCTGTACCTGTACGGAGGTGAGAACAAAATCCCCAAGTCATTAGGATTTGTACCTGGATCTGACCACCTCCTGGGCCGACCGGACATCCGTGTGCGGGTGCACTTACCTTTGCAGCAATGCGTCTTCTCGTGGCTGGCACCTGAAAAGTCCCCTGGGTTGTCTTGCCGTTTAAGCTACAGAGGGATACCTGCTTCCTGTTACATTTTACTCAGCACTTCAGTTTTCTGGAGTAGGAGTGTAGAGGACGGGCAGTATTCCAATATATAAAGTGTTTCTTTTTAGCTGCCGTCTTATATTTTTGCCCCCAGGTTTCATACATGGTGGCTAGACATCCAGGATGTACCACTTCCTATTCGACTCTAACAAGCATACTGCACTTTCATGTATAAAATAGTGTGCGTACTATTCTACGAAACATGCTTAGTGCTAAGTTTAAGACAAGCAGGTATAAGTTAGTTAAATGCATTTTTCTGCCCATTTAAAATGTTTCACTCCACTGGATTTAGTTTGTAACAGATCCCAGTGTACGCAGCCTTAGCCACAAGTATCCTTGCAAATTGGCACTTTTTCTTTATACAGTGCTCTGAGTGACAGAACATGGAAATTACTTGCTAGGGCTCCAATTACTGCTATATAATTAGCTCTACTTAGAAATCTTTGTTTCAAACAGCAGGCATGTTCTAACTGCCCTGAAAGAGTGAGGCTCAGCTTCCTTCTACAAGGATGCATTTCTAACAGGAGACCACGGGTCCCTGCACATGGTACGGTGATACGAGACCACTTCCCAGTGGGCACACATGCGGCTTCTGGTTACCTGCTGGAGGCCAGGCCTTGATGTATCCCGTGCAGTGGACCACCGCATACTGGGCTTCGCCTTCTTTCACGGGGCCAAGGCCATTCCTAAAGAGAGAGCATTTCTGAGAGTGTTTTCATCGGACGGGGAGGAGGACAGGCAGATAAGGACTTCTTTGACCTCTAAGCGAATGCATTCACTTGTTGCTCTTGTGATTTCGAGTCTCGACTTCCCATCACCCTGACGTCGCTGCGAAGCCCTGTGGAGCAGGCCTTTCCTACGCTCCCCTCTATGGGGTGGCCGTGAGTTGGAATTGACTCGATGGCAATTGGTTTGGCTTTGTGCAGTCGAAATGTCCTCCTGTCCTTCCAGCCACGGGAAGCCCGATACAGGCATCTCCCACTTCACTCCCTCTTCACGCAGGTGACTCGTTAGCTTAAGGGACCTAAGCTCCCTACCACAGCCCAGCCCCCAAACCAGAAAGGGCTACTGACCTGAATCTTTTCCTCATGGTGGTGATTCTGTTCAGGGGCAGGTGATCCAAAGGAGCATTTCCACACCTACGAGTCGATAAATGGATGAGATGAGCCAAGACCCAGGCATGTGCATCAAATGGACAGTGTTGACACCGGTAGGTGGGCCTGGGCTGGTATGGACAGATTGACTTGGGCAGGGCTCACTGACAATGTTTTCCCAACGTGTCACTGAAGGCCAGAGAGTGGGACCCACTTCCCAATTGTTGCAGGCCCAACCCACAAAGTGCAGGCGACATGCTTGGGCCTATCAGCCATTCAGTGTGACTGGGTGGCTTTCAGGAACAAGGGCTTGTTGGGGGTGGGGTGGGGGGAGTGATGACAATAACAGTGTCTCTTTAGGCATGAGCAGAGACCTCAAGTCAAAACAGATGTTGCCCACGTAATGAACAGCAGCATCTTCTCAGGCTTCAGATTTACAGCTGTAGAAACCCCATCTCCTCCCCTCCCATGTTCCAGCACTGGGAATGACCAGATAGCCGAGATCCTGTGGCTGGCAGAGGAAAAGTAGGGGCTGGGGGTCTTTCTATGGGTCCTTCTCTGGAAAACAGGGTGCCACACTGCCTGCCGTGGCCTCCCCTCTCCGCATGGTGGTCAGGCTTGGACTGGCACCTGGAATGCTCACTCTTTAAGTGTGTTGCCGTTTCCCCAACTACGTGCCATCTCCTGAGGTCTTAATCATTAAGGCCATAAAGAAAAGAGCACTAGTTTACTGAGGTCTTGGGCAGCGGCCAAATCTGATGCGACCAGGCAACAGGAGCCATCCATTCCCTTGCTGCCCTTCCCTGGCAGACTGTGCCCAGTGTCTTGCAGAAACTAAGCTGGCACGCACCACTTGATTTGGAAGAGACGGTCATGCCCTCGGCAGATGGCAGGGCTGCCCACCTCCGACGTGACGCCAGGCAGTGTTGGGCTGACAGGGAGGAAACCAACTCAGAGCACTTCCCCAGAAGGGGGTCAGGGCGGAGAGGAGACGAGGTGAATTTGGTGGTCAGGGAAATGCAGATGGCATTTCAGATAGTCTACTGCTAGCAATGGCGTACTGTGATACTTGTAGTAAGTGCGCTCCTGTGAGACTAGCATAGCTGGTGTAAACATTTACACTGCGTGCGCTACCCTAAATGCCACTGGTGTTCCAAATACCAGCAGAGTCACCCTGGGTGGGCAGTATCAGTGGTGCCTCCAGACTAAGTCTGGGATGAAGGGCCTGATCATCTACTTCCACTCTGTAACCCAATGAAAACCTTCCAGGTCACAATGGAATATTGTCTGACCTGCTCGCTTCAGACACATCGTCAGGAAAAAGCAATCGCTGGGGGAGGACGCTGTGTCTGATGAGTAGAGGGCACACGAGGACATGGGGGCCCCTGATGAGATGGAGTGGCCACGCTGACGGACTTGGACATGTGGGAGGACCGGGCAGCGTTTCATTCTGCTGTGCAGGCGGCCGCCAGGAGTCAGAGTCACCTTGGTGGCGGTGAACAGCAATAACCAGGTGTCCAGCAAGCCAGAATGCACATTTACCCCCTCTGCCAAAGCATCACGGGACGAACCCACCGTGACTGACAGCCTTAATTGAGGGACATTAGCAACATGAATCTAGGGTGAGTCCAGCTCCTCCTGCCAGCTAAACAGAGGGGCAGGCAGTCTTCGAACACAAGCCTAAAGCAAACGGGGACTCACCTACATTGTCACGTCAGCATTATTCTTGTGACCGGGGCCAGTGATGAGGGTGATGACCCCAGAAATTGTGAGCTGGATGCCCACAATCTCGGAGGGAGATTGTTTTCTGGATGGATTCCAGATTGCAACTTGAAGCAGAGCAGACTCGGAAGAAAGGATCCTGACCCTCAAATCCCTGCAGGAACATTTCTTTTTAAAAGGCGCCCCGCACTAGCAGAATAGACAGGTAAACTCTGGTATGTACACAGGAGAACGAGAAGCCTGTGGCGCACCTCCCTCACCACAGGATGGACCTGGAGGCCCTCATGCCGAATGAAATCAGCCCACGACGAAAAGACCACTGTGGCAGGAGATCGCTATTGTGAGAAAAGAGGTTCACACCCAAGGAAACATTCTTTGATGGTTGTCGGAGGTGGGAAGAAACGGGAGGGAGGGGAAATCACCGAGAGACTCCAAAAACCACCAGACTCAGTCCCTGAGTTGATGCTGACTCATAGCAACCCTGTCGACCCCATAGGATCGAGAGGGTAGACCTGCCGCTGTGGGTTTCCGAGACTGTAACTCTCTACGAGAGGAGAAAGCCCTGCCTTTCTCTGGAGTCTGGTAGTTTTGAGCTTTGGACTTTGGGGATCGCAGCTCAACTCGGGAGAGCCACACACAGTAAGAGGGAGTTTGGCAAAATATGATGTCGTTGGCAGGGGAAGAGACCACAGAAACAAGTAAAATGGAGCAAAAGAACCCTGCTGGTTCGAAGGGCTCAGCTCGAGAGGAGAGAGGAGGAAGGGCCCATCCCAGCAGAGATCATCTTGAGCTGAGACCAACTCACGAGTCTGTAGAGAAAGGGGTTCCTGTTCTTTATCGTTACTATTTTAGTACATTTTTATTTGATATTTATTTTTTCAAAAACATGTTGAATTAGTGATAATAAATGCTCATTTTAAACCATCCGCTGTCTGGAGCTTCCTCAGGGCCAATAGGTACACAAGTAGCAAACCACAGCTTGTAGCGGTCAACAGGTGGGTGAAAAGGGGCAGTTGTGAGCAGCTCACCTGGGACAGTGGCTGAGGCCCCAAGTGTCCACAATGGAGGCACCGTGGCCAAGAAGAGAAGGAGGTCTGATAGGCCTGCTAGGTTCAGCTACTGATGTGTGGAATCAGCGGACTGACATTGTTTGGGAAAGACTGGAGTCACTGGGGACCTGCTCTCTCTCTGCCCACACTCCCCAGTCCTAGAGCCGCGTTCGACTGAAAGCTACCAGACCCCAGAAAGGTTGCAGGCTTGGGTGTGAGTGGAGATGCTCACAGAGAGTTTGAGAGAACACAGGTGAGGGATGGCAGAAACGAGCTCCTTGTCTGAAGGAGCAACAGCCTTGTTCACCTGCCTGCAACGCCCATTCCTCTCAGCTTTCCCTGTGAAGGGAGGGACTAACCTCAGCCCACATCTTCGGGACCCACCGGTAGCACCTGACTACTGATGACGCTCTAGAAACCCCGTGGTTCACACTCTGTGTCTCCCCCGCTCCGCTGCTCCTTCGCACCCTCCAGGCTCTTCTCTAGCTCCCTGCTTCATGTAGGAGCACCCCAAGGACTCAGTCCTCTGACCTCCTCTCTTCTCTATCTACATAGACTTCTCATGCGGTCTCCGGCTTTACATACCAGCTCCGTGATGTCAGTCCCCAGTCTTTATCTGCAGCTACAACTGCTCCCTTGAATTCCAGAATGGCATGTCCCACTGCCTGCTGAATTTCTCCATTTAGATGCCTGATAGGCATCTCCACCTTCAAATGCTTGAAATTCCCATCTACCCAACACCAGCCCCTCCAACATGCTTGCACTATCTTACAAAACGGTAACTGGGCTTTTCTGGTTGGGCAGGCAAACATCGCAGACTTCAATCCGAATTCTGCCCTGATTCCTATCCTGCGTGCAGGCTGGCCCTGTCTTTGCCATATATTCAAGACCTGAGCTCATCTCACCATCATTACTCTCAAGACACCTGTAATCTCCTTTGATATCACAGGACATTACCATTGCCTCGCTTTGACTCTGTTCTCCCACTGTCTGTCCACACACCCCATTATCCCACCCACCCATCTATTCTCCACCCAAAGTGAGAATAATGTTTTGAAGTGTACTTTAGAACATGTCACTCATATAACCAACTGCCAATGACTTCCCATCTCATTCTGAGCACAAGCCAAAGTCTTCGAAGGCAGACAGATCTAATACACCATGCTCCGTAACATCACCCCTTTCCAGTCTTCCTCAACCCCCAGTACTCTCCTGAGAGAGTAATCGCCCTGTTGCTCCTTGAACAGGCTGATCACATTCTTCCCTCGGGGCCTTTACACTAAAAATGTCAACACAGGATATCATAGTGAAAGACTAGTTATAAATAAATGGGTTGTTGCAAAGAAATAGAAAAGTAAGAATGAAATCAAGAGGTCTTATATAAGACATACTGAAAAATATTGAGCCAGGAAGGGTTGGATTTGAGAAAGAGCTGGAAGGATGAGGAAAGTTGACAGAGGACACCAGTCTAAGGGTGGGGAGGAATGGTGGCAGATTGGACAAACAGGAGCAAGGAGACCCTTCCATGAAGACCAAGGAGCCTGTTGTTCACATGTTGAGGTCCAAAAGATGGGAGCCCCTGGGCTGGAACCAAGTCGGCTTCTAGATCTTGGCAGAAACGGCGGAGGCTCTTAACCGCAGATCGCAAAAGGGAGCAAAGCAACTCGGGCCCTGGTTCACCCACACTGACCTCATCCTGCAGATGAAGGACCGGCGGGAGCCCATGCACATCCTCATGGACGATTGCTGCCCTTCTTTCTTGACTGTCCCAGTCTTCAGGTCCAAGATCCGGCCTGAAAGAGAGAAGGATGCTTGCATGAACCCTTGCCTTTGATTGGGGGTGACATGGGGAGAGCATTCCCCAAATGAGGGCAAATGGGGTTGTGGCTGTTGTTAGTTTCTTGGAATTCCCAACATTCTTTGGCCGAAAAAACCACAGAAATCAATGAAATCCATTTAATTCAAAATGCTTTGTTTTCTTCACAGAACAGTCTACCCTTGCTGGCTCTGCTTTGTCAGATCACATGGTTTTCGCTCCCTGCCTCCCATTGCAAATGATTTTTGCCAAGGTCACCAATGTCCTTGTTGAAAATCCAAAGCATGTTTGCCTCTCTCTCTCTCTCCCTCTTCCTCTCTCTCTGCTTTGCTGCTTGTCACATGCTGAACGTCACACACTGAGTCCTTCTGGAGACTTCTCTATTCTGTCCGCCCCTTAACTGCTGGGGTCCCTCGGAGGCTCCAGCCTCAGCCAGCTTCTTATTCTATGTCTCTTGATACAGGTTTATGCATTCCAAGGTTTGAGGACCACCTCTGCTTGCCAATGATTCACAATCCTCGCCGACACACTTACGGATTCAGTTTCATCCCTCTCAAACATGGGTTGGAGTCCTAATACTTGTGGGAAAACCCTTATAAAAACCTCAAACCCAACCTCACTGCCCTCGAGTGGATGCCAACTCATCGTGACCCTGCCAGACAGGCTAGAACTACCCCCGTGAGTTTCCAAGACTCTCTTTATGGGCGTAGGAATCCCTGTCTTCCTCCCTCAGAGCGTCTGTTGGTTCTGTGTGGCTGACCTCATGGTTAGCAGCCCCACTGGAAACCACCGCCCCAACACTGGAATTCCCCCATGTGGAATCCCTTGTATGGTTGGAAATAGAGGACTAGAGGGCAATTGAGGGATGGAGAATGTGGCAGGTACATAATCTCCTGTCAACTTGTGAAGGAGTGGAGTCCAGCAGGTCAATCAGGTTGCAGCTTGGTGACCTCATTTGAGGTGTTAAAAAGATAAATAGCTCACTGGAGGCCAGATACATCTACTCCCTGTGAGACATTTCTATTGGTAAGTCACATGGAGCAACACTGATAGACCCAGAGTCCTCCATTTGGAGACCCACGCCAGCACTGAGATACTTCTACCACTCCTGGATCCACAAGACTTTCTACCCACTGGCCTGTGATCTTCCTGCATTTGGTGCCATTGTATGGGTTGCGTGAGTCTGAAGAGGAACTTATAGACTGGTATCAATATATGGGGTAATATCGGACTTATTGACTTGATCTGGACTGGGCTGGGATGTTTTCATAATGTACAACTGCTCTTTAATATAAAGTTCTCTCTTACACACATAAGAGTGTCTATGAATTTGTTTCTCTAGTCAACCCAGACTAACTCAGGGAGAAGGGTGGGAGGTGAAATAAAGCGGGAGCAAGGAAGCCCTTCCCTGACTGTCCAAGGAGCCTGTTGTTAATCAGATCATCCCCAAGTTGGGTGGGCACCTAAATCTGACCCTTTGGCCTATAAAAAGAACAGATGATATACAACGTGCAGATATGAGAAGTGATGCTGAAGTTGCTGGCTGAATTTTCACACGTTTTGCTGTCTTTTCACCCCCACCTCCTACACATAAGAATAGATTAGACACAGAACTGCGTGCATGCATGTGGGGGAAGGCAGGTGCCATGTGAAGATGGTCTATAAACCAGGTGTTTTACTCTTAGTACATTAGAGAAACAAATCCACAGAAACTCCTATGTATAAGGGAGTTTTATATAAAATGGTAAGTGTGCATCAAGAAAACATCCCAACCCAGTACTGCCCAAGCCCACAAGTCCAACATTAGCCCATATGTCCAACACAAATCCACAAAGTCCTCCTCCATCTCACAAAACACAAGCAATGATGCTGACTGCAGGAGGAAAGCCGAATCAGTGAATGTGTGAGTATCTCAGCACTGGCAGGGGTCTTCACACGGCTGCTCCAGCACCCAGGGCTGCATCAGGGTAGGGCCATGCAGCTTCTCCTTAGGGATGTCTTGTAGGAAGTGAGCTTTGTCAGCTGAAGCAGGGAACTGACTACGGCAGCTGCACCCTGGTCTGACCATCACAAAGCAAGAGACCTGAGAACTAGAAAGGCGAGGCTCACTGAGCCATTTATCTCTCTGTCCTTCAATTAACCCAAGTGTTTATCAGCCAGGTTGGCACAATAAACTTTAGCTATCTCACCAGGCAAGCAGGGAACACCAGAGATGGCCACAAGGAAGGAATCAACATGGCTGAGATACAGATTTGGACTTTCAGTCCTCAGAACTATAAGGAAATTCATTTCCGTTCTTCACAACCACCCAAGTGGGGGTGTTTGGTCTCCTTAGGTTCGTCACGCCAACATCAGTCCAGCATGAAGGTGAGCACCAGCCCCTCCCTCTTCTCAGCTGCAGAGCCACCGCCTCTTGGTCCATCTCCAAAGCAGCACCCCCACTCTTCAGAGTGACCCTCCACGAGCCCATCAAGTGACAACCTTGGCATGCTATGGCTCGGCATGCACAGGGGCGCCATGCATCGGTATAGACTCAAGGACAACTAGAGCCAATGCAACGATAGGGATGGCTTGTTATCACACACCTCATGAACAGGGCTGGTGCAGCGTACACAGGCAGTGGGCTGCTGAAAGCAAGGGGAGCGGTTTCGAGCTTTCTCCCTTGGGAGAAAGGGGAGGCTGTCTGTCCTGTAAGGATTTCCCCCAGACAGCAGCACGAACACAGCCACCAACAAGGAAAACTACCTCAGTAGTCTGGTTTCCATCACCTATTCCTTCTCCTTCTCCTGCTCTGCCTCAGCCATCGGGCCCCCCACCCCACCCCCACCTCTCCCCGGAGACCAGCAAGAGCTTCCTTTCTATTGCCCAGCTTTCGGCATCCTCTCTCGCTCTCTCTTGCTCTCTCACACATACACATACACACAACTGATGGTGCCCACCTTGGCTTAAAACTTGAGCCCCCAAATCCACCGTCGTCCTGGTCAAGTGGACTCCGGCTCACAGGGACCAACGAAGACAAAACAGAACTGCCTTGTTGGTTTTCCAAGGCTATACATCCGTATGGGAGCAGAACAGCCTCATTTTCTCCCCAGCAGCGGCTGCTGGTTTTGAACCCCCAACCTTTGATGAGCAGCTGACTTTCTTAACCACGATGCCACGAGGGCTCCCTACAAATCCCAGAAGCTGCGAGCATGCTCCACATGTATCCCCACGTCTTCAAGCAGGCTGTGCACACCAGAATTGCACTTCACAGAGCGCTCCCTCCCAGTCTGTCAGTCTCCGGCCGTGTGTACATGTGTACGTGGAGGAAGCCTGAGCGAGCATCTGCTGGTGCGGTGCTGTCGGCAGCCACCCAGTTGACACCTGTCTGTCTCGTTCACAGACGGCTTGGTTTATAATGGCCACGTTAGTGTAAATTGTCACTTGCTAGATCATCTACCAAATGGCAAGCGGTTTCAGCTGTGAAGCGGGCCAGCATGCGCGTCTGTCAAATTCCAACGTGCACTCTGAAAATAAATCACAGCTGCGGAGCACATGCGCTGTGGAACAAGAGGAAATGAAAAAACATTTCCCGGGCCGCTGTCACGACCCTGAGAGACTACTGCCTCCTCGGCTGCTTTGTGTTTTTGTTTCTCTCTGTCAGTCTCTGATTTCCTCCAGCACAAAGAGCCCCCTTTTGTATGCTCCTTCAGAATGAGAGCGCGCCTGTGTGCACTGGGGGTGCCCGGGAAGTGGTGTGTGTGTGTGTGTGTGTGTGTGTGTGTGTGTGTAGCTTTTAAGATGACAGCAAAGAACACTCCAGGGCAGAGCTAATCTGTCACGAGGAGGGGTGTGTGTGTGTGTGTGTGTGTGTGTGTGTGTGGTTTTGTGTG
>NW_022103904.1:21378844-21383339 GCF_000313985.2 Echinops telfairi | reverse complement strand
TTTCTGACAAATGCAATTGCACTGGAGACATCTGCCTGTGATTGGCCGGTCTCTGGCCCCGGACAGTGAAGCCCAACTTAATGGAAATTGACTTGCTCTAGCTTCGTCTGACAGCTGCCCTGTGCACTGGCTACGCTGACAATGGGCCTGCCCGGCAAAGAAGCCAGCCTGGGGTCAGCGTAGCTGCTACGACACTGCTCTGGGTCTTCCCTCCCCTCTACAGAATCCTTGGGCCTAGATTTCAGGGTTGGCTTGAGCAGTTCCCCAACAGCACAATCATCCAGCTAATGCTCACGTGGTCCAGAGAGGCTACCCCTCATCCCATCCCTGGGAGGGCTTATTCCTGTGCAAGCCTGTCCCAGGCCTGTCAGTCCCACCCTGCAGCTTGTCCTTCTGTCTTCAACCACTCACCCTACTCACCTCTGAGGATTCCATTGCCGTCTCCACCCTCATCGTGTCTCCTCATCCTCCTCCAGAAAGCACAGGGTGATACACTCTGGGATTGCACTCAGCCATCATGGCTCCGTCTGATGATGTAACTTCAAACATCCCTCACAGCTCTCTAGACTCACAGGCCTCTCAGTTCCGATCTTTCCCCGGCCCCCTACCTCTGTACACCTCTTTGTGTACAGAGAATGTCTACTGCTTTAAGCTGCCAACATCCTTCTTCCAACCATGTCAACCACTCTCACAGGAAAGACTGACTTCCTCACCCCTTGCTTTGAGCCCCCGTGGCCCCAAGAGTTACGCGTTGGGCTGCTAAGGACAACGTCGGCAGTTTGAACCCATCGGCCCTTCCGAGGGAGAAAGAGGAGGCTTTCTGATCCCGTCCAGCTTTGCAGCCTCGGGAGCCCAAAGGGGCAGCTCTACTGAGTGTGAGTTTAGTTCTTTCTTTTCCAAGTTCACATGGAAAACATTCCGCTCTGAATCAGTGGAACCCCCTTGTCTGGTTCCTCGGATCCAACGTCAGGGTGATCAAATCTGGTGGGAGAATCACGCAGCATGGTTTCCTTGGCCCTGGTGTCACCGCAAATCCAGGGTCTCCAAGTTCACCTCTTCCTCACCCAATCAAACACCTAATCCTGATTTCTTAAACGCGCTTTCTCCCACGCCAGCCCCCACACCCAAATGTCACCACTCAGTTCTCTTCCTGCTCAACCACTGGCCCTACCTCCTACTTTGCTGAGAAAACGGGCAGACTCCACAGAGCACACCACACCCTCCTTTGCTCTGGGTCTGCTCTTTCTGTCCCAGGCCCGGGTCCCATCACCCCAGCCTGATTCCACATCAGTATTCTGACACATCATCTTCCAGACTTTGCTTACATACATCCAGTGATGGGGAGCTCATTACTTCACAAACCAAGG
The DNA here is from genome assembly GCF_000313985.2 of Echinops telfairi. Lineage (NCBI taxonomy): Eukaryota > Metazoa > Chordata > Mammalia > Afrosoricida > Tenrecidae > Echinops > Echinops telfairi. The sequence goes on along the minus strand of NW_022103904.1, from coordinate 21,381,972 downwards.
ATGACTTGGCAGCTCAGAGCATTAGAAAACTCTCTGTGTCCCAGAGTGAAAATAGATCTTTCTAGAATACTCACCCCATTGTTCTACAGGGGTAGAACTGTTTGTTTTGTTTCTACAGGAAACAGGGGCTATGCAGCCTGCTCTGAAGTTGGCCAGGAGCCCTGGTGGTGCAGTGGGTTAAGTGCTTGGCTGCTCACCCAAAAAGGCCAAGGGTTTGAACCCCCAAGCTGCTCCCTGGGGGAAGGAGGCGGCAGTCTGCTTCCATAGAGATTGACAGCCAGAGAACCTGACAGAGCAGTTCCCCTGTGTCCAACAGGGTCACAGTGCGTCCAAATGCACTCACTGGAAGTAGGGATCAAGTTACCGAACGCCCTTGTCCCAAGCCGTTCTCTGAGCTCCAGGTCACCTGTTCCTTCCGTCTGAAAACAGCATGATCTTCCGCCTTCCCTCATCCCAGCTCCTCAGCCTCCCTGGTCCTTGCCGCACTTCCCCTCAGACTCTACCTTGGCACGTGCCAGCACCTCTCCCATGTTCCCATCGTTCTAGGAGATGCGCACACGGTCAACGGGGCCTGCTCTTGTCTCGCCGCTTCCTAGGGTTTGTGGTGGTTGTCGGGTCCCGTCAAGTTGACTCCGATTCATAGTGAGGCCAGACGGCACCGTGGGATCCACTCACCACGGGGTTTCCTCGGCTGTCATCTCTACACCAAAAGATCACCAGGCCTGACCCGGCCTCCACTGCACACGCCAGCCTCCCGGAGTCCCTGGATCGGTCGGAACCACCCATCTCGTGGCTAGCAGTTGAATACTTAACTGCTGTGCTACCCAAACTCCTTAAATACACTTACATATATTACTTATTGAAGCCGCACGGCAACCCTTGAGGTAGATACTGACGCCATGCCCATTGCACGGACTTGGAAACAGAGGTTCAGAAAAAGATAGTAATCTGTCTGAGATGAAGAAGCAAGGGAGGGAGGAGGTACCTCTGTCAGACTGTCTGAAGCCTCAGTCCCAAGCTCTTCCTACCACTCCATCATAGCTTCAGCGGGGTTTGGTTTGGTTTTGCCTGTGCCATGCAAGAAAGAAGGCACTCTGGTAGAGCCATGGGTTAAGCATCAGGCTCCTAAACAAGAGTCGGAGACCCCGGGGCCAGTCTGCTTCCATAAAGACACACAGTGCTGAGAAGCCTAGGGACAGTGCCACTCTGTCCTGGGGAGCAGTGAATTACGTCAGGCAGATCCCCCGTCACAGCAGAGGCTGCTGTTGAACTTGCACGCTGGCTTCGGATATGCTTTCCTTCTGGTCCCTTCCCAGAGCTGGGCACCACCATGTGTCTTTCTGTCACTCCTAGAACCTCTTGTGTGCTCTGCCTCACTCACTATACGTCTCTCTCCCACACCTCCATGACCTCATCAGAACGCCCGGCAAAACCCACGCTGTCTCTCCCGCTTCTTACCCATGTGGCTGAGCGTCACAGAAGGAGTGAGTCGCTCCTGAAAACTGCTGTCCAATCGCCTCTATCCTAAGATGGCAACCTTCGATATAGCAGGTGAGGTTTGTCATCAAGAGCTTCTCAGGATGATTGGTAATTCGTCCTCAGGGCACGCCAAGCTCAAGTTACGCAACGGCTGCCTTTGAAGAAGAGCCCTGTAAATCTTTCAGGCAACCCTAAAAAGTGGAAGCAGATATTGTGCTGGACTTGATGCACAAAGTAAAAGGATTCACTAGTTGGCAAGAGGTCCCAAACCTGAAGCTTGTGATCTTAGTGGAGAAAAGACAGCAAGTGTCTGAGACAGAGTTCTTGCCCGGGTCAGTTGGGGGAGTTGGAGCAAGTCATGTGGCTTCTCAGAGTCTCCGTTTCCGACTGAAAAGCAGGGCATGCCCGCTTTGAAGCCTTATGTAGAGATCTGAATATGCGTCTGATTGCCCCAGGGCTGAACATTTCCCATGTGCACTTTGCAAGGTCAATAACCAGCAGAGGGTGGGGACGGGCACACAGGGACTGGATTACCCACCACTTGTCTGTCACTTTGTCCTGTTGTGGTGGCTTGGGGGTAGCTGCGATGCTGAAACTATGTCACCAGTATTTCAAGTGCCAGCAGGGTCGCTCAACGTGAGCAGGTTTCGGTGAAGCTTCCAGACTAAGAGCAGAGAAAGAAGGAAGACGCAGATGCCCACTTGAGAGGAAGGAGCCGCTGCACACCTGGGCACGGCTCCAAGCACTGTCAGTCCTGAGGACCTCGTGAACGGAAGTGGACCACTGCTAGAGACAGAGACTGAGGATAAGCCACTCGGGTTGGAGGGCGCTCGAAATGTGACTGAGGAAGTGCTGCTTTCTCAGAGCTGAGTCGAACATGATGATGTGGATGTGTTTAGTATGAATCTAGGAAAATTGGAAGTCGTTAAAAATGAAATGGGATGCATACAGATCAATATCGTAAGCATTTAGGACTGAAATGGACTGGTGTTGCCCATTCTGGAAAAGCACAAAGAAAAGAAATAATGTTGCTTTCAAGGACAAAAAGGATACTTCAAAAATCTATCAGAATCAATCTTGAAGTACAATGCCGGCTATCATAGGATTATATCTATCTGTCTTCAAGGAAACCCGATCAATGCAACTATTATTCAAATTTATGCACCAACCCCAAAAGCTAGTGACGAAGGAACTGAAGAATTCTACCAACCACAGCAGTCAGAAATTGATTACACATGCAATAATGATGCGCTGATCATTAATGATGATTGGAATACAAGCGTTGGAAAGAGAGAGAAATGAACGGTAGTTGGAAAACATGGTCTTGATGCTCCAAACAAAGCTGGAGGTCTCATGATAGAATTCTGAAAGACCAGTGACTTGCTCAGAGCAAATACCATTTTCAACAATACAAAAGGAGATCGGTCACATGGCTTCTCCAGTTAGAACATACAGAAATCAAGTTGACAACAGCTGTGGGGAAAGCCTATGGAGAAGCTCGATATTCACAGCTAAAACCAGGCAGGAGCTGACTGTGGAGCAGACCGTCGGTTGCCCATGTGGACGTTCTGGCTACAGCAGAGGGCGGAGGAGAAGGAGAAGGCCCTCAGGAGATGGACTGACATAGTGGCTCCAACAGTGGGCTCAGA
>NW_022103904.1:21369802-21378565 GCF_000313985.2 Echinops telfairi | reverse complement strand
TCAAACTCGCCGGTAGCCCGAGGACTAAAGACTGAAATGACAAGGAGTGTGAAGAAGCAGAGGACAGCTTGACCAACAGTATTTCTCCATCAGCGGGCGGAGTAACATTCACTTACTACTTCAATGGCCTACTTGATTTATTAAGATACGTCTTGCTCTGGCAGACCTGTGGGTGACATTGTCAGGGGATGTTAGTGTAACCGTGCCTGACTACTAACTCCCGTTATTCGTGTCAATAGCACCCAGTCACAGAAGGACTCAATCTGTGCGAGTCAATAATCCATGTCTTCCAATTTGTAGGTAGCTTGCTCTCGTTTCATCTCCCTTTCTGGATTGTTTTAAATGAATGTGCTAACTTAATGACACCATCAACAGAAGGACCGGGTGTGCCAGGGAGATGATCGATAAGCTTCTCTACCATAAAATAGCAAAGATGTCTCTAAGGTGAACCAGAGGCAGATAGAAAACATAGACTTATGAATGGATTTTCGGCTTGCACTTGACCCGAGCTCCAACCTAAGAACAACGAGCTCTCAGGACATGGCCGTGCTCGATGCGCATCCTCATGAAGGAAACATCAAAACGGCAGATTTGCCTCCGTGACGGACTCAAGTCATGTTTCCTTGCAACGATTTCCAGGTGTTTCTGATGTTTTCAGTGTTTTCTAAGTGGGAACAAAATGACGTCTGAAGGGGCAAGAACAGGGCAGTAGGGTGGGCAGGGGAAGGCTTCCCAATGAAGTTCTCATAGTCTTTGCTGCCCTGGCAGAACAAACAGGGAGGTCGTCATGGGGGGAAAGAACTTCCTTTTGGTCACCAAGGCAGTTTTCTACTTACTGTGAGCAGTGTGGTTTGGCTTTTGAGAAAATCTATCAAGACCACTCCTTTGGAAGCCCCCCTAACTTGCTCCTGGTTTGACTGGACCTATTTTCCCAGGCACCCTAATGAGACTCAGAGTAGCACAGGACTGAGAGGATCTGCCTGTAGCTATTCACCGATCACGGAGACATGTTTCAATATGTTTTGTTTGGAATAAACCCATGTTTACAAGAACCAGAAACCAAGTAGCAATACTTTTTGGCATGCCCTGGTATATTCATGAGTATATTTACATTTATATGAATTCCACTGCTACAATATCTACATATGTAAATAGAAATATATACACACGGGTATATGCAATGTAAAAATGTCATCTTTGTCTCCAGAGAAAACCATTGTTGACATTTAAATGTATTTTCTCTACGCCTGTGCTATCTGTATTTTAATTAAGTTCCCATCGTATATGTTTTCCTACTTTATGTCATGGGACATTCGCGCATACATTTCTTATCATAAACATAATTTCAAGGGCTCTGTCATATTATTTTGAGTAGATCATTTACTGCTGGATAGTTCACCTGTTCTCTCATTTGCCACACGGCTCAGAATGCTATCGTGAACATCTACAAACACACACGTACAGACGGAATCAATTCCAACTCCCAGTGACCCTGTAAGACGGAGTAGGAAAGTCACAGGGGGTTCGTAGGCCGATTGCTTCATGGGAGCACATTCTCTGGTCCTTTATCCTGCGAACAGCTGGTGGGTTTGACCAACTAGCCTATGTCAGCCGCTGAGTGCTTAACTGGTGTGCCACCAGGGCTCCTGAGTCATAGGATAGATCGTTAGAATCAAAATTCCTCCAACAAGTGTGGCGCACATTGGTAAGACTACTTTACTTCTCACAGTGGGCCCTGGAGCTAACCAACGGACAGGTTTTCCATGCTTCTAATCAATGAACTAGAATAAGGACTGATGCTCCACCTCTGAATTTCCAACCATAATGTTCTAAGGCGGTCAGAAAGCCTAAGTGCTTTAGAATACGGGTTGGCAAACAATGGTCCGTGGGCCAAATCTGGCCCACTGCCTGTTTCTTGTAAATAAAGTTTTATTGAAACACAGCCAACGACTATCCGTGTATGTGCTCTCTGCGACTGCTTTTGTCTCACAATGGCAGAGTTGAGTAGCTGTGACAGAGACAGTGTGGCCCACAATGCTTAGAATTTCTACTAGGTGGCCTTATTAAAAACAACTACAACAACAACACGCCTTTTGTTAACTCCTACTTTAGAAGAACAATTGCAAAGATTCCAACAACGGGGCATCTCTTTCTAAGGGTCGCAAGCTCTTCCACAATTGTTTTCCCTGAGCAGATTTTTAGGTTTTATTATGGTTGGTACTAACCTTTTAGAAAGGAAGAATCCCAAGTTTGTCTTGGATAAAGGCACAAAAGAAAGCTTTGTGCACATAAAAATGCGCCCCAGGCTACAAGAGAAATACAAATATAAAGTCCAACTATTTCATCAAAAGAATCCTTAAGAAAACTGGAAACATCTTATCTTGGTTAATAAAGGAGGAAAACCACGATAGCAAGGGAGGAAAACAAGAGAAAATAATTAGCAACCAAAGCAGAGCAGGGGCCCTGTGATGCACAACATTTGATGTGATTCCAAAAATGTGTGTCTCCCTGAAATGGGGGCCGGCAGGATGCTTCATAATCGCCGTTCCAATGACAATGTGTTCCCATTCTCAAAAGGCTGACCCCAGTCACTCAAGCAGCTGTAAACACAGGAAAAACACCCACCACCGCCCCGGGCATCCAAGCACTGTAGTAGCACGAGGTTTGCTTCTGCACAAACTCTGTACAATGGACTTCATCCAGCAAGTCTGAGAGAGAACAGGTACTTCCGCCAGGAACGTGGGCGCATCACCCTAGGTTTCCTGCTCTCCTTGGGGGGGTTGGCCAGAGCTAAGTGGATGAGTACCCCGATTTACGAGGGGTAGTCCAGGACTTGTTAATTCCAACGCATGGTGACCTCACCTGTGTCAGAGTGGAGCTAATGACGCTCCCAGAGTGTTGAGTGGTTGATGTTTCAGAGGCAGATCACCAGGCCTTTCTTCCAAGGCACCTCTGGGTGGACAGAAATGCCAGTCTTAGTTAGCCACACAGTGGGTTCACCAGGGACTCCTTGGGAATGTTAGGCATTTTCTTCCCAGAGCACAACAGAGGGTTCTGGAGGACTGGGGCGGACCTGCATCGGGACATCTGCTACTCCATCCACCCAGCACTGCTCCCATCCCCAGTCAGGGGATTCTGAGAAACTGTTTCCATGCTCCTCTCTTACTGTTGTTGTGAGGGCTGTCGAGTCGGCGCTGACTCACAGCGATCCAATGTACAACAGACTGAAACACTGCCGTCCAATGTCATCCACCCATGGCGGTGACACGGAAACCGGACTTCAGTGCAGGGCTTGTTCCTTTCACGGCTCCTCTACCTTCCCAGCGTGATTCTTCCCTCTAGAGACTGGTCTTTCTGATCATGTATCCAAAGGACCCGAGACAAAGTCTCCTCCTCACTTCTAAGGAGCATCCGGTTATACTTCCTGCGAGAGGTTTGTTTGCTCTTCCGGCCGGCCGTGTCACTTCTGAGGTTCTCCGCCAACACACCATCAGTTCTTCTCTGGTTCCCATACTGTCCGTCTTTCACAGGCAACACGAGGCGAGGGAAAATATAATGACTGGGGTCAGGGGTACCTTAGTCCCCAAAGTGACATCTTCGCTTTTAATACTAAAAAAAGTCTTGCGCAGATTTACCTAATGCAATTTATGTCTTCTTTTGTGTGTGTGTGTGTGTGTGTGTTGTTGGTTTTTTATTTTTTTATTAATCATTTCATTAGGGGGGGCTTACAAATCTTATGACAACCCATCATTCAATTGTATTAAGCACACTTGTACATATGTTGCATCTACATTTCCTAAACATTTTCTTTCTACTTGAGCTCCTCTTTCTCCGCCCCCCACTCCTTCTTTTGCTCTCTCACCAGCTGCTCCAGGAGGACTGAGTGTGGATCCAAGTACGATGAAGTCCTTGACAACATCGGTATTGTTTTCTGCATTATGATGTTATCTGTTAGGCCAGTGGGGAGGATTTCTGCCTTCTTTATGCTCAAGTGCAATGCATATTGAAGACTGGAGTCTTGGACAGTCATCAGTAAGTGCTTCAAGTTCTCTGTCTTCAAGGGCGCATCATCTGCATATGGAAGGTTGTTAACGAGCCTTCCTCCAATTCTGAGGCCACGTTCCTCTTCATGCAGTTCACTTCCTGGGACTGTTTGCTCAGCATACAGATTGAATGAGTAGGATCCAACCTTTGTGCACACCTTCCTTGATTTTGAGCCACGCAGCATCTCCCTGTGCTGAGCAGGGGCAGTCTCTCGGTCTGTGTACAGGATCCCCGAGAGTATAATTACGGCGAGTGTTCTGTAATTCCCAGTGTTCTCAGTGTTACCCGGCTTTTGATGTGACCTGACACCCTTGAAAGCCTTTACACCGTCAATAAAACACAAGTAAACACCTTTCTGATATTCTCTGCTTTCAGCCAAGATCCAGCTGATACCAGCAGTGATACACTTTGTGCCATGACTTCTTCTGAATCTGGCTTGCATGTCTGTCAGTGCACTGCTGCAATAGTTTTTTAATGACCTTCAACAAAAATTTACTTGCATGTGATATTAAGGATACTGTTGAATATTTTCTACATTCTGTTGGGTCACCTTTCTTACCACAGATATGGAGCTCTTCTGGTCTCTTGGTCTTCCACATTTCTTTGCACTGCTTAATGAGTGCTTCCGGGGCTTCATGAGCTTGTGAGAACATTTTGATTGGTAATGTGTCAATTCCTGGAGTCTTTTGGCTAATGTCTTCAATACAGCTTGTACATCTTCCTTCGGCACCATTGGTTCTTGATCATATGCTACCTCTTTAAAGGTTGGCGGTAGACCAGTTCCTTTGGGTACAGTGATTCTGGGCATTCCTTCTGTTAGGGAGGCCAGCATAGGACTGGGGGGTGTCCGTTAACGCGTGCCCAGAGGGCCAAGCTAGGGAAACAAAGGAGTGGCGCACCGCACATGCCCAGGGTTCCCGGTAGGCAGGGGTGGGCGTGAACTTGAATTGGATCACCTAGCCAGATGAATTCAATTCAGCCAATGGGGCCGATCAGGGGTCGTCCACCACGCCTCCCCGTGGAATCCTTAAAAAAGCAGAAGCCTGGAGCCAAGGGAGAGAAGGACAGAGAACTTTGGCAGAACTTTGGCGGGGAACTTCGGGGCACTTTTGCGTGATGCCAAGCAGCTTCTAACCAGGCCACATGTCCGGGAGGAGCCCCTCAGAAGCTGCGTAAACCTGAAACTTCTTCTAATTCTCATAAAACTCACTTCGATCACGAACCAGGCTTCGGCGTGAATTCTGTCTCGCGCGGAGCCAAGGACCGAGGTATAGATCTAGCTCCAGAGAGATCTAACACTTCCATCTTCTTGTGAAGCTTCCTGTATCACTCAATACTTTGTCCATGTAAGCCTTACATATTACAACTCAAGGCCTGAATTTTTTTCTTCTGTTGTTTCAGCTTGAGATGTTCTTCTGTTTGGGCTTTCTAGCTCTGGGTCTTTGCAGATTTCATTCCAATGCTTTATTTCGTCTTCTTGAGCTGCCTTCTGGATGTTCTGGTCGGTTTGTCTACCTCATCACTTCTTCCATTTGCTTTTGCTGCACTGATGCTCAAGAGCAAATTTCTTCTGACATCCACTTTGGTCTTTTCTGTCTTTATTGAATGAACTTTTGCTTTTGTCATGTAGGATGGTCTGGATGCCATCCCACAAGTCCTCTGGCCCTCGCCATTAGCATTCAGTGCAACAAACTGTCACGAAAGCCACTGCAGTATGACTGAGGCTAGCAATGGCCTCCTTTACTAGGAAAGTCCAAAAGGAGCTGGCCTTTTCTTAGGCAATTCTCCCTTTCCTGGCCATAGTGAATGGCTGTGGGCGAGGTTCCTGACTCATGCTGGGACACGCACAATCCCCCATGCTCTACCCTGTTCATTGCGACTTGCTTAAAGATGGAAGGCAATGTCGGGCCAGGCCAATCAAAGTCTTCAGCAGGCCAACCATGACCTTTCCTATCTTATCTCCCTTTACTCTGGCAGGAACCTGGAGAGCAATGGAGAAATCAGCTGGTCCTAAGAGAATGAAGCTGACTCATCGTGAAGTAGTGAAAACACCACACAGGGCATGAACATGCCCATGAACATGCCCGTGAGGCTCACATGTTAAGCACCAAGGAAATCCCCTCCTATGGCTAAACTGGTGCGATTTTAGCTTCTGTCACTTTCAACCAATGATCAAGACTAAATCAACTACCTCTAAACTTTGACAGCAATGGGAAGCACTGCTATTAAAGGAACATCCCACATGTTGTATTTACAAAGCAACCCTGGGGGTAAGACTCATGCCATCAAAAGGTGGGGTAGGGGCTGAGCAGTCCTCCATGGGCGAAGTGTTTAATCGCTGATATTGCCCAGACGAAGGGGTCCACCTCGTGCATGGTTAAGTAATGGGCTGCTAGCCAGAGGGTGCGCGGTTCAAGCCCCACGGCAGCTCCATGACAGAAAGGCCTGCAAGCTGGGCCTGGCGATCTGCTCCCAGAAGGAGTACAGTCTAGAAGTTCCTGAGGGTCAGTTCTGGTTCTGTCACACGGAGTCACCACACGTTGGAACAGATTTGGATTCGACAGCACCTGACAACAGCTCTCCCAGAGTTCTGCACAGTCGATCATGAAAACGGGCAAACTTTTCAGTAGGCTTTACTGTTGCTTTTGAATGCTCCCTGCACGCTGCGCCCCCTGCCTCTTACGTCCTCCTGCTTCTCTGGCCAAGAAAGATGGTGGCTGGGTAAGTTAGTTAATTGTGCCAGCCTGGCCGATAATCACATGTGGGGCTGGTTGAAAGGCAGAGGGATAAATGGGTGGTGAAGCCTCGCCTTTCTAGTTCTCGGGTCTCCTGTTTTGTGATGGTTGCACCGGGTGCAGCTGCCTTAGCAGTTCCCTGATTCAGCTTGCAAGATTGACTTCCTACAAGACATCCCCAAGGAGGAGCTACATGGACCTATCCTGATGCAGCCCTGGGTGCTGAAGCAGCCGTGTGGAGATCCCTGCTAGTGCTGAGATGCTCGTTCGTTCATTGACTCAGCTTTCCTCCTGCAGTCGGCATCATTGCCTCTGTTTTGTGAGGTGGAGGACTTTGTGGACTGGTGTTGGGTTAATGGGTTAATGTTGGACTTGTGGGCTTGGGCAGCATTGGGTTGGGATGTTTTCGTGATGCACATTTTCTTTACATAAAACTCTCTCTTATACATGAGTTGCTGTGGATTTGTTTCTCCAAAGTGCCCAGACTAACACACTGGGTTAGGACTTCAGTAGGAGCCCTGGTGGCTTGCTAGTGCACGGTCACAATTCCAAACCCCCAGCTTCACTGCGAGAAAGGAGAGCCCCTTTGGAGACCCTCAGGGGCAGCTCTCCTCTGTTTTCCAGGATCGGCAAGAATGGGAATCAGCTTCATGGCAGTGGGTTGGAGTTTGGGGAGAAGACGAACGTCTTGGGCCATGAAATAACAAAAGAAACACAAAGGCTTGTGGGGCGCAGACTAGGGCTGGGGAGGTGTCTGGTCCTGTGACTCACAGGCCCCGGAGGCACTCCACACAAGCCTTTCTTCTGCCAGGCAGCCTGGCATGAGTGTCACTTCTCCCCTCTCCCCACCCTACCATCTGGAGAAGGTGCTAATGAGACGCTAACTAGTCAGGGAGCAGACCGGAGCATGGCCAAAGAGTGGAGCTAAATCCAAAACTGCCCCGAGCGCATCCTACAAGCCGGTTACGTCATAAACCACTGAAGGATCAAGACTGGGACAAAACAAACAAAGAAATAAACTCAAACTCACTGTCATCCAGTCAATTCTGATTCATTGTGACCCTAGAGGACAGGGTAGAACTGTCCCTGTGGGTTTTTGAGGCTCTAACTCTGTGGGTTCAGGAAGCTTCATTTCTCTCCTTAAGAGCACCTGGCAGTTTCAAACGGTGGTTATCGGCTCAATGTGTAATCCTTTATGCCACCAGGACTCCTTAGGCTGGAACTTATGGGGGTCCATCTGCACCAAAGGGCCAGGTTGGGGGACAGGCCACACGATTTCTCCCAGCCCAACCACAGGCCCTCCATGCTTTCCGAAACGCACAGAGCTCAACAACTCTCTCGGCTGTTCACATTCCAACGTGACTTGGGGTCGCACCGTGGTGCTGCTATTCATTATAAAAATCATCACCCCACAGCCCCCACCCCCAGGGCAGCACCTCTTCTGCTATTTAATCTGTAGGCGAAAGTACAAATTCTTCATCCTGTTTAGAATAGGCTCGAGTGTGATTTAAAGAAACGCATTCCTCCACGGGAATCATGCTGCAAAAATGCCAAATATGCAGGCCCCAAGGTTTCCTTTGACCAGGAACAGTCAACGAGCAGCCCTCCTCTCCCCTCTGGCCATAGAAAAAGGCAGCTGGAGATATGGAAACCGGCCAGCATGGCATGGAGTTCATGAAGACAATCTCAGCTTGTGTCTCTCTTTTGCTAATGAAATGATTAAAAGAAAAGAGCAGGGAAAATGTGCACCCATGCAGAACGCCGGTGGAATCGCTGGTGGAGTCCTTCCCGACCCATGGCGACCCCTGGCGTGTCAGAGTAGAGCTGTGTGCCACCGTGCTTGGGCAGGCCCATCTCAAACCTTTCTTTGGGGTGGCAGTTTTGACCCCAAAAACCATGAACGGAGTCTTCAATAGATCCGAGACATCGAGGAATGTCTATGAAAATGTATGATATGTGAATACGATAATAAGAAAACTATGAA
>NW_022103904.1:21325553-21369000 GCF_000313985.2 Echinops telfairi | reverse complement strand
ACGAGTTTTCAATGGCAGATGAGTTTGCAGAAGCAGATCAATAAGCCTTTCTTTCGAGGTATCTCTGGATGAACCTGAACTCCCAGACTTTCAGTCAGGGTGGACTAGAGAAACAAATTCACAGAAACTCATGTATATAAGAAACAGTTTTATATAAAGGGCAATTGTACATGAAGAAAGCATCCCAACCCAGTTCAGTCCAAGCCCATAAGTCCGATATTAGCCCATATGTCCAATACTAATCTATAAAGTCCTCTTCAGACTCATGAAACACATGCAATGATGCCGAATGCAGGACAATCACAGGCCAATGGGTAAAAAGTCTTTGGATCTAGTGGTGGTGTAAGTGTCTCAGCGCTGGCAGGGATCTCTACATGGCTTCTCTGGCTTCAGAGGTCTGGTTGCATCAGGGTAGGACCCTGTGGCTTCTCCAGCTCAGGGCACTAGCGTAGTTCCATGTGTCTTGTCAGCTGCAATGTCTCCCAGGGAGTCAGCCTTGTCAGTAGAGTCTCCAAGGGAGTGAACCAAAAGAGAATGTGTCTCTCCCCTCCCAGAAAGAAACACAGCAGGTCCCAGAATTCTCAGGAGAAGGCCATACCCACACAGAGGTCTCATTGGCTCTCTCCAGATGGATAGGCTAGACTCCGCCCCTACACTCTTAATCCTCAAATTGACACCAGATTATGTAACTACCACACCATACTTCCTGGTAAAAGACTGAGTTCATTCCATGATCAGGAAAGAGACAAAACTGTCTGCTCGCATCACTGCTATTCCACAAAGGGTTGGTGGTGTTAGGTGCTCTGTATTGGTTCCAAATCACAACGTAAAATAAAGCAAAGCCCTGCCTCGTCCAGGGTCATCCTCACACTCGTTGCTGCGTGTGAGCCCATTGTTGCAGCCACTGCGTCCATCCATCTGGACCAGGCCCTTCCTCTTTTTCCCTGACCCTCTCCTTTACCAAGTGTGCTGTCTTACTCCAGGGACTGATCCCTACAGATGATATGCCAAAGTACACGAGGCCTCCCAGCCTCACTTCTTAAAGAACATTTTGGTTGGACTTCTTCCAAGACAGATTTATTTGTTCTGCTAGCATTCTTTGGTGCATTCAATATTCTTCACCAGTGCCCTGAGTCAAAGGCCAAAATTATTTGGTCTTCCTTATCCACTGTCCAGTTTCCACACACAGATGAGGCAATTAAACGTATCAAGCACTTCAGTTCTCACAGTGACAGCTCCGATGTTTAACACTTTGAAGAGGCCTTGTATCACAGATCTGCCCAATGCAATGCACGGTTTGGTTTTTGACTACTGTGGATCCAAGGACAGTGAAATCCTTGACAATGTTCATCTTTTCTCTGTTTATCATGAACATTTTGACTTTCTTCACATGGAAGTATGATCCATACTTAAGGCTGTAGTCTTTGATCTTTGTCAGTAAGCGCTTCAAGCCATCTCTGCTAGGCTGGGCCATCTACACATGGCACACTGCTAAGGAGCTTTCCTCGAATCCCGATGCTGTCTTTCTCTTCACGTAGTGCAGCTTCCCCAGGTATCTGCTCAGCAGGCAGACTGACTCAGTATAGTGAAAGGGCACAACCCTGCTGCACACTTTTCTAGATTTAAACCACGCAGTACCCCCTGTCCTGTTTGGAGGATTGCCTCTGGTCTAGGTACAGGTTCCACATGAGCACTACTAAGTGTTCTGCAATTCCTATTGTTCTCGAAGTCATCAATAATGCCATGATCTACACAGTCCAATGCCTTTGCATAGTCAATGAATCACAGGTGAACATCTCTCTGGTATTCTCTGCTTTCAGCAAAACTCATCTGATACCAGCAATGAGAACCCTGGTCCCACGTCTCTTTTGAATCTGGCTGGAATTTCTGGCAGCTCCTTGATGCAACCATTTCCAAAATTCAGGGAAGTTTTACTTGCATGTGATATTATTAATATTGCTCAATAACTTCCACATTTCATCGGATCACTTTCCTTTGAAGCAAGCACGTATAGAAACCTCCTCCGGTCAGTTAGCCGTCTTCCAAACTTCTTGACTTAGAGGAGTGCATGCTGCGTGAGTGCTTTGGACATTCCATCTGTTTGCTGACAGCATCTCACCTGGCACTCTGCCAACTGCTGGACCCTGGTTTTCACAAAGGCCTTCAGTGCCCCTTCGGTTTCTTGCATCAACACCACTGGTGCTTGATCATATGTTATCTACCGAAAGAGTTGAACATTGACCTTTAAAAAGAAAAGTGTCCCTGTGTATTCCTGCCCGCCCCGCCCCGTGCCCCCCCACCCCCCCCACCCCCAATGCTTTCTGTGTGGTTCAGTAGTTTGCCTGTTGAATCCTTCAATATTTCAACTTGAAAATGCCAAACGAGTTCTTTCTTTGGGGGTTTCTAAGTCTAGGTCTTGGTACGTTTCATTTTACCTTTGCCCTTGGAAATCCTTTGTTCAGCTTTTTAACCTCAACGTCTCTTATTTGCTTTAGCTACTGTGTTCTAAAGCAACTTCCAGACTCTCCCTCACATCTGTTTCGGTGTTTCTTCTCTGGAGTCTTGCGAAGGTCCTTTGGCTTTCTTGGTGTATGATTTCCCACAACTCATCTATCTGTAGTCGTTCGTTATTCAGTCTGAGACGGTCTCTAAATTCAGGCAGAATACATGGAACGCATACGCAGCTTTCATGGACTTGTTAATTTTCTTCAGCGTCAACTTGCACGTCTATATGCACAGTGGACGGTCTGTTCCTCAGTGCAGATAACTGAACCCCATCAGCATCTCGTTCCTCAGATGTAGTTGATTTGTTCTGCTTTGTATCTGGCAGGGCCCACTTGCAGACTCATGGTGGAAAGAGGTATTTCGAATCATAGCCCACTAATAGTGGAGAGTCTCGCCAGTGCTCTCGTGCATGAAAACAAAGAGGACCGAAGAAGTAGAGTCGGCTGTAATAAGAGAGGGTCTTATATGTAGAAAAGCTGATGGAGTTTATGTAACATTGGCTAGAACTGGGGATTTTATCACAATTGCAGGTACAAGATTATATACACCGTATATTCTCGAGCATAAGCCGACCTGAATATCAGCCAAGGCACCTAATTTTACCACAAAAACTGCATTAAAAATGTGCTGAAAAACTCGGCTTATGCACAGTATATATGGTAAAAGAATCTTTTCCCTGCCCCTGTCCCCATCACCTCCAACGGTGTTGCCAAAGACTGTTGGAAGTACCACGGTCTGCCAGAAGAACAAACAAATGGGTCTGTTTTTATGGTCTCCTATTCTTTCCTCTGGGAACACACCTGTGGTTGTTTTTATGGTCTCCTATTCTTTCCTCTGGGAACACACCCAGTGTTAATTTTTCATCCACTGTATGATGATTTGTCCATTCCCCCTGCCCCTCCCTCCCCATGGCCACAAGGACACCAGGAGCCCCATGATGGGTGGCGACCATGCTTTGTGTCTAGAGCAATGTTGGGCATTCAGTATTTCCTGGTTAAATATCTGTTGAGATTAAACAATGACACACAATGTCCCTAACATAATGAGGTCTCCCCATTACCCACGATGACTTGGAGAACTGGGAAGAAGACAAGTGGGCAGTGGGTGGGAGTAATCACTCCACCCAGGCACTTCCTCACTGAGCAGGCTGCAGTAGACACAGCTGGTGTCTCATCCAGATCTCCGGGATCCTAGTTTGGCGGGTTAATCCATTCCTCAGCTGCTCAGAGTTAATCCAGTCCTCAGCTTTAGCGAATGGCTCACACTTGTATCATCTTTAAAGATTTCCCCTATAGCTTCCTTGCAGATACCTTGCCTGAAGATGCCTTGCATTATGTCTACGACCCCAGTTATACAAGGGCCCAGTCTCAAGGCCCAGGGCCAGTGACTAAGTGGGGAAGGGTTACAAAAGCCCACTCCCTTGCTTGCAGCAGGGACAGACTCTTTGTTGCTTCTCTGCCCTATCCTGTTTTTCTCTTGTCAGCTCTCTCAATAAACCTGTGCCCAAATCACCATTCAGGATCTGTGTCTACAGACCTCAACGCAGGATGGAGACAGGTTGTTAGTTGTTGCTCGTTCCTGTCAGGCTGGCTCTGGCTCGCGGCGACCATGCCACATCTAACAGAATGACACAGTGCCAGGCCCTGGGGTATTTTCAATTGTCTGGTATGTGAGTAAATGCTGGACAACGAATAAGGAAGATCGGAGGACAGTTAATGCCTGGAGATTACGGTGTTGCCAAAGACTGTTGGAAGTACCACGGTCTGCCAGAAGAACAAACAAATGGGTCTTGGAGGAAGGATGGTCAGAGTGCTCCTGACTAGGGAAAGACTTTGTCTCGTGTACTTTGGCCATGTTGTCAGGAGAGACCAGTCCTTGGAAAAGCAGAGGGTCAATGAAAAAGAGGAGATGGATTGACACAGGGGCTGCCTCAATAGGCTCGAAGATAACAATGATTGTGAGGATGGTGTGGGACCAAGCAGGTGGCTATGAAGATGAAGAGATGGGGCCAACTCTGGGTCCTCTAGCAACAGTTTCTGAACCCAACTGGCCGGGTCTTTCTTCCTCATCTTAGTGTTGACGTTCCGTTGGGACCTTCCCACCCTGGTGGGAATGGAGATACTGATGCTACAGACCCGCCACACAGCAACATGGTGGAACCCACACTTACTGAGCCCCGCTGGGAACATGTCCGTCACAGCTCTATGAGGAAATGAAGGCTCAGAGCGAATTCGGGACCTTGTTCCAGATCTGTGTCCATCTGGACATGGATGGAAGAAAGACTAAAACCCGGAAGAATCCGTGTCCCAAGTTCGTACTCTTAACACAGTGGCCTGCAAGAGCCTGTGTGCAGCCCCCGGGCCTCCCTGGAGGTCGGGATCGGTGCTGCACATGCCCAGAAAGCAGCTGCGTGTCCACTTCACAGAAGCCTACGATGTGCACGAGCAGGGCCACGTGGCCTCTGTGTCCTGGTGACTCTCCGCCCTCGGAATCTGCTGCGCACTTCACTCAAGGTTAAACAACGACAGTGTAAATAGCTCACTGGAGAGTCATTTATGTCAACACCCCAAAGCAGAAGACTGAAACCCATCCGTCAGATAAGGGCCTGGGCAAACCACAGGCCAGGGAGGCTGGGCGTTGGAGTACGAGAAAAGAATGTACAAAAATAAAGGGAAAACTGAATGCAGATGTTTCCCTCAAATTAGCCTCTTCTGAAAAAGCAATAAACAGGAAAGAACAGTGCTATATGTGCATTTTTATTTAACCATTTGGCGTGAGTCATGACAGTTGAGAGGGAAATGTGTCTCTCTTCACTTTTTTTTTTTAAGTGAAGCGAGAGGAAACTATTTTAATTTCCTTGATCGTGCTAGAGTTTTTGCAATCAGGCTATTTTTATCCTAACCATTACAAAATCTGACCATCACGTGAACCTATTTACTGACATCTAAATCATACCAGCAGGAAGCGATGATCCAATTTGTTTTTTTAAACATCCTTAGGTAACTAAAAATAGTTTAATGTGCCCCCAAAGAGTACTACTTCTAGGTTATTTCTGTTCCATTTCCTTTTATGCATAAAGAGAAGAAGAAGTCCTTACATCTTGAGTACCAAAGGCAGGCTAAGAGATGCTTCAGTAAGAAATGAAGTCTTCCAAAGAGGGCTTACACTACTGATGCTGCTAATATGTTTCCACTGTGCTGCTCACTGATTCCATTCTAAGCATTTTGTCTTGTTGGCGGTGATAAGTGAAAACATTTTATTTGATGGAACTTTCTCTCCTACACGTAGGCCTGGGCAGGTGGTAGTGTTGTACTTTGCGGTCTTTTCTGAACATTATTATACCTTTTTCTCTTTTTTAAGGACTGCATGGGGTTTAGTGGATTTCAACCTCTGGGTCACCTGTAAAGTCACCGGGTCCCAGATGGACTTCCACCACGGGATTCAGAGAACAGGAGTAGGAATGTTTTAAAGCTCCAATGGAATTCTGAAGAATACAGAGGTTAGGAATACTGTTTTACGGGATGGGGGGCTGTGAAAAAATCTTCCAGAGGATTCACTTTCAGGATTTTTCCATTTATGCCAAAGTCCCTTACCCAGGACCCTAGAATAAGGTGACCAGACGTCCCGCTTTTGGGGGGGAACAATCCTGATTTTTGGTATTTTTAAGAAGTCCCGATTTTTGGAAAGAATGGACGACAAGCTAGGGAACGGTCTATTTGGTCCATATAGACCAAATTTTTAATCAAGAACCCACCCCCACCTCCCGGTCAATGGTGTCCCACTTTAAATCTGGTCACCTTACTCTAGAAACGTCTTCACCTGCTGCAGCCTAAAGCAGGAAGCAGACACCGAGCTCACTCAGGGGCTGGAGAGCCCTCTGGCCTTCAGCACAAATCTCACTTGATAGGGAGAATGTGATGCTTTAGGGCCCAAAGGTGGGATCCGGTTGGTTGTGCATAAGTAAAGCTAACAATCAGTGGTGCGGTTTGCTTGGGTCCTGGGTGCCTCCCTGAAACCTTCCCATTGGTGGTTGCCAAGGAACCCTCAGCTCCAGTGAGTCCTTCCCTCATGAATTATTTCCCCCACCAAGTCTTCTAGGTTCTCAGACAGGGAAGTGGGGTGCTAAGGAAAGAAGAGAACCACATGTGGGATTTAGGAGGGGAGTGGGTGTCCTGCTTTGCCATCAGGGCCCAGCTACAAAAGAAGTCATGGAAAAGTCAGGCACGTGGCTGGGCCCCAGACCTCTAAGTTCTGCACTCTGGAGAGTGTAGGCCAGGGGCTGGCTAACTTTTGAGATGGGAGAGACCATCTTGCCCCTCACAAAAACTTAAACATGATTCAGGAGCCATATATATATTTTATGAACACATTAAAGCACCAGTATCTGAATGCTATCCACCAAAGCTTGTCTATTTTACTTCAGAGCCACCTGGACGTACCCCAAAAACCCCATATATGGCTATCGAGCTACAGTCTGCCAGCCCGCGTATAGGCTGTCAGAGACATGCCGAGGGGGCCTGGTTCTTGCCACAGCAGAGCAGGGCCTGAGCTGAAGGCCCAACCCCAACCCCTCTCAGGTGTATATGCCTTCTGGTATCGCTCCTCCCCCTCCCTGGACCTGCACCCTCCGCTCGCACCATCGAGCCCGCTCTCACTGATGTCGCCTTGATGCTCAGATTGTGTCTGAGTCAGTGCTGACAGGCAGAGCAGCAGTTCTGGTCCAAGGCAGCGGAGAGGTGGGCAAGACTCCGGCACCTGACAATGAATCCAGTCAGACTGCGGGCAAGTGAATAGAGGCAGAAGCGCAGGCTCCGCTCCTTGACCTGACCTCAGGGAGCGTCAGTCACGTGTGAGCACCTTCACTGGCCTGCCCACACCAAGCCAGGGGCCCTTGGTAGGGGTTCTTGGTGTGCCATGGACTTTTCCTCCAAACCACTTTGTGACAGTGTGTCCTGAGGTGTGATGGTGGAGTCTCTCCACCGTGGACTCCTGCAGAGTCAGCCTGTATCCGTCAGATTCTCCATCTTTCCCCGGCATCTGGCCAACACCTCCCACCGAATGAGCACTCCCTCCACAGGTGCCGGATGGATGAACAGAAGGCGTAAGTACGTATCCTCAGTTCCCCTATCCACGCTCTGAATATGCCACGGATGTTCTAAAGAACGGCAGGGAAGGGGGAATGCCACCCTTTGACACATGGGCAAAACTCGTCGAATCCAACTTTTACCTATTGTCCTTCATCAACAAGATCACAATCCTAGAGCACATTTGGAGGGAGGCGGAGGCGAAGAAACGCAGAGCCATCCACGTCCGTGTGAAAACGCAATTCACAGCTACAGAAATGGAATGAGACCTCTACAGTCCCCGGACGACGGACGGTCACGACTGTCCCACCGGCAATCTTGCATGTGCTTCAAAGCACCTCCATGGGGACATGTGACCGTCTGCATCTGCAGGGGAGGAAACTAAGGGCCAGCGGGAGCGGGTCATTCATTCACCCAAGTGGAGGCGCCATGAACTCTCAGGGTCCTGGACATATCTGGTCCAAGGGCAGGGGCCCTTCAAACATGCTCCTTTCCTCTCTGACACCCCATGTCCACCCCGCCCCCGGTCTTGGCCTTTGGTCTCCACGGGCCAGAGAGGCTGGCTTCCAGCCGGAGTCCCCAATGTGTGCAAACACACTGCTCTGACCCCTCTCTCTGCAGCGACACGAGAGTGATAATGAACCAGCTGCTGGGCTGGCCGGATTCATAGCTCTCAGCACACCACAAGAGGGAAAAACACAACCCGTTGAGCGGCATCAGCGTGCTATGCATCCAAGCGACATGAAGCGAGGCAGGTCGCATAAATATTTAACCATCAGGAAGAACTGAGCCCACGCCAAAGGAACATCTGGGATAACAGCGCTAAGTGGGCGACGGGCTCTGGCAGAGAACTCTCCGTGCAGGCACAGAGTGAACCTGGCCGTGCATTCCCCAGGAGCACCTCGACCCAGGGCCTGTGCCGGTGGTCAAAGTGTTTCCTGCGCAGCAGGGCCATTTCCCAGCGCCCCAAACCAAAGGACCAGAGGACCATGGTTCGCTTGCCACTCACCTATTTTTATTTCGAAGGACAGAAACCCCCTAAGGGAGTTAATGGTGGACTGGAGAGAAAATTGGGACCTACCCTTCCCCCCATTTATCCATGCTCCCTAATATGGTAAAAACAAACAAACAAACAAGCAAACAAGCAAAAACAGACGAATGGATGTATTTAGGATTTCAGCTGCTGGCCTTCACCCAAAGACTAAGTTTGGGGAGTCCAAAGAAAACAAGCCATGCATTTGGAAGTATGGTTCTCATGAGGGTAACTTCGTGACTGACATTTGGAAAGAGACTGTCTTTTTTCCCCCCCAGAACTGATACCAGGGAGGTGGACTTCAAAGATCACAGGATCCCTGTGGGACTAATTATCTGCCTGACATTCTTCCTCTGAGCGATCCAACTGCACTGCTGAGTTCAACGTGGCTTGATCCTTGCGCTCTTTTGCAAAGTGCTACAAAGAAGACCCAGCTGTCTTGGGTGGGCTGGGCCTAAATGTTGACAGCTCCTTTCCCAGGGACACATGCTCCGTGACAAACGCTGTGCTTCACGGTGACGTGGATCCAAAAAACCAAACCAAACTCATGGCTAACGAGTGGATTCAAATCCTAGGGACTCTACAGCACAGGGCAGAACTGCCCCTGTGGGTTTCAAGACCGTAACTCTTTACGGGAGTGGAAAGCGTGGTCTTTCTCCTGTGGAGTAGCTGGTGGTGCCTAACTGCTGGCCTGGCGGCTAGCAGCCATCGGCGCTCCTCCTCCCAAAGTGCCTGCTGGGTCTTCTCAGGATGAGAGTATAGACATGCACTTGATTCCTGCTCTTCAGTTCAAGAACCTGTGACCAACCTCCAGGGAGATTCTGGGATGTGTGGACTGAGACAGTAGGGTTTCCAAGGCTGTCCCATGTGGCTCTGCTGCCATGCAGGTCCAGCAAGTCTGTGGGGTTGGCACCTTGGACCACTTCCCCTGAATGCCTGGCCTTGTCACCTCCAGAGCTACACAGCACAAGTGAGGCAACAGAAGTCATAGGGACAAATCTCACCGCTTCGTGCCAATCCTAGCTACCAAAGGATGCCCAGATGCCAACGGCTATAATCAACAATCCCAGGCTCAAACGATCAATGGTCCACACTCCACTCATACATCAGAATCACCCGGGGAGTGTTTACAAAGCACAAGTGTCCGGGTCCCTCCTCAAATCCTGGGCAAGTGTCCACATGCACAACTTCCACAAGCGAATGAACAAACGAAGTGAGCAGAGAACATCAATTTTCCAAGGACTTGTTGAAGTCCCTCCTCTGCACAATCCCCGGGTGGCGGACTCTCAGCTGAAGACCCACGGAAGTCAGGAGGAAGCGCTGCCAACACGTCGGAGGATCCCTTAATACAGACTTCCATAGTCCTGTCGAACAAGAATGTGTCCAGGGTCCCTCAGCTGTCCTCTCTCCGGACACGCACCGAGGCTCCAAAGGGGGTGTGCTACCTCCAGAAGGTCCTGCTGGCAGAAGGAGCAGGGCCAATGGCGGGACACAGAGCTAGCTGAGCAGGCTCCCCAGGCCCGAGTCAGTCATGAGCTGTGCCCAGACCTCAGCCCAGCCAGAGCCTGTGATGCAAGGCCACAAGCGTCTCTGGACTTTGGCGGGGCCTCTTGGGGAGATAGGGAAGCTCCATGGCTGCGAATGGGGCCCCGTGAGTCATGCGCGGGGGCTTTCGGGCCCAGGCCCCCAGGGACAGACCTGGCTCAGCTCTCTCTAAATTATCACCAAGAATTTGAACCATGACAGCTCAAATAGGGGAGCTCATTCATTCGACACCAGCTGGAGAATGAAATCAGCTTTCTTTGCCAGGATCAGCCCCTGGACTCCTTAGCACACCCCTCTCAAGGCTGCTCCTTTATGTCCAAGAGGGCCAGGCAGGAGCCGTGGAGAGTGCTCAGGTCAGACTGTCCAGCCATTTATGCCCCTTGCTGCTGGACAGATGGACGGACAGGGAAGTGACTACTGGGAGACTCTGCAGAGAAGACTGACCTGGGGTGGGAGGGGAGGTGAAGGAGAGGCTGATCACACGGTGAGCTGCATCCCAGACGATCTTCCACAGCCATGCCACACAGGATGAGAGTATAGACATGCACTTTGTTGAGTGGATGAATACATGATGAAATGACGTAGAGATTTTGAAGGGGGGGAGGACAGGAGAGGAGAGAAAGAAAGGAAAGAAACAAAGAAAGGACACGAGGCCACTACTCTAAGGAGAAAAACCAAGACAGACTTGCATCCCAAAGAGAACAGACTTCGGGGTTTCGAGCTGCTGACCTTGGGGTGAGCAGCCTAACACATGACCATTACTCCACCAGGGCTCCTCCTCCCATGAGAGAGGCTCCCAAGGGGAGGGCGTGCAGAGGTGGGAGGATGAAGGAATGGACTACAGGGTGGACGATGCTGACCTGGGTGCAGGGAGGGTGGAGGGCCACCGTGGGGGGAGAGAAGTTTGAAGCGGGTGGAGCAGAATACAGTGGGCGAGGGTTGAGGAATGGTTTGAACTGCTGAAGGCAGAGTGAACAGGCTGAAATGTAACCCTGCCTCCTCCGTTCACAATGAAAAACAGAAAGGGAGGGAAGCAGAAAGGGAAGGAAGGGAGGAAACAATACAGCCTGGGCGGCACCCTAATTCACCTTTGGACAGTTAGGACTATTGTAAAGCCCTTCCCTACACTGAACAAGAAACGGACCCAATTCTCCCAAGGATAGAGGACCACAGAAGTGCAATGCAGAGAAACGGGCCAAAGCAGGTAGGGAAAGGCCTACTCATCTTTGAAAGGCCATGGGTTGTCTCCTTCCCACCTGAGCTGCCCAGCTAGGGGATCCAGAGGTCCCTAAAAGGTGCCTCTAGATTCTGTTCCCAGAGTGCTCCTGAGAGAGGCCATGCACAGGAGACACAGCACCCCCTCACTCTGGTCCCATGGAGAACCCCACTCAGTGTTCACTCTTCTGTGGCCTGAGGCGTGCCCTCTGTCCCCACCCTGTGGGCATATCCAGTCACGGACACAGGCTCGGGCATCACCTGAAATGCCCTGGGACTGACCCAAGCTCTCCTCCTTGCCCACAGACAGTTGGGGTTCAGGTCATTCGGAGATGTACTTAATTATTCTTGCAGTCCCTCCTCCTATAGCATTTGATTCCTGGTCTCATTCACAACTGATACCTAGTCCATTTCTGCTCAGAATCCAGTATCCCCCAATACCTAGCACTCCCAGGGAGACACAGTATCACTCCCCCTCCTCCCGGGTCCTCTCCCCCCAGAAAGCGCTGAGGCTGGCTTTTCAAAGCCAAGCAGTACAAACTCGCTGTCTTGCCTGCCTGGCATTGCTTCCTCCTCATTTTAGTGACAATGCCCTGATTTCTCCTGCGGAATCACCTCTCCCTGATGCTTGGGTCAAGGTCCCTTAAGTGGGGAGGTTCGCCTAACACCTTTGATTGGTGACTTGGTCAGGTAGGCAGGGGGCCGACGCTGTGCTATGAGCGCTGGCCGGGGATATTTGCGAGGACCATGGAGAAACAATATGTTCTTTTGCCGGTGCTGCTAAAGTGGTAGCACAGCAGCTAGCTGAAGACCTCTGTAGTCACCTGAGGCATGTCTGTAGGACTCAGCTCTCCGAGAGATAACCAACAGTGAGAGACACAGAAGACAGAGCTCTGGCAGCAGGTTTGATCACCTGGCTCCTCTGCACCTGAAGACAATGAACCCTTTCCCGTGCTGTGGGCCAACAGACGTTCCTTCTCAGTTCAGTCAGGCTGTGTCGGGACTCTGTTGCTTTAGCACAGGCTGGCTCCACAGCCACTCTTTTATATGAACAGGGAGGTCTACGGGGGAACGTGCTGGCTCCCTTGGATGAGTCACCTAGGGTCCTCGGCACCCCTACAATTTGGAAGTTCAATCACCTCAAGGCATTGCGAACGGAGAGATTTTCCAGGCTGACATTCAGAGTTACTCCTCTGGAAATGGCAGATTCCTTTTGCCCACCTGCCGAAGTTATGTCTTTGAATGGAGTGGCGTTCTTCTCCCTGTGAGCCTTCCACTCATCCAGTTCAACTCAACTCACCTGCAAGCCCATTGCCATTTTGAATTTGGGGGGAGAGGTGCACTTTCTACACTGCCCTTCAGCTTCCAGGCCATTGGGGTAGCCCATAGGAACAGGGCTCAGCAGGGCCTTGGGCTCACGGCTGTGTGCTATGCAATTTGGTACTATTCCATTTTTGCTTCAGTTCTTGGTTCCTCTCCTCTAACCCCCCATGACTTCTCGGACTGGTGAACTAAATCTTATACTGGGGCTGTGGACAAGAGAAGAGAGTCAACATCTCATTAGAGCTTTGAGGTCCTCAGGGATTTTCTGGGCTGAGATTCAGAGAATGAGAGTCTGACAAGCGAGGAACTTTGCAAGGTCACACATTGAAAACCAGAACACAGGGCACCCAGCTCCCTTACCAGAAGCCACTCTGCTCTGCCTCACTGATGCTGGGTGAGCCCTACACAATCTCTCCCAACATCGGTGCATCCTAGATTGTATTCGCAGGCACATCAGATAACACATTAGTGTAGTCCGCACCACTCCATGATGCTTCGAAGGAGATTCGTTATGGTCGCTTTTCAATTCTGAGCTCAAGTGTAGAAAGCTTCAGGATCCTTTGGTCAGTAGTGGACTTTCTCATCATTGCTCAGACTAATACAGACACACACACACACACACACACACACACAAACTCAACGGCATTCAAGTGTCAGTAATTCCCAGTATCCACTGTCATCTTTACCAACACATCAACACACACACACACACACATTCAGATGAACACATCCATATCCATCAAACCCACTGTTTTAAATGATTTTACCTCACTGCTTCCCAGAATGGTAAAGCTCTTGCATCACGTATACTAGGGGGTCTTTTGTTTCCCAAACCATTTTATGAGAAGCTCATCCCGACGTCCCACCACTCCCCAGTTCAGCCACGTGGAGCAGTGTTGTCCAGTTGCTGCCACGGTCAGTTTCAGAACAGTCTCCTCCTTCTTGAGCGACGGGAAGCCTCCTGAAGCTCACCTGGGACTATGCTCCTGGTGAACTGACTTAGGTAAGATTAGATCTCAACTGCATCGGAGGAGGTTTTATATGCTTTCTGGTCCACCCTTTGTCACCTCCTCTCCACTTAAGAGAAACCTTGACTTCTGTGGGGAACAGAAGGATTTCTCTTAAGCTGTCTCCCCAATAATATGTAGCAGACTTAGCTGCTTGAGTATGACTGTACACTAGGCAGTCAGAGAAAGTAGGTCAGAGGTTATTCTTCTCAACATCAGCCATCTAGAGCTACCAGACTGTATAGTCTGACTCACCCTAAGTAGGGCCCATTCCCTTCTGCTATAGTTCCCTTGAAGCAGTGCCCAAAGGCAAGCCCGGGACCACTCTAAGATGACTAGGTCATCCCCCTCCTATTGCTTGTATTGCCTATGTTACAACCCCTCTCTATGACGTAGGTTGTTATCTGCTATCAGGGGGCTTGCATGCCTCCCAGGATAGCAATTGTCTGTTTTATTGTATGAGACACCAGAATGATCAAACCTGTTCAAGGATGACTTGTACTGCCCCTCTCTGTGACGCATGATGCTGTGATGTATCCCCCTAAAGTAATATGATGCATGGTTAGCAATAAATAAGGAGGCTCCCTGGTTCTGAGGGGGCTTGCTCCCATGAGGGCGGTGGATGAGAGGGCTGCTCCCGCGAAGGAGGCGGCTCCTGCTCTGGCAGCCGGGTTCCCCCCACGAGGACCACCAAGCGGGGCGGAGGTAAGCGATGCTACCATGTCATATGTCTGACTGTGTTATTGTATTATCTCTCATGCTCTCGATGACTTTACTATAATGCTTATCTATCTCAACCGTACAATTGTGCTTACTGAACCCGTGGGTAGTATTAGTAGCAGCGGTGGGGGCTGGCCCCTCACTCCCCTCTTAATTTAATTTAATACTACAGACTTCCACAAAGAACTCCATCAACACGTGACATTATCATAGCGACTGCAACTCTGTGTAGGCATCACTGTCCTTGGACACCCCAAGCCAGCCTCAGAGTCTACAGGCTCCACTGTGGTTAGGCTTCGTGCCCCTCCTGTAACATCATCCACACAAGCCCTACTACCACCCTCTGCCCATTCAGTAGAGTTGACTCCTCCAATTTCATGATCGAAGCATTGGCTCACTACTGATCAGGGCTCAAAAAATCCAAACTCACTGTCATCGAGTCAATGCCGAGTCATTGACTCCCTGTGGGTTTCTGAGACGGTAATACTGGCGGGAGTAGAAAGCCCAGTCTTTCTCCCACAGAGCTGCGGTGGTTTCAAACTGCCGACCATTCGGATCACAACCCAACGCTTAACCACTACACCGCCAGGGCTCTGATCAGGGCTCACAAAAGGAAATCCCTCTGGGGCCCATTTCTAGTCTGTCAGGCCTTGCCTGGCTCTCCCCCTACCTGCCATCAACCGGATCACCACTATCTTTATGGGCCTGAAACCAAACAAGCCCAGAAACAGAGAGGGGCTTAAGACACTCGTCCAAAAATCAGAAGGTGACAAGTCATCCCTGAGACTAGCACATGCTGAGTCACCATTACACCCACCCTCCAGCAGTTCTGAAATCCATCTCTCTCTCACACTGCCCTTTAAATGGGCAGAAAAGTCCACCCAACTCTGGTGAGGCCATCAGTTAAGCCTTCGGCCTTAGCCTGGCCTGCCGGCCCTTGACCATCATTCCCGCTGCCATCTGCCCCAGCGGTGTCTTTTGACCGTGTTTCAAAAATCCACATCCCGTGGTTAAATGTGTACCAAAGTCTGGGGAAACACTGCTTTCCAAAGAAGGTCATTTCAGCTGTCAAACCAACACTTCCTGGACTGGTTTCTCATGCGCTCCTTCTATGTATTCATTGTTCATCTATATAAAAAGCTGTGTCCTTTGGGGGTTTTGGTGTAATGTTCTCTATAGTCCACACAGGAAAGGGGTACAAAGCACGTGGTTCTCTGCTTCTCTTTCACTACTGGTGCTTTGCAGGCACTTAGACCTCGCTGCCAGGTCACGTGCCACACATTAGCTGACACACAGCGATGATTGCCACAAACCCTGTGCCCCCACCCGTCCTTATCCCCTCTCTCCTATCGTAAACCACCGATCACCGGCAGCGAGCAAAGTTAGCCTTTTGACACACTGGTAAAGTTTGGGCCCCAGCCGAGTCAGTCTTAGGATGCTCAGAGCAACGCGCCGATGTAGTTATTCATCAGGCTTCTGCTGGACACACATGACGAGGGAAGCACCGAGGACACCCCAGAAGCCGGCGGGAACACAGCACCTCTTCCTGTCAGGCAGCACGGTCAACACAGACACACACAACACTCATGGGACCGCCACCTGGGCTAGCATGCTTCTTTGGAAAATGTGACCGTTAGGGCACCCTGAGCCTGGATTGCCTTAGCCATGATTTCATTGGCCAGAAGTCCTAGCGTAAACCCACAAAGTTACAGGCGGCTCAACCAAGCCACAGGTGAACGCACAACTCGCAAACACCTCAAACATCCACAAGCAACTTTCGTCCACTTTGTGCTCGGAGCTGCACCCCTTCATCTGGCATTACAACGTTCCTTCTGACGTCCGTGCGGGCTCCTCTCACAGTAAGGTCCACGGGCAACCCTCGTAAGACCCACTTCCACTGCAAACCCGTGTGCGTTTCCCCGAGGAAATCCTATGCGTGTGGCAGCATGCGTGTAGTCCTTAACCATCTGCCATGTGTACAGCTACACTGACATTTTCAGACAGCTACGAGTTTTGTTTCCTCTTGTCTGTGTCACTCATAGGCATGTGAGTGTTGTGTTCCCAACATCCGTCATTCCCATAAGCCCTGAGGTTTCTATTTCGTAATTTTGTATAGGAAGGTATGTGTTGGGTTATTCCACTTTTTTGAAATGTTTCAATAAAGAGATTGTTCTCTTACTGAAACTGACTGAGGTCTAGGAGTAAATGTCTATGATCAGGATGCTGTGCTAACTTCATTACAGAGCATGTAGATGTGGTGAAATATCAATACTGACTCCTAGGGACAAAGCACCCAAATTGCAAGCTAAATACAGTGGGGTGGGGGAGTGGATCACGCATGTTACAGAGTGAAGGAAGCCTTTGCAAAAGCCAAGGAAATAGACAGCCTTTCTTCCACCCGCCTTTCTTTACCTGCAGCTCACAGGCCTTTTTACTGCAAGAAGTTTTGGTTTCTGTTGTCAAACAGCCTCTGAGAAGGCGTTACACTGACCTGTCATCGAGTTCTCAGATGTGCAGAGCTGCTCCCTCAGCTTCTCCACATCGTCGGGGTGCACGTGATCATAGAGGGTGCTTCCAAACCACTCCGACTGGGGCTGGTTCAGCACGGGCGTGACGGAGTCAGACACGTAAATCACCCGCCCTGTCTCCGCTGCCACCACAAACAGAAATCCATCAGCCGCCTCGAGGATGAGATGCTTCAGCTCCTGGGAAGGAAAGATGGCGGGAAGGCCACGCACTGATGCACGAAGGCCAGATCTGCTTTCTAAACCGCAACACACCAAGCTTGCAGCACCCCTGCGTGACGGCTAGGCTGTTGTGGTGGTTAGCCCTGCCCTAACTGGCCCTCGCAGGAAGAGAGGGGATTTCCTGCACCGGGTAAGCAGAACACACGGTGGTTCCCAGAAGGCTCGGGGCTGCCACGAAGTGAAGACAGCCTTGTTCACGTACTCAAACCACAGTCCTGTCCCTGGAGGACAAGCCCCCGGCACACAGTGGGTAAGCATTGTCTTGTTGTGCATACTCTGTTCAAAGGCTAATTTATGCAGAAGCACTCCCCACCCCTGGAAAACAGATTAACGTGCAGCTGAGTGAAGGCAAAATCTGGGGTGTCTGGATCCCCCAGTCCCGATGGGGGCCCAAGGATCCGTGGTTGAGAAACGTTCATCTGCTGGTGGGCAGAACATGGCCAGTAGGAATCCGCAAGCCCTCTGGCTGGGGAACTCATTTACAAGGGGATCGCACAAGCTTTTCTAAGGCACCGTGTCTTTTACTCATTCCCTTACATTGCCTTCCGCTGGTCCAGGTCCCCTAGACTTGATCTGCTTCAGAGGGTTGGATCAGCATCTTTATTTTCAGTACTATGAGGAGCTCCCCATAGTAGAAGCTGTAAAATAAGACCCCGGGATTCCTGGGAAGGCAGCGAATCTCTGACATGGAGGAAAGTAAGTGGGGGCTGCATGGTTCCCCTTCAGCACCCTAAACTCACGGCCCTCCACTTGATTCCGACTCTGAGCGACCTCATGGTTTCGGTGAATTCCGTTTTCATATGGTCTTCCGGACAAATCTCTATTCTTGGAAGGTCATTTGGGACAGAGATCCACTCTCATCACGGGCCCCTCATTCCATGAGCTTCCTCCTCAGTTTTCATCTCCTGGGAGCGGATCCCGCCTGAGCCAGGCTGGGACCCAGAGCCCACAGCCACCCTTGGCTCCCCTCTCCAGAGAAACCAACAAGAAGGGCGCCCGAGTCAAAGAGCCTCGTGTGTGGTGCTTCCCTTGAGCTGTGAAGCCTGGGGCAAGGTACTCAGCATCCCCGCTTTTGTTTCCTTTAATGAGTGGGGGGAGGTTAAGCAAGACCCTTCCTGGAAGGGTCAGACCCTCAGTAGGGGCTCACTATATGTAATCTCTCTTGTCCTTATCCAGTCACTGAGGGAAGTATGTGCAGGAGCCTTATGATTTGGGCAACTTTCTTCTCTTCCCATCCCACTCTCACTCTTTACTTACTTAAAGGTAAAGGGATCCACTGCAAATATTGGCTTGCAAGTGGTTTTGTGAAGTTCCGAAAAGACCGGTGTGCCAGTTAAATAATCTCCTGTCAACTTGAGCTAAGGGGTGAAATCTAGCATGTCAATCATGCTCTGGGTGGGCATGGCCTTCTCCTGAGGATGCTGGGAATTCCTGTCTTCCTCCCTTGAGGCAGGACACACACTCTCTGCTTGACAGATGGAGCTATGCGGATGGCAGCAAGAGCCCTGGAGTGGGAGGGGCCACGTGGAGGCCACGCCCCAGCCTGAGATGCTTCCACCACCACTGGATCCACAAGACTTTCCACCCACTGGCCTGTGATCTTCCTGCGTTTGGTGTCATTGCATGTGCTGGGTGCGTCTGAAGAGGAATTTCTAGACTGGTATTGGACATATGGGCTCATATCAGACTTATGGACTTGATCTGGACTGGGCTGGAATGTTTTCCTAATATACAATTACTCTTTGATAAAAAAAAACTCTTTCTTACACACATATGAATGTCCCTGGATTTGTTTCTCTAGCCAACCCAGACGAACACAATAGGACAAAAACCCTTTACTAACCTTGGCAGGTTATAGGTACTTAATAAATTTCTATCTGGTCAACCCCAAACCAAAACCTGTGACCATTGAGTCATTTCTAATTCAGAATGAACCTACAGCACTGAATAGGGTCCCATGGCTGTTAATCTCTATGGAAGCAGACTGCCAGGTGTTTCTGCCACGGAGCAGCTGGTGGATTCAAACCACTGACCTTTCCACTTAACCACTGCACCACCAAAACTTACCTTCCCCCCTGGTTATCTAGTAGCTCTCCGGTTGGTTCAAAGACTTCCAGCCTCCTGGTAAGCATCCTGCACTCACTGCTTTTCTGATTCTTCCCTGGCAGCACACCAGGTGGGGCTGCCCCTGCACTCCTGTGCACCGAGGGGAAGCGAAGCCTGAAGCCCGGGCTCTGTTACCACCGAGCTCCAGGTCCGCCGGGCAGACGTGACTATGTGTGCTATTGTTACTAGGTCTGCCGCCATTCCTTTCACCATGTTAATACTCGGCAGGCTCGAGTGCGTAAGAACTGTATTTTGTACTGATTTCTTATTGTGCTTCTTGGCACTATACTAAGTATATTGTTCATATCTATATAATATTTGTAGTATAATACATATAGAAAAAATATGGAGGCCTGAATATGCTCACCTCGTCAAGGGAGGAGAAGTTACCTCTGGGGCTGGCTACAGAGGATCCCTATCATGAAATCGGCTCGCCCTGTCTGCAAAAATACTCTGGCTATGGCCAGAGGCAAGATGCCCTCCTTTTCTGACGTCTTGGGTTTGCTCCAATGAATTATGCTGCCATTGGGGCAGAATGCATGATGCTTTCAAATTCCTAATCTCTCTCTCTCTCACGTTCTCTCTCGTTTACCGTAAATACAAGTTCTGGTGTTTAAAACGAAGGCAGTAGAGGAAAAGCAAAATCAGGTGACACGAAGATCTGAGACACGCTTTCTTGAAGAGTCCGTCCCAACGGACACTAGTATCTAGCCCCATTTCCCCGGGCACTTGATTTCACCTGGGGGCCCATGCCATCCTCCCCCCATCTGACTGGACAGTGTCAGGGGAGACAGGCAGAGTGAGGAATGGGGTACCTGCTCAGTCAGGAACGAAGGCTTGTATGCACCATCCGTAGACTTGTTCCCTGTGCCCCGCATGGACTTCATGTGCGAGACGGCCATGCGGAGGATGGTGAGCTTGTCCGGCTTCCGGGCCAGCGCGCTGCACGTGGGGACCATGTCCGAGAGCTCGGTGATGTACTGGGTCATCTTGTTCCGCCTGCGCCTTTCGATCTCACTGTGATTCTCTCTTCCCAGAAAGCACAGGATTGGGGGTGGGAGGGAAGAGAGAAGTATCAGACTGGGGCCTATGGTCCAGTGCCAACCCCAAGACACAGGGGCCCACTTGGAACAGCAGGGTGCTTGAAGGGCTAGGAGGCAGAGCTGGCCTTCAGATTCCTGTGTGGTGGCACACCAAACGCACTGCCATGCACCCATTGACTCCCAGCGACCCTGTGGGGCAGGGCAGAGCTGCCCCTGTGAGTGCTCGAGGCTGTAAATCTCGTTGATGGAAGCATACAACTTCATCTCTCCCCTTGGTGGGTTCCAGAGGCTGATGTGGCAGGCAGTAGCCCAATGTGCAACCCGCTCTGCCCCCGGCTCCTTGTGTGGCCAGCAAGGCATCTATAATGCCTCTGGCTCCAGCTCTGAAGATTTGCTGCAATCTCCCTGCGGCCCCATCCGTGTACCTATGCACTGTTGAAGGATCATCAAGAATCGAAGCATGACACTTGAGTAGCTGACGTTAACCCAGCCTGCTTCCAGATGAATCCTTCCATGGGTATGCCAACATCCACCTACGCCCACACGGGCATGCATACCAACATCGCTCCTGTCTGCCTTCAGACAGGGAAGCCTCGGAAAACCTTGTGCTCTGGCACCAGGAAGCAGGCTGAAGTGCCACAGATTCAGGTCGCACACAGTTGCGAACCTGCCTCTGTTCTAAGCCCAGCATGCTTTCCTCAGCGGAGTGCGCCCCTGGCTTATTAAACCGCCGAGAGCCAACTCTGAGGGGAGGGAGTGGAAATGACCGTGAGGAATCACTGAGCTAGATCCCTACCATGTGCTGTGATGAAAAACTAGCAGAGGCAAGGGTAGGATAGTTCCAACTCTGGTTGTCACCTTCGGGCTTGAACGGAGAGCAACGGAGGAGGCACCCCATTCGGCAGCACTAGGGCAAAGCCGTGGCTTGGGGCAGAGAGTGAGAGAAGGACAGTCCAGGTGTGTTGCAGGCTTTAAGGTGTCAGCCATGCTCAAGTAACGAGAGCCATGCTGCTGGCAAGAAAGCACCGACCTGGGCTGCACTGCCTCCGAACACCATCCGCATCAATCGGGCTTAACGTCTCCCGCTCCGTCGGTGGAGCAGATGTGTCTGTCATGCCTGAGTACATGCCAGGCACATATGCAAAGGCCCCCTGTGAACACTCAAACCTCGGGGAAGTGAGACGGGGGTTGTGGTCACCAAAGGAGCTGACCCACCCTGTAGAGGGAGCATCTTCTAGATGAGAGCACTGAGCCAGGCACCCCAAGGAGCAGAGTAACCCTGATTCCTGTGCATGCGCAGCAGCAGGGCTGGGTTGGAAGTAGTTTGGAGGCTGGGCCCTGGAGGCTGAGCTAGCAAGGTGCGAGATGACAACCCTCAGAGCTGGCTCACTGACATGTGGACACACAGCCAAGCGGCAGAGCAGCCACTGCTCACGGAGCAGTCACCACGGGGCGGGGACAGGTCCCCATTCCCCTCCAGGAGAGTCGACTTTCAGGAACTGGACAGAGCTGCCTGCTAGTGGGGAGGGGTGGGGGAGGTGAGGTGAGGACAGAGGCAACCCAGGGAAGGGAGAGGGTAGTTATGAGAGGGAGGGGCAGTGGTGACAAAAGGAGGGACGTGGCTTGGGATTCCTGGATTCTACGGTGGACGCAGGGATCCTTTCCTCATCAGGAAAGCGTAGGACCCAGTGCGTCCTCTCCACCCGACAGACGCCACATGACAGGCTTCCACCTCGCCGCCTGGTCAAAACAACTCCCGCTAGGCTGGCTGGCTCCCAATACCCAGAGTCCGAATTCCTCAGCCTGACTTTGGGGACCATCCTCATCAGGCGTGCCCCCCTACTTCATCCCACTTGATCCAAATGGATAGTGGACCACGGTCACTTGCCTTCACCTGCAACCCAGTGCGGTGGAGTCGATGCTGACTCACCGCGCCCCTCTGGAGGGTTTCCAAAACCATAAATCAAACCAAACCAGACTCGCGGCCTTCGAGTTGATGAAGGTCCTCAGCAACCCTACAGGAGATGGCAGAACTTGGTCCTGTGGGTTTCTGAGATTGTAACTCTCTTTACAGGAGTGGAAAGCCTCATCTATCTCCCCCGGAACGGCTGGTGCTTTAGAACTGCCGACCTTGCGGTTAGCAGCCCTACGAGTGAGCACTAGACCACCAGAGCGCCTTATGGGAACAGCCTCCTCTTTCTCCTATGGAGCACCTGCTGGGTTGGAGCCCAAACCCTTGTGGTTAGCAGCCTTATGCCTAATCATTCACTTCCAAACCCAAGCACACAAACTCACCACTCCAGACTCACAGCGACTCGGCAGGACAGGGGACGACTGCCCGAGAGATTCCGAGACTGCAACTGTTTACGGGAGTAGAAAGGCCCATCTTTCTTCCCACAGGGCGGCTGGTGGTTTCAAGCTTCAGACCTTGAGATCACAGCCTGGTGTCTGTCTGGTGGCGCAGGGAATAGGAGTTGGGCTTCTGACCACAAGGTCGACAGTTCAAAACTAGCAGCCACTCCTCGGGAGAAAGACGGAGCTTTTTTACACCTAGAAGCGGTGAAGTCTTGAAAAGTCACAGTGGCCGTTCTATCCTGTCCCGTGGGGTTGCTCTAACTCAGCATCCACTCGATGGCAGTGAGCACCATTCACTCGAGCACTCCAACGTTCCTTCCTGTCCTCAGATGTGGCTTTGTGTCAAACCTCCTGGAAGGGCCTCTGGATTCTCTTCCACCTTCCCTGCGCCCACAGCTCAGGGTAGCTTGTCACCAGTTTGCGGCTCAGGCGCATGCCTTGAGGCGCCTCCCTTCCTCTGGCCCATCCTCCCCAGCCTGTCTTCACGTAGTAGCCACACTGACTCTTCGAAAAACGTAAATGCCAGCCTTCACCGAGTGCAGGGTGCCCCAGATCCTGCCATGAGGGTCACACGACCCCCTCAGCTCCTTCCCAGGCGCCTGTTCTAGTGCACGCCCAGCGTCTGAGTCGACTTTCTAGAAGTTTCTATCATATTGCCACAGGCCTTCTTGCTTGTACCATTCCATGGGGGAGGAAGTGGGGCTGCTTGATGGGGTTCTCAACCAGAAGTCTAAAGCAATTTCGTCAATGAACCCAGCTCCTGGGCTAAGGTACATGAAGATGCTAACACCAGGGCAGCTGTTTACAAACCACTGCCTTCACTAACAAGCCCAGAGAACCGATCCAGTCGGTTCATGATTCAGGCCTGCGAGGGTTAACAGCGAAAAATCAAAATGACAGAGAGTTGTCAGCGGCCTAGCAACAAGCTTTGATAAATGGGCAGGGCAGCTGTTGGGCTCACAGAGGCACAGGGGAGCCTGCGTGTTTGTCTGGAGGGAAGGGAGAGATGGGTGGATTCATTTGGAAGGCTTCCGAGGGGTCCTGATGAGGGGAGAAGAGGAGTGGAGAAAGTCCTGTAAGACATCGTGCGTGGTCAAGCAGAGGGTCAGTCAAAAAGAGGCCCAGTGGCTGCCACACTGGACTCGCACGTAAGAACCACTGGGCGGACGGATGCTGCCGGACCAGGGGTGTTTCCTTCTGTGGCAGGTGGGGTCGCTAGGAATCAGAACTGACGCCGTGGAACCTCCCAACACAACCATGGGGGTTTCGGGAAAGACTCCAGAGGAGGCAGTAGTGCGGTTCTCTTCCACAGCGCCTCTGCGGGGCCAGGAGGACCCAGAGCCGGGCCTCGGGATGTGCCCACGGGAAGGAAAGTTCAGGAGCATGGAGGTGCCACCGCACACCCACACCGACTTAGGGTTCTTTTCTTCTTACCACAAGGACCTCGCTGTTGAATCCGCCCATCTTGATGAAGAAGGGGGAAAGGAGTTCAACAAAATCACACTCAAGACCGTCCTTCACTTTTTGGAGGGCCGTCAATTCCCATCTCCTACAGGAGGAGGAACCAGAGCCCCAGTCCAAGCAAGCGAACGAGCGAGCAGGCGCCCTGGGCGGGCAGACCCGAGACTCCGGGCACCATGCCAGGGCTGGGAGGCCTTGTGCTGGCGCCGGCACTGGGGTGGGCTGTGGCCCAAGAGGCAGCTCACAGACAAGCAGGGGCACCGAGGGTGCTTTGATGGCCTCTTCGTCCCGCTGTGCTAAGTGACCCAGAGGACAGTGGTGTGATGGGGACACAGGAGACCAGGGATGCATCCCAAGGCAGGAGAAGGACATTTTAGCTTAGACCTGAGCAAAAGTCTCAGGGACATGACTAGGAAGACCAGGGACCCACGCCACTGAATGGCCCTGACTCAGGCCAGAGGCAAAGAGGCATCTCGCTGTGTGTGTTGGCTGATGTCAAGGTGACACCATCAGAGACAATGCTAGGTCTCAGCCTGGTTGACTGCTCAGTCATGGTGCACATCTGAAAAGCCAGCACTCAGAACAGTGGCGCTGGTGGCTCCGAAGTGTCCCCCCTGCCTGTTCACCGTGCAAACTCAGACACGCATGGTGCGGGCTCGCCCCGCTCTTAAAGAGAAAGGTGGCTGATGAAACCCGAAGGGCCAAACTGGCCGTCCTCTCTGCATCGCAAGCACTTTGAGCATCTTCCTACTCAGGAATGAACTGACCGGCCCTCCAAGCGAAGATATAGGAACTAAGAATGCTGGTCAATGGCCCCCCTTTCGGATTCTGGTGGGGAAAAATCTAGGCAGGCTCCCCCTACCTTGCATACCAACAGGGATTTGATCACCATGCCGCTAACCTAAACGAAGTGGGGAACTCAGACCGAAAGATTAAGATAAACGCAGCCCCGCAGCATGGGAAGTCGGGAGGAAGGATGGAATGCACTCAAGCACAGAGGCTACACAGACCACGAGCGGAAGGACCGCCTGGGCGTGGTCAGATGCAAAGGTCGCCTCTGTCGGCCTTCCTGGTGGTTGTCAGTGCTGGCACTCGTAGTAACTTGAGAAGGTCAACAGCAAGAAACAACAACAGCCAGCAGCCCACTGCTGTGGACACTGACCCCTGGTGACCTCATGTGTGGGAGAGGACAGAGCTGTGCTCGCCATGGGGCTGTCACCGGCATATCCCTCTGCGGGCCACTGGCTGGGCTCCAAGAGTCCACTGCCAGCTTCTGCATTAGGAGTCGAGTGCAAGCCATGAACTCCTCTAAAATGTAAGGGACTATTTGGGACTGATGCCCCTGGGGGCTGTCACCTCACTAGGGAATAGGGGGGGGGGGAGCCGCACAGTGAATGGGGCCTTGGGAAGGTCACTTGGAGCTGTTCTTCGCAGACTGAGAGAAGCGGACCCTAAACCCATCAACCTGGGCTCACTGGCCAACGTCTAGACCTAAGAGGCCAGGTCAACCAGAGGCAATCAGATTTAAGGCCTGTGGGGGGATGAAATGAGGCCTTTTTCAGGAGGCCCAAGCACTAGAATTGAATCCAGGATAACAGACACGGGAACTTCTTGCAAGGTCTTCTGGGTGTTTCAGCAGAGCCAGAAAAACCCAAACCCCAATGCCTGCTACCCAGTTGATTCCAATTCCCCGTGACCCTCTTGGTTTTCAGGGCTGTGCATCTTTGTGGAAGGAGATGGCCACATCTTCTCCTGCAGACCAGCTGGTACACTGAATGACCGACCTTTCTGTGAGCCACCGAGCGTGTCAGCCACGGCACCAACCAGAATTAGAACCCAGCAAAAGCCGGCTGATTAGATGCAGCGACACGAACTACAGGCTTGGGAGTGGATGCTTGGTTGTTCCCATTACAGAAGTAATGTTGAAAAGAAAAAATGCTTCACGGTCTTCGCCTTCTGTTTTAAGGAGGCATACCACCTGCACACACATGCGTGCATCTATATATCCATATATGTAAATCACATGAAGAGTGTGGCATGTAATCCTTGTGAGTGACAGCTCTAGGAAGTCAGATCTCCCAACGAGGATTCCACTCAAGACCCCACTGTCCGCTGGTAGGAGCGGACCCCAGCTGCAGGATCAGCCACCCAGAGGAATGTTACAGTAGGTGCATGCCCCAAGCACGGTGGGTCAAACAGGTCACCGAGGGCTGGGTAGGATGGGCAAGGACTTGATGCTTCAGATTCACCAGGGTCCTCCACTACCAGCTTCCAGGAAGGCTGGTCTTCAGAGGCACCCTTTCTGGTCTCCCTGCGACCAAGGATTTATCACCACTACCATGGCGATGGGGGTGTCAGGAA
The DNA here is from genome assembly GCF_000313985.2 of Echinops telfairi. Lineage (NCBI taxonomy): Eukaryota > Metazoa > Chordata > Mammalia > Afrosoricida > Tenrecidae > Echinops > Echinops telfairi. The sequence continues at coordinate 21,342,495 of NW_022103904.1, read as the reverse complement.
AGCTGGACTACTACGTGATGCGAGGCTGAGTGCTCTCAAATCAAAGCCTCGCTCTCCAGCGCTGACCTGGGAAGAAAGGCCTGTTTCACAGCCCACCCCACACTGCTGCTGCGTCAAAGAGGCCCCTCCTCTGTGGCTTGCATGCGCCTCTTCTCCATCCTCTGGGCTCCTGATGACGTCATCTGCCCATCGGCAGGGGCCTTTCACCCAACACCTTCAACAACCTCGTGCATGAAGAGGCACACACCCCACCCTTCTACCTCTTTCAGCTTCTTCTCCAATGGCCTTCCCCTCCTCCCTGTGAGCTCAGTCAGCAGCTGCCAGGGACGTGACTTCTCACTAGTTGATCACAGCTTTCCTCGCTCCCTCAGACAGACCCCCAAAAGTAGAACTATTCTCTGACCACACACCCAGGTTCAGTCTGTGGCTTCCTCCCTTTCCTCCCAGCTTTGGCTTCACTCTGTTCCCTCTGCCGTTGGGGCAATCACTGACCTCTTCTCTTCCCCTTCTCGGCAGCACCTTACCCGCCTCAACCCGTCTGGACCCGTGTGTGTGAGGGTCTGTGAGCAACAGAAGTATACGGGATTGTTCAATGGGACTCACTCTGATGGGCCAGTCTGAGACACGATATACCAGATGGTGATGATTTCTGCCTAGGGGGACTGGCACATGCTTTACGAAGTCAAAATTTGGGACGTGACACCTGGATATTTGAATTTGGGGCCCCCTGGAGTAACAAGGAAAACTGGCTGAACAGACATCAGGGGACAGAAATCATGGCACAGCACCAGGTTGGACTGAGTCACCGACTGCCCTGGGTGCTGACACCACCCAGCCCTCCCCTGAGGGGGATCCGGACCGAGGGTTAAGTGGAGGAGCAGGAGGCAGGTCTGCACAAACCATGCTCTCACTCCTCCCTTGGGTGGCAACTGCTGGCAAGGAGGAAGGCGCCAGGGTTGATCGTTCACTCCCCCAACTTTGAGCAGCTCCAAGATACCCCTCCGCTGGCGGATCCATCACTAACCCACGGTGACAGAGGAACACAGCCCCTGGAGTCCCGTGCACGCATCCGATAAATAGCCATGCAAGGTTCATCTTCCTCTCTGGTCCGCCGCACGTCGGGGAGAAGATGTGGCCCACAGACGCCTACGTTGGAACTCGGAGTGTGTGAAATCCGACTCACTGACAGGCTTACAAGATAGCTGCCCAGGGTCTAGGATGTCTGCTTCTTCCTGATTGGCTCTAATACAATGAGCCCTTTGAGTGCCTGCAATGGGATTTCATCACAGGCACTGATCTTCAATGTCAAGCAAATGTCCCGCTTCAACTCACTTCCTCTTTATGTCCCGAGACCCTGGGCAGCATCATTTCCTGGGCCGAACACGGTATGGAATGTTATCAGAAGGGAAATTTTGATACGGAAGAATCACAAGCCATTGTTTCGTTGTGAATAGAGGCAGCTGTGTAAGGCGAGAGCGCACGAGGACTGGGAAAATGCAGCCTTATTTCCAGGCTAGCTCGGTTTCAGAGCGCTCCCCGAGATGACAAATGGATCTTGAGAACTGGGGGGACAGGCTAGCTGGCTTCTGTCTGCACCGAGGGAAAAACAATACAAGTGCTTGTCATTGAAACCCGTGTCTTACTCAGATTAGAAACTCCAGGGTCGGTAAGAGATCAATGTTCGCAATCTCATATCTCCTCTTTCACCCAGGGACCAGTGACGAAAGGAGGGGTTCCCAGAGTCAAAGTTTATCCAATGACAAGGAATGGACTCTGGGCTTGGAGGTCAGGACTCCCTGTAAAGCAATACGGTGAGTATTTCTCCAGAATTTATGAGAACATCTGTTTAATTCGGAAGCACCCTTGGATAGAAGGAACCGTAACTGAAGCCAAAGTGTTGTTGGTTATATTGCTGTTCACAGGGCTTGGTGTGGACATTCCTTCTAAAGACCTGAAGCTTTAAGGTTAAGTTGTAGCCCACATAGACAGGAGGACCGTCTCACTTGTGAGAGGCTTACAAGTTCACTGGCAACCAAGAATTAAGGAAAGTTTGGATGATGAGGACGAATGTCAAGGCAGACCCTTACGTATATGTGAACTAAGCACAGACCGGCCTTTTGCCAGAACTGACTGGATAATCTGTGCATTCCTACCAATGTCACCAAGGAGCCCTGGTGGCACTGTTGGGGACGCGTTAGAACCGCTAACCCCAAGGTCGGTGGTTCAAACTACCAGCAGCTCATTTTGACAAAGCTGAGGCTGTCTGCTCCCGTAAAGATATGCAGCCTCTGAAACCTGTCTTGGTCACTAGGAGCTGGGAAAGACTCAACAGCAGTGAGCCTGGTGTGGTTTGGGCCAATGTCATCAACCTTCTGAAAGAAAGAGTCCTGGGGATGGGTTCGCCCTATCTCATCTGGATCTGGTCTAGGCCACCATCAGCATCCATAATGCAGTATCGTTTGTCCGAGGAGATGATCTGTACTTAAGACATCCCTACAGAACCCAGCGAAAGACGCTGCCCTGTGGCCAGTTTAGGAACTCGACATCAAGCTGTAAATCCTGCATCCAGAACAGAGCCACCCAGGTTCCTCACATTTCTCCCTATTTCCCACGGTAGAAAGCAGGGCCTTAGCTTATGCCCTTTCTTTGAACTAGATCCCTAGGCCTGTCTTTGAAATAGGAATCCCTGTCTTGATCTTTGAAAAAGCATCCCGACTTAAGAACTTGTTACGTAACTTCTGATCCTCTCAAAACCCAAACCAAACTCACTGCCATGAGCCAATTCTGACTCATCGTGGCCCCGATGATCCAGGCTGGGAGGTGGTGGGATTGCTCCTAGCTGGCGGTCGCTGGGCTCAAAATGGACATGAAATAGGAATGAGGGAGAGAGTCAAAATAAAGACCAAGGCTTCTCTGATGACAAGGGGCAGCCAATCCCTGCACAGCGCAAGGTGGCCTTTGCTGGCTCTCGGTGTCTTTAAAACTAAAGAAAATAAACTCACCTCGAAAATTTGCTGGGACCTTCGCCGTCTTCATCATCAAAGTCCATTCTGCAAAGTCAAAATCACAGGTGAGCATTGAGACACGCAGAACATTGGAACTGGTCATGCTGGCCGCCGGCACCCAGGTGTTTTAACCTGGTCACATGGGGCTTTATTCGCCCACACTGCAGTCTGCCAGTCCCAACCTTTGGCAATGCTAACTGAATCTCTCCAGGTAGTCATCTACCAGATTCAGGACAAGAGAAGGAAAAAATGAAAGGTTTCACTACGCTCACCAGTAAAGACAGGTGTTCAAATATCAATTTATCCTCTGAGGCACTGCGAAAGATGCCAGTGGATTGCATGGGCTGTGTTGGAAAGGTGAGCATTCGTTAGCATCCATTATCTCTGGGGCATACCCACTCCCCCAACACCAGGTATGCTTACATTGAGATTTCCTATATAACTTGATTCTATGACATGCTGACAGCCTATAAAGCCCAAAGGGTTTTAAAAACAGGACATTTTGAGGGTGATAAAGGAACCATGAGGAAGAGAAGACATGCTACTGCGCTCACATTGCTTGAGACTGTGGCTGGTTCTGATGTGTCCCAATAGGAAAAGGATATTTAAGGTCGCCATTCTATAAAGTTCAGGGCTAAATAAATAGATATTGAGGGGGAAATGGTCTGGGGTACAAACTACTCAAACTGTCTGCCTGTCGAAATTCTGGTAGTTACACAATCTGGTGTCAGTTTGAGATTTGAGAGGATTAAGAGTGAAGGGGTGGAGTCTAGTCTGTCAATCATCAGGTCATAGCCAGTGAGGCTTCTATGGGGGCAGGGCCTTCTCCTAAGGATTCTGGGAACCACTGTATTTCCTCTCTGGAGGCGGGAGGCACTCTCTCTCGGCTCACTCCCTGCGAGACATTTCTGAGGAGAAGCCACATGAAGCTACCCTGAGGCAGTCAGAGTTTCGGAGCTGAAGAAGCTACATGGAGACCCCTGCCAGCACTGGGATGCTTACACTGGATCCACAACATTTCCCACCCATTTGACGTCACTTCATGTGTTGCGTGAGTCTGGAGAGGGTTTTGTAGATTGGTATCGAACATACAGGCTAATGTCAGACTAACGGATTTGATCTGGACGGGGCTGGGGTGTTTTCTCAATATCCAATTGCTCTTGCGTATAAAGCATTTCTGTACACGTGTGCATGCCTATGAATTTGTTTCTCTAGTCTACCCGGACTAACACAGAAAGGCATCAAATAATTACAAAGATCCTTACTTCACGGGGCCGCTAGGTATAAATATAAAACAAAAATTCTTGATAGATGCTCATTTTAATGGTTCACTTCAGCATTCTTTCTTTAAAAAAAAAAAGACTCGGGTGGGGCAGGGGCAAAGGGGGAAAAAAAATTCACACCTATCTTAATGTCAATGAATATTGGCCCTGAAGACATGAGGGCAGAGATCGGGTTGACTTGGTATGAAGTGCACCCAGAATCCTTGGAGAAAGGTCAGTACAGATGGCCTGGCTGTCTTGGACACCCAGAGTTGCGTGGGGTTCTGGGGAAGAGTGTGTCACAGTCCCCACAGGCACCGGCTTGGTGGAACCAGGATGGGATATGGCTGTTTCCATGAAATTCAAGCAGAAGGGAGGCCAGTTTCCCAGCAGGGCTGGGGAGAAGCTCCTTGTCTGAGCAGTCTGGGGTACGAACGGGGTGTGCACCGCAGGCTCAGAGAAGGCTTCATCCCACTCAGGCTTCCAGGGCAAACCTTCAGCAGTAGGTGGTCTGTAGGCACAGGCCCGGGCTGCGAGGCTCCTGCGTGTGATAAAGAGGAGCCTTCGCTGCACCGAGCACAGCTCTGAGAGGCCTCTGATGAGACGCATCGTAGTGTGTAGGCCTTTGAGGATCTTGAGACACTGGAATCAGGAGGGGCAAAGGAGTATTTCTTTTCCTTTCAGAAATAATCTCCTCTGAGATGAGCCAGTCAGGGTGCGATGTAACAATGATGAGAAATACAACCTTCCTCTAGTTCCTAAAGGTTTCCTCCCCGCTCCCACTACCATGACTCGAATTCTATCTTGCAAGACTGGCTAGACCAGAGGAGGTACACTGGTACAGATAGGAACTGAAAATACAGGGAATCCAGGACGGATGAGCCCTATAGGACCAGTGGTGTGAGTAGCAAAACAGGGAGGGTAAAGGGAGGATGGGTAGGGAAGAGGGAACCGATTACATGGAACTGTGTGTGACCTCCTCCCTGGGGGACAGACAACCAAAAAGTGGATGAAGGGAGACGTTGGACGGGGCAAGATATGACAAAATACCCATTTATAAACTATCAAGGGCTCATGCGGGAGGGGGGAGCGGGGAGGGAGGGGAAAAATGAGGACCTAATGTCGGGGGTTTCAATGGAGAGAAAATGTTTTGAGAAACGATGTACAAATGCGCTTTACACAATTGATGTGTGTATGGATTGGGATAACAGTTGTATGAGCCCCTAATAAAATGTTAAAAAAATAATAACAATGTTTAAAAAAAAAAAGAAAAAGAAATAATCTCCTCTGTTTGCTTTACGTGCAGTGTGGCCAGAGTCCTAATCAAAAGTCATCATATTCGGAAGGACCTGAAAGAACTCCCTGGCCAGGGGCAGCTCCTGCTGCTCAGCCACGGGGCTGTAGTCACTGCTGGGGGAAGAACAGAAGGAGGCGGGGAGTCCGAGGGCAGAGCAGCCAGAGGGCCAATGCCCACGCATGGGGAGATCCACATGGCGGACCAAGCAGCTAGATGACCCACCCGTTCCACAATAAAGACTTGAGAAACCAAGAAAAACAGATGGACGGCAATCCTGGAGCCCAGGGCTCCAAAGGAAAGGATAAAGAATTAAGCCAGATAGCAAAGGAGAGAAAAGAGATGGTATGAAAACCGTGAACAAGGAGCAGTGCACTACCAACCAGCAACGTGCGGCCATTTTGAATTCATGCCAGTAGCTTTCCAGTCTAAGATGGAACCAAATCACTGACTCGGCTTGCCCAAAGTGCACCAGCACCCACCGCGCCTGGACAGGTCTGACGGACATCCCCCCTCTACCTTGTACAACCTTCAGAGGACCAGAGGAGCAGCACCACAAGCCTACCCACATGGCCCCTGGCCAACCCCCACACCACACGCCAGCCCACTCCAGTGTCTTGCTTGTTCTCCGGGCTCGCCCGCCCAGGGAGGACCGGGCCCTCTCCCCTAGGCACTCCCTGGTTGGAGATGCTCGCTGCGGCAGAGCACATGCTGCTTCCTACACACTGGAGTGTGGCGTCCCGCACTTTCTCCACGATTCTGCTGCCTTTGGTTTGGTTTTAGTTCCCCTTCTTCTTAGCGCTTCTCTCCTCTCTCGGCACTGTTCAGAGTGCCACCCAGGAGACGGCGTAGCGCGATGGATGCGAAACCAAACCTCATCAGCATCCTGTCCACAGGAGCCACATCTTAGACACAGAGACAAGCATCCGCTGAACATCAAAGGGTGGAAAAACATACATCCAGCATCTTCTCAGGCCACAAGGCTGTAAAATTGGAAATCAACAACAGAAAGACCAAAGGGGAAAAAATCCCAAGACATGGAAAGTAAACACCACTCTGCATAAAAACGACTGGGTGTTACAAGAAATAACAGCCAGAATGTAAAATTCCTCGAATCAGTCCCTTAAAGATGGAAACACAGCATTAAAAAATCTAGGACACAGCAAAAGAAGTACTCAGGGGACAATCTATCACAATAAACACACAGATCAAAAACAGGGCGAACTCAAATCAGCACCTTCCCCCAGCACCTCCAACCATCGGACAGAGAACCAGAAGAAAAGCCTGCCGTCAACAGGAGAAAGGAATTACGGCGGACTCCAGCACCAGAAACACGAAACTGCAAACAGAAAAACAACAGAAAGGACCAACGAGACTAGAAGCTGGTTCTTTGAAAGGGTTGCTAAAATCGACGAGCCACTTGCAGACTGAACCAAGGAAAAGAAGGAGAAGCGGCCACAAATACAAGTCAGGGATGCATTACAGGAGAACCCCGCGGAAAGGACAGTAGGAGATACGAGAAGAACTACACTCAAACAAATGTGAACACTTGACACATTTCTAGAAACACATGACCCAAACTTACAAGATATCAGGTGGAAAGTCTGAACAATTCTACCACCAAAGAATAAATCCCGCAGGCCCTCAAATCACCTCCCCGCAGCAACAAGAAGAAAAGTCCTGGGTCCGACGGCTGCATTGGCAAACCCTCCCAAACTTTCAGGGACGCGCTGCTGTAATTCTACTCAAACTATTTCAGAACCTAGAGAAAGATGGAGCTTTTCTGAACCGATTCCACAAACCAAGCATAACCCTGATACCAAAACTGACAACAACAAACGGCAGATTAATATCCCTCCTGCACATTGGAGTAAGAATTCTCGACACAGTTGTACTCAATAGAATCTATCAACAATCTAATTATCGATCGATCGATCTCGATCATGACAGAGTGGGACCCACGGCTAGCCTTGTGCTCAATGGAGAGAGACTGAAAACATGCCCTTTCTGAATGAGAACCACACAAGGATGCCCCTTTTCACCTCTGCTAATCAATATGGTATGGAAATTCTAGCCAGAACAAGATAAGAAAGGGAAAGAAGAGGCATGCAAATTGGCAAAAAGAAGAAGAAGTAAAACTACCTATTTAAGGATTCTATTATCCTACGCATAGAAAATCCTAGAGATTCAACAAGGAAACTACAGGAACTAATAGAAAGATTGAGCCAAGAGTCAGAATACAAGATTCTGACAAAAATCAGATCCCTCTACCTGAACAAAGAGAACTCTGAAGAGATAGTCAGGAAAGGAATACAATTTACAGCGACCATAAAAGATTAAGTATTTGGGAATAACACTAACCAGAAGCCAAAAGACCTACACAAAGCAACCTGCAACACAACTACAGGAAATCGAGAGGCCTACGTAAGTGGAGGAACATATCTTGCTCGTGACATGGAAGACTTAACATTACACCAATGTCAATACTTCCCGAACGATCTACAGCTACAGAAGGGGGCTTCAAAATGTTCATGCAAAAAATGGAATTAAAAGAGGGCACATTTTTCCCTGAAGTGTTTCGACACTCCCTCGAATTCAACCCCATCCGTATTCCAGCATCATTCTTTAAAGAGGTGGGAGAACGAATCATCAACCTTCTCTGGAAAGGACAAAGACCCCAGACAAGCAAAGCAGTACTACAGAAGGGCATCAAAGCAGGAAGCTCCCCTCCCTGATCTCAAACCCACTGCAGTCACAGGTGTCAGAACAGGCTGGTGCTGGTGCAAGGTCAGAAGCAGACCTGGGGACCAGGAGGTAAACGCATCCACCGTTGGACAACTAAGGTTTGAGAAACAGCTAAAAACAGTTACATGGGGGAAGAGACTACCTCTTTAACAAATGTTTCCAGCAAAATTAGACATGCAATTGCAGAAAAGGAGCAGAATCCCTCTCTCTCTCACCATATTAAAAACTAACTGAAGAGAAATCAAAGATCTAACTGTAAAAGCTAAAACTATAAATACAATCAAAGCAAAAAAATAGGGACAAGCTTACGGGCTGCACTACGTGACATAAATACACTATCAAACAGATCCACAAGCAATCAAAGACAAATTAAACAATTGGGACTTTTGAAAAATTAAACATCTATGCACACCAAAGGATTTCACCCAAAGAGCAAATAACAAAGAAAAGAAACATAGACTGGGGGAAGGATTTTCAGCAATGCCGTGTCAGGCAAGTTGCTAATCCTCAAAGTGAGGAGAAAACATCAACACCTCCACAAGACCAGCACAAGCATCCAATTAAAAAAAGCAGTGGGCAAAGGGCACAGACAGACACTTTACCAAAACAAAGACGTGCGCCAGCCAACAGACATGGACTGTTCACAATCACCCGCCATGAGAAAGACACAGCGAAATGACGATGAGCCGTCATCTCACCCAGCACCAACAGCGAAACTCCCAGAACAGAAACCAGCAGCCAGAGGGGAAAACACGAGGGTGCGTCCTGACAGAGTGGGAAATGGAAACGCGACGTGAGCCGGCGATCCCACTCCGAAGTGCACATCCTAGACTAGATCCGGGCCGTGAGCAAACACCTGCACACACGCAGGTCACTGCATCATGACGCCCAGTCGCTACAAGACGTGCCCGTCAATGAGTGGATTCCATGAATGGACGGATGACTTACTCGTCAGGGTAAGTAAAAAAGTACTGCAATAAAATCTTAGGAACCTTTATTGAACAGAACTATCAAGAGGCAGTTCTGTTTCTCTAGGTTGGTTAAACCTCTCAGGTGGTTTCCCTCTCTCCACTCTTCCCTGGGGCAACGTACGCGTCAGAACAGGAGCTTTGGGCACCCCAAGGGGCTCAAATCATGTTCCTCTTATGTGTTCTTTGAGCAAAAAGACGTTTGAAGGAGCAAGACTGGGCTGGAGGGTGGATGGGGTATGGTTTCCAATGAAATTCTCATAGGGCTGCCCTGCTACCCTCCGCCAAGGAAGAGACGCGGTGTCATGGTGCGGAAAACTCCGCGGCACGACTTTCCTAGCCTCTCTGGCCCGCGTGGTTTTCCACTTTTCTTCTCACTTCTCCGGTTAAAGGCCCTATGTTTATCTTGCGCCCTTCATGACATTCTATCCAGATTACCGCTTGAGAATCCTCTGAGACAGTCACCATGACCTTCAGAGCTGACCTGCTGTCTGGGAATTCGTCACCCGACAGACCCTGGGAAACAACGGTTGACGTTGGTCCTTGCTTGGCCTCGGCACCGTATTGGTAAATCGCAGGCTCTGGTTACAATTTGTCCCGTCGCATCATCTTCGTTAGCTTCGATCCTGCTTAGAAGACTGCTGGGAAGCTCACCTCTCAGAGCTGCTGGGTCTTGGTACCCATGCCGCTGCAAGTCTGCTGAGGCCAAGCCGTCCCCTTACCGTGGAACACACCAGTCACGGGAAGTCAACCTCAGCCGCTGCCACCGCAGCGCGAGTCTCCAGCCGCCTCCACCAGCTTCTGCACGCCAGCCCGGTGTCTTCCTTTGCCTTTGAGGCCTCCTTGACCTTCCTGAAGATGCGGGACCGCCTGCAAGCTGTGGTTCTCTGCCAGGCAGCCTTCCCACAAACCCGGTGCAAAGCGTCAATGATTTGGGAAGGCGACTGATAGCAGCCCTGACCTCAAAATCGTTTTTCCCCCACGGTAACGAAGCGGCCCTTCTTTTCAAAGGCACGCCAACCACCCACTGCCATCAGTCCATTCCAGTTCACAGGGAGCCCCTGTAGGGTGTCTGGAGGGATAAAGCGTTGCGGGAGCAACAAGCTTCAGCTGTCTCCCAAGGAGCGCCTGCTGGGTTTGAACCACCGACCTGGGGTTAGCAGTCCAGTGCCTACCCAGCAGGGGCACCAGGACTACTGAAGGAGATTCAGACAATTGTATCACCTATGCTGGATACAACTGATGTATGGAACATTATAAGAGCTGTAAGAGCCCCCAATAAAATGATTTTTAAAAATAAAAATGTAGACATTAAAAAAAAAAGACAAGTGTGTTGCTAAGAGAAGTCTCCCTGCTCCACTCACAGAATGGAGTTTATTCTAATAAAGTTAAACAATAGCAATGACTCTGAAAGGGAAAAAAATGAAGAAACTTCTCCTAACACTGATGAATTTAGAGGATACAATGCTGAGTGCAATTCGTCAATCACCAAAGAGCAGATGTTTTATGAGGCCCGTATTTTAAAAAGCCAAGAAAAAGCTGCCACACAGAATCATTCTCTGAAGGTTCCCGGTGGGTGGGAGGGTACGGGAAGGCACCCCACTAAGGAGCGGACGGACAAACATTCCCTCAGGAGAAAGGAGAAGGTGTCACAGGGAGGAAGTGGGAAGAGCACTGGCACAGCGCGCGATTTCAATCCAGGTCACATACCAACATGTGCATAAATTGCTCAATGGAAAACCAGTCGCTCGGTAAACTTTCACCCAAGTCACAATGGGGGAAAAACAACACTCACGCGTGCGCCTGAGTGATACGTGCGCTGTGTACTTACATCCATCATTTTGATATATGTATCGCAAGTATACAAAAATACCTATGCACAAAGAGAAAGCCGAGGGGAACAAAAGATAAGAACCCCACTGGGAGAAGCTGACAGGTGCTCCCCACAATGCAGTTTGGGAGGCCAGACTCCCACCGGTTACTGCAGAATTAGAATATGGACCAACAGGGGCTGAATAAATGGCTTCCTGAATAAAACAGTGCTGTCAATAGTCTGCCCAATTACTAAACTCATCTCATGGGCTGCAGCAGTGAGGTTATTTGGGGATTCGATGATGCTTGATATTCTGCAGAACCACGGAGCCACACTGCCACCTCGTGTTCATTATGGAAAATAACGGTCTCTCTCTATACATGTATTTTGTGGCCAACAGGAAGATTTCTTAACCTTTCGGCTGTCAAAGACAATTCAAGGTTAAGAAAAAGAAAGGATGTTTTCACGCTCCCAGTGAATTCTTGCAAGAATATAATGGAAACTCTGGTGGGTGGGAGATATGACATTGTCTCTGAATGTGCTCTAGCTCAAACTGACAGTAGTGTGATAACCAGGTTTATTCTGCAAGATGCAACTTATGTGTTGGCCCTCTTCCCCCTCAGCCTGCACAGTCTCTTGGGTCTGATGGGGACAAACCATCCAGGTTTTCCCAAGACGGAGGGACTTCCAGGATACAGGACACCAGTGCTAAAACTGGCATAACTGGTCTCCGTGGTTTTAGCAAAGGCAGCTCCGTGTGTTTAACAGGAGCAGAAAAAACGGAGAAGTGGGCAATGCAGTCAAAGGCCCCAGACAGCCTCGCTCTGGGACCCAAGTTCTCTGCCATCTACAGGGCAGGTGGGAAGCAGGATCTGTCTCCCCGCCTAGGGGTGTGCGTGAACACATGTCCGCCACACCTGGGTTTGGTCATTTTGAAAAGAGTAAGGTGGGGGAGAAGCGGGGGTTAAATTGGAACACGGAGGCTGCTCAGAGCCTCAGGATGGCGCGCCTGTCCCCAAGGCAGTCTCGCTAGCGTGGGCAGGAGCGAAAGCTTACAGGACTCAGCGGAGTGCAACTCGGACAACACCAAGGCCGTTCTGAGCAATGCTTGTCCGGGTGCTGCCTGTCGGTCTCGGGGTGGACTCTGCTTTCCTTTCTGCACTTGCAACGTGACAACACCCTGCTCTGCTCGTTTCTTGTGCTGTAAAGAGCCTCTGTACATGATCCTTCCTGGGTCTTTTCTGTGTCCCTGTTAGACTGCAGCAGCTGGGAAAAACATGATTTTCAAGTCCTGCTGTAGCCACTCAAAGAATCCAGCCCAGTGAACAGGTGCCGGGAGAGTTCTCAGCAGGTGCGCCGAGAATGCTTCCTGCCTCCCCTTCCCGCCCCAATGTCGGTCGGAGCCCCCGCCCTGACAAAGGGCGGCGCTTGGCACTTCAGAGCTTGCCGACAGTTAGCGGTGAGCACCGGCACCTCTGCCTGCTGGTGGCTGTGCCGTAATCATAGCAGCTCACCAAGCCGAAGGCATCGTGCTTTCCTGAGCACTTCCAGGCAAGCCGGTCCCGAGGGAAGACCCGGGGCCACCTGACGCTTGTCACAACCAAAGGCCAAGTGACCCAGGTGTCACAAACGTTCTTCCCACACAGCCTGGGCAGCTCACTGAGCCACCACAATGCCAGCACGTGAATGCCCACCAGGTGGGACGAAACTCTGTGTGTGTGTGTGTGTGTGTGTGTGTGTGTGTGTCTCCTTCAAATTCACATGTTGTAAATCCTAACCTCTGCACCCCTGGAAGCAATGCCAGCACGTGAATGCCCACCAGGTGGGACAAAACTGTGTGTGTGTGTGTGTGTGTGTCTCCTCCTTCAAATTCACATATTGCAAATCCTAACCTCTGCACCCCTGGAAGGAGCCCTGGGTGGCGTAGTGGTGATGCATCGAGCTACTAACCACTTCGAAACCACCGGCCACTCCAAGGGATAAAGACGAAACTTTCAACTCCCGTTAAAGAGCTACAGTCTCGGAAACCCACAGGGAGAGTTCTGCCCTGTCCTGGGGGAGTCCCTATGAGCAGGTTGGCTCCATGGCAGGGAGTGAGATCCCATGGGGAAGAGGGGTTTCTTTGGCATGTTAATGAGGCCAAACCCTCCCTGTGGGGTCTGTCTTTGGGGCGTCCCTCTGAGACATCAGAGAAATTAGGCTCACAAGCCAGTCATCTCCATTGCCAGGCCCCAGGACGAAGGCCAGGGGCTGAGGGTGGGGGAACTGGAAGGAGACAGGGGCCGAGAAAGCCTTCCGCCCCAGAACCGGGCCGTGAGTTCAGAGGGCCAGCCTCCGGAACTGTGAGAAAACCCATTCCTGTGGGTCACCGTCTTGTTCTCCGGAGATGGGCTTCCTGCTTGAAAAAGAGGAGGGAGACTCTGCCACCCGGGCCCAGCTGAGGGGCCGTGGGGAGGAGGGCGCGGGCCAGGCATGCCTTGGTCGGCCTGACGTGGGTCAGAAAGGGCTTGGCGGCACCAGCCACATCTGCTCACTAAGACACCAAGTGAGAAGGCACGTACGTATTTTCGGGGCGCTGACACCCACACGTCTTCCCTCTAACTACAGTCCAGTGGGCTCGCGGTGACTCTGGATGGCGATTCTTGGTCTGCAGACGATGTGCCCAATCACTGCCTTCCAGTCCACCCTGACCCACAGTGACCCTCAGGGCCGAGTGGAGTGGCTCCGTGGACTTTGTGAGGCTGCACATCTTTCCGGAAGTTGGCAGCCTCGTCTTTCTCCCAGGGGTGGCTGATGGGGTTCAAACCGCCAACCTCTCCGGTAGCAGTGCAATGACGAACCCACTGGGCCTCTGGAGCTCTGCACTAGCAACTTGTACAAGGAGGCTTCATCCCAGGCCTCTTTCATTCGAATGTTCCTTGCATCTTCGGAAGCCCTCTCTCCTCTAGAAGCAGCTCAGTATTTAATTCCAGGGCAGTGGAGAGGAAGTGCTAAGTCCATGCCTGCAGAGTGTCATCCTCCGACCCCAAAAGCTTTGGGGGCAGACAGGGATGCTAATGAATCTCTGCTGTTTCCTCCCTTCAGGAGCACCCTGTCTGCCCTTGGGAAGCCTCCCCCTACCCGCACTCCCCACCCATCCACACACCCTCCCCTCTCTCCCCAACATATACACTCCCTCGCCGAGGTCAGAGGTGTTACAAAAATGCATTTCAGGTGACTCACTTTGGCACATTCCCACCCCCAGCCCACATGTGGAATCACTTTTCAAAGAATCTGAAACTTCTGAACCTTTACCTTGTGTCCCAATGGCTAGGGGCACCCGCAGCTTGCTTAGGTGCTGTGGCGGACGGAGGGCTGGCTCTGCGGGCAGAGAGGAGTCACCGTGCTGCGCCAGGCAAGCCACCAGGAGGAGGCTTTAAAACCAATGCATGGTTGGTTCTCCTGGGCCCCGAAACACTGGGGTGGGGTGGGGTGGCGTGGAGTGGGCTAGTCAGCCTGGGAATCCGGGATCCTTCCCTCAGTTAAAATAATCAGCTGGCAGTGGGAGGACGGAGCCAAAGGAACAGGTGGGTGGGAGGACCTGCAGGTTGATCAGAACCAGCTCCAGCCAGTCCTACCCCACCAGCATGATCCCAGGCAAGGGCACTGTGTCCATACACCTTCTCAAGGGTTTCCCTCTCTCCCGTTGAGCCTCTGCTTTACCAAGTAGGATGCTCTCCTCCGGAGACCCGTCCTTCCCAACAACACGTCTGAATTCTCGGGAATGAAGTCTCGCCAGAAGGAGCAGCCGAGTCAACCCCACAAATTAGGACATTGCTATTGTGATCATTTCCAGGACAAGCACCCTAAACGAGCCCTGGAAGTCCAGTGGTTATGCAGTTCACCAGAAGGTCAGCGGTTTGAAACCACCAGGCACTTTGTGGGGGAAAGATGAGGCTTTCTCTTCCCGTCACGAGTGACAGTCTCAGAAACCGACAGGGGCAGATCTAGCCTGTCCTAGAGGGTCGTGTGGGTCTGAACAACCTGACGGCAGGGAGTCTGGGTTGGGGGGAGGACAGTGTCCCAGAGAAGAGCATGCTCGCTGCTCTGCCTTCACGGAGACCCAGGCCTTGAGCCCTGGGGGTGGTGCCTGAGTCCTCTGCCTCCTCTGCCATATGCCCTGGCGTGTGTGTGTGTGTGTGTGTGTGTGTGTGTGTGTGTGTGTGTGTCCACAGTCGAGAACAGAGTCAGACTATCAGCTGAAGGAGGAGCTAGGAGTCAGGTCTGAATTGCAGGTTAGGGTAAGAAAGCCCAGGGCCCAAGAAGGAAGGAGCCTCCCCTGACTTAGCCCAGGCCCTTGCAGAGCACAGGCCCAGCCCACCGGCAGCAGGAGGCGGGCAGCAGCTCTGGCAGTTACTGGAAGACAAGTAAGTGCCCACCCAGTGCAGGCTCGGCTCTAGTCCCGGGAGTACTGAGCTGTGCCCGGGCATCTCTGCAGCACCTGTGCCCTCACCCAGCCCACTGACTTCATCAGAGAGCCTTCGTTTAGCTTCTTCTTAAAAAGAATGTGGGCTAGCGATGGGGCTTGGGCCCAGAGAGCACACCAATCTTAAAAGGCCCAAATTTTAAAAAAATCATCAGTAGGTTAGTCTGTTGACCACACCTACATTCCCTTTAGCGACCCAGAGTTCAGGCGCCTCGTTATCAAGGCTAGAATAGGGTGGCTGTGTTTGCAGGGAGCCCCAGAGGCCGACTGCATCACTTCTTACAGAGCTGCTGTAGTCGTGTGGCTCCCACGCAGCTCACTGCAGCTCAGGTCAAGGCCACGGCAGTGACCAGGGAGAGACAGGGCTGCGCCCGCACCGGCCTATGAATCAAGGCCTCCCTGAAGCAACCACTGAGCTCCCTTCTTCGGGCTTATGAACCCTCTCAAAAATGATAATTTTAAAAAACAACCTCAGGTCCTTCTGTAAGAACTGTTTTTCATCAACAAACAGGCCTCGGGCGATCTAAATTGCCAATAAAGAATAGCCATTTTCAAGCTACCCCACTCCATTATAGATTGCGCTAGATAGCTGGCTTCAGGAATTCCCATGGCTGTGGAAGGGCTTCTCGGGCTTACAATGACCCTGTGAAAATGGTTCCACGCTGACCAGGCTAGAATGTGACAGTGGAAATCCCCGGAGCCATGTGTTCTCAGAAATTGAATTCAAACGGAAAACAAATTCCGATTCCAGAGAAACCTAAGTTTATCAGATATTGCATTGTAAGTCAAACGGATTCAGTGAGGAAAGGGAGTCAGGTGACACAGGGAATCTGAAATAGTCCATTACGTTTCCCTGCAGGGACATTCGTTTGCTTTTTAGATCTGTGTCTGGCTACAAACACGAGTCATCCTGGGGTCCCATCTGCTCAAAGCGGTGGTCCCTCTGGTTCCACAAGAGCCAGGCAGGCAGCAGGTTTAATTACTTTCCTAGTTTCAGGAAAGACCAGCATGCAATGCACACTGCCTGGCCTCTAGGGGCTGCGCTCGGGCTAGTTCTTTGGGAAGGAATTCCTGCAAACCACCTCCCCAAATGGGCAGCCCGAGGAAATGATGAGAAGCCACAGGTGAAGTGATCCTTGGCTGTCCCAGGGCTTGGAGCTCAGCTAGACAGTCTGGTCCTCTGGCTAGTCGGTGGGGGGCGGGCAGGAGTAACAAGTGAGACCCCCGTCAGAAAGCTGGCCTCAGCCTGACCACGAAGCACATTCTCACCACCACATTCTCACCACCGGGAGAAGCAAAAGGAAGCCCCAGCTGGGTGCTGAGGCAGATGCAGTGCGCATGGTGAAGGATCTTGCAAAATCTGAACAGGGCTCCAACTGCTGAGCTGGTC
>NW_022103904.1:21319401-21325422 GCF_000313985.2 Echinops telfairi | reverse complement strand
TTCCCAGAATCGCTGTGGGAGCTTACCCGGAACGCCGCTTTCCTCCTCGGGCCGGCATGGCCCCCGCCATCCTCACCTGTCCAGCGGCTGCCATGGGGGCAACGGGCAATGTCACCGATCCAGGTATGTCTGAAGCCATTTCTGGAATTCAGCAAACGAGAGGTTTCATCAGCATCAGAAAGGCCCAGTCATAAGGAAGACGGGCACGACGCAGTTCTAAAAGCATCGCCTGGGAGGACAACCCTGGGATCTGGGGGTCTCCTCTGCCCATCACCCCCTCTGCCTTTCTTCCCTGGACAAGGATGTTTCCAGGCCCAAAACAAACCGTTTGCCGCAGAAAGGATTCCGGCTCCTGGTGACCCCATAGGTTTCTGGGTGTGCAGTCACCAGCCCTTTCTTGGGAGGCACTTCGAGTTAAGTTTGAACCTCCAGCCTTTCAGCTAGTCGCTGAACGCTTCCCTGACCCATCGCTCGAGGGAGTCCTCCTGTCCTGAGGGCTTCAACCAGTGGCTGAAAAGAGGTGCTTTCACAGCCTTTCCATGGGACTCACTCACTGCCACGGAGTGGACGTCAGCTCAAAGTGACCCTGCAGGACGGGGTAGAACTGCCTCTCTGGGTTTCTGAGCTTTGCAACTCTTTACAAGAGTCAAACGCCTCCTCTTTCTCCCAAGGAGTGGCTGATGGTTCTTGAATTGCTGACCTTGCGATTAGCAGCCCAGGGCACCACCACTAGGCCGCCAGAGCGGCCATTGCTTCACAATGACCCGGAATCCAGAGTCAAAGGTGGAAGGGAAAGAGCTCATGTTCCTTCCTCTCACTGACGCAGTTGGGGAGAATCCACCAAAGGTCAGTCCCCCGGCAGCAGGCAGTCCTGGCTGCCCCTCATTCTCAATCAGCAATCCGAACCTTCTGAGCTGCCCCTTGGCCCAGCCACCTGCTCCTGAAAAGGACTGCCAAGTCCAGGGCTGTGGAAAGCATGGTCCTAACCCACAGAGGACACCAGCAACACGCCAGGGCTGGCTTCACACTCCTTTAGAGCAGTGGTTCTCAACCTTCCTGATGCCGCGACCCTTTAATATAGTTCCTCATGTTGTGGTGATCCCCCCCACAACCATAAAATTACTCTTGCTGCTACTTCATCAGTGTAATTTTTCTGCTGTTATGAATCTGGCGACCCCTGTGAAAGGAGTCTCAACCCGCAGGTTGGGAACCGCTGGTTTAAAGGATGAGAGAGTCTGGCATGCCGTGAGATTACCTTCCCCGGGCATCACTGCCAACATGTAGGATGTGTGTGAAAGCTTGATGCTTTAGGAAGAGCATTAGCGCAGTGTGAAGCAACCCTGATTTCAAAGAACGCATATTGCTTAAAAAAAAAAAAAAAGTCTCCTTCCCACTTTCTGGAGGGTTCATAAATTCAGAACATTAAATATTTCAAGCAAGATGTATTTTAAGCAGTATCTCTGATTCTGTTTATTGTTCTTGGAAACGGCTTCCACGGTATTTGCTTTTTATTAGCCCTGCTCTTACCCGAGGGCAGAAGCAAAGCATATTTCAAAACGGCGAGGAGGGAAGAACAGGGGATTGGGCCCTGGTTAAGGAACTCTGTTGGCACGGTGGTTACACATTGGGCTGATAACCACAAAGTCTATAGTTTGAAACCACCAGCCGCCCTGCAAGAGGATGGCATGGCTTTCTAGTCTCGGAAAGAGTTAAGCACCTTGGAAACACACGGGCAGTTCTACCCTGTCCTATAAGGCTGATACAAACTGGAATCGGCTCAATGACAGCGAGTTTGTTTTTTTGGTGGAGGGGGGCTCTTGTGGGTGGGGGTGGGAGGTGGGGGCTGCTCTCAGCCTTCTTCCAGCAGAAGCAAAGAAGTCATCTGACAGTGGACACAGTCTTGGTCCAAAGACATCACGTTTTCAGCTTTTGTTTTTAATAAACGCATCCCAAGATCAAGTGAACTCTTCCACTCAAGAAGTGCAAAGAAATGTACAAGACAAATAAATAAATTTTTAGCTGAGTTATTCTGCTAAGTTCACAAAAATGTTAAAACGATCATAGTTTTTGCTGGTTTTCTTTTAAGCAACGTGCACATTGAGAAGCCCACTCCATGGCCGTTGAGCCGATTCCAGCCCTGAGCAACCGTACAGGTCAGAGAAGAAGTGCTCTACTGGGCTTCCGAGAGAATAAACCTTTACCAGAGCAGACAGCCTCATCTTCCATGGGTTTGGACCCCCAACCTTGCGGTTAGCAGCCCAACACTTAACCCACTGCACCACCGGGGGTTCTTACAATGAAAAACCAAACCCACTGCCATCGAGTCCATTTCTGATCACAGTGACCGGACAGGGCAGTGAAGAGCAGCTCCCTAGGGTTTGTGAGACTGTGAGTCTTGAAGAGAGCACACAGTCTCTCTCTTTTTAGTTTAACATGAAGCAGCTGGTGGGTTTGAACCACCAACGTTGTGGTTAGCAGACCAACGCATCTTCAGTGCATGGTCGCAGGGTACATTGAAAAGTAGTGAAGGGGTGCAGGGAAATCCCTTCCTTAAGGCCATCCTCTCTCCCGTTAGACAATTACGGTGCTGGCTTTGTGACATCCAGACAATATTAGCAGCGAGGACTTAAAAACTATGTCACCTGCTGCTTCGGATAAGACATTTACTTTTTTTTCTCTCCCTGAAAATGGAGGCTTAAGCTCATGAGGTGCAGTTAAGTGCCGACATCAAAGGGCGGAATCACGGCTGGAGAAAACACAAGTGACAAAGGAAAGTGACTACTTCTTAAAACAAGTTCCACCGATTAGCTGCCCCTGTGGGTTACATGTTGGGCTGCTCACCACCAGAGTAACAGGTTGAAACCGTCAGGTGCTTCGAGGGAGAGCAATGAGGCTTCCTACTCCCATAAACCCTTGCGGTCTCAGAAACCCACAGGGGCAGTTCTACCCGGTCCTGTAGGGTCATTATGAGTTGGAATCGACTCGATGGCCGTGAGAAAGAGTCCCATCCTTCCTCGCCAGCCCCACCCCAGGCACACAGCCATTCCCCTCTGTGGGTCTTCAAACATCCACCCAAACACCGGCACTCTTGGAGATGTTACAGGTTGGCTTCCAGACCGCTGCAATCATTCGAATATTGCAAGAGTCACCTGAATTTTGGGGTTTCCCAGTGCATATGAAAATTATGTTTGCACTCTATTGTTTGCTACTAAGTATGCAATAGTAGTATGAAAAAGCTCGAAATTCTGTAAGAATCACCAACACGTGACCCAGAGAGTTGCAACAGAAGCGCATGCTGTTGGAACAAATGGGCGTTGATGGACTTGCTCCACGCAGGATTGCCACCGACCTTCCAATCATAAAGAGCCCAGTGTCTACGAAGCACCGTAAAACGAGGCGGGTGTGTGAGAGTAAGCTTGTGTGATAGTAACCCAGCAAGCACAAACGTCTCTAGCGATGGAAATTGTTCAAATGTATTAAACCTTCTGAAATTTACTAGCACAGCTAATGCTTCAGAGAACACCATGAATTTAAAGGTAATAATCTCATTCCTACCCTGAAGGTAAAAATATAGATGATGCAGAGATAGATAGATAGATAGATAGATAGATAGATAGATAGATAGATAGATAGATAGATAAGGTAGGATTGTAGCTATCATCTGGAAAACTCCACCCTTGCCCCCATGCCAGTCCTCCTCCAGATCAGAGGTGGGGCCGGGTATGGGAAGGGGGAATGGAAACCGGTGTGTAGTTTAAATACTGTATGTACATCCAGTTTTACTTGGGGGAAAACCTAAAAAGAATACCAGTTATTTCTGTCATACAAGTTACAGGAAGCAAAACTCTACAGAATGTTGGCTGTTGGGGAGCAAAGGCTAAGGGATACTCCAAATCCATCCCAATCTTTCCATGGACAGATGGGGGAAGCAAGGCGCAGGAGCCCAGCGAGGCAGGCACCAGGCTGGCCAGTCTCCCAGTCACATGAGCATCGCCGCTCTCCCGGCTGCTCTGCTGGGTGAATCTCATCTGCTCAGCAGAAGGGCCGGCTCCGTGCGGGTGGGCCCACCACCAGCCTGCCCGTCAGAAGAGCCCAGTGCGTGTATCCAGTGTCCCATCCCAGTGCCCTCCACATTGACAGAAAATGCCACACTTGCTCACAGGTGGGCAAAGCTGTGAGAAATTTGCACTTCATGAAGATGCCATGTCAGAAGCGGTGCACCGAGAGATCTACATGTTGGCATGTCTACACCATGGGTCCTAATGCCAGCACGCTCTGAAAAGGCAGTGGGGATGGGGAGTGGCGAACTGAATAGACAGATGCACATGGGAGGCCTCTAAAAGTTCGTAGAAAAATGCCATTCTCTTTGCATCCCATTTCCCCACAAACTTCCTGAAGCTTCTCATAGTCCCACACGCTAAAAGCTATAGCTAGAGACTCATACAAACCCCCAAGTGAGGGGACAAAAGGAGCAATAGGAGAAGGGCGGCATTTCACCAGCTCCAACACCGCGTTTCTTAAGAAGGCCTGTCTCTCACGCTAGCGCTTTCTGCTTTCAGAAGCTTCATTTCTGTATCCCGTGGCCGTTTCTCTCCTGAGATCCAGACCAGCGTGTCTTGCTTATTTATTTGCATGATCTTTTGTAACAGGGGAATTTGAGAAAGGTCATATTTTCTGGAAGTAGTGGGCAGTATTTTATTTTTCCAATCTGACACTTCCGTTTGATGTTCAAAGATCTCCCCCCCCCACGTCCCATAACGCTAGAGTTTTAAGAAGATAAAATCTATTGACCCAAACCTATTTATTCAGAAGTCCTCCTTTCTCCTGTAAGCTTCATGGTGCACTCTCTGCCCTATATTTGTACAGGGAAAACTGTTTCTGGATATGGAACTATCAGGTTTTTTTGTTTTGTTTTTATCTTTTGCGGTGTCTATCAATATAAGATAATAAGGACAAACAATCCCAAGGAGTAAACAACAGGACCAGTGGTGCCCCGGGGGACATGGGAGAGGAGGGGGCAGGGAGGGGGAGTGGGGAGCCAACAAACTCAGGGATAAGGGAATAACAAGAGATCTAAAATTGATGGCAAAGAGGGTGCATAATTCCTGGTGGGGTTTGATTAAGTGCAATGGATCTGAGAGGAATTACTGAGAGCCGAATGGAGGCTGAGCATGATAGGACAGGAGGAAGGGGAAAGGAAATAGAGGAATGAAATAGGAGGCATATAGCTATAGGTGTATATAAATATAAATATATTAATTTATAATGAAAGGGATAGAGGCCAATGTACATATATTTATATGTTAAGTATTAAGGTAGCAGACAGCCTCTGGGCTCTACCCAAGGCTACCCTTAACACAAGAACACTTTGTTCTAATAACCTGGCATTCTGTGATACTCACCTTCCCAACATGATCGCTGAAGACAAAATGGGTACATAAGCAAATGTGGTGAAGAAAGCTGATGGTGCCCAGCTATCAAAAGATATAGTATCTGGGGTCTTAAAGGCTTGAAGTTAAACAAGCAGCCATCTAGCAGGGAAACAAATAGGCCCACATGGAAGAAGCACACCAGCCCGTGCAAGCATGAGCTGTGGACAGGATCAGGTATCAGGTATCAAAAAATCCCAAACAATTATATCGATGGGAAAGAGGGGGGTTGGAGTGGAGACCCCAAGTCCATCTGTAGACCATTGTACATCCCCCTACAAAAGGGTTACAAGAAAGGGATGATTCAACCAGGGTACAGTTTAGCACCGACGAAACACACATCATGCCTCTAGTTCCTGAATGCTTCCTCCCCACCACTACCATGACCCAGTTCTACTTACAAATCTGACCAGACCAGAGGACACACATTGGTACAGATAAGAGCTCTCGACATAGAATTCAGGACAGAGAAATCCCTCAGGAACCGTAGTGGGAGTAGCGATATCATGAGAGCAGGGGGGTGGTGGGGAAAGGGGAGAAAGGGGGACCCCATCACAAGGTTGGATATATAGTCCATCCCCCAGGGGGACGA
>NW_022103904.1:21316424-21317690 GCF_000313985.2 Echinops telfairi | reverse complement strand
GCACGCCAGCAACTGTCAAAGGCAGTTTCAGCAAGCCTGACTGACAACTAAGCCAGGGGCTGCTGCCCTTCTTCCCCTCACCATTCTGGCTATTACCCTCCCAAATGTGACGTGTCTGCCCTTGTTAGGAAGTTCCTCCGGCCAAAATCATGCTCCCTCCCCTTTCATCAAATTCTTTGATTTGTTCTAATAACGTTTTATCGATGCTTTTCCGTTTCTGAACTACACAAAGCCCACTGACTACCAATAGTGAAACTTTTTACTCCTTCTAACTAGTTAACTTTTACATTTCTTTTCCACGTCTCATTTCATCGGCCCAAACTCTCAAACACGATTCAGCACAGAAGGACGCACAGTGAGATAAGAAAGATCCTGCGTCTTTGCGCTGGGACATTTGACTCAAGATCTGAACCCAAACACTCCCGAGCCCAGCCTTTGACTGTGCCCTTCCTCCTCACAGCCTCAGCTACCAGACGCTGCTCACCTCACCCTGAGGGCCAGCTTCAGCATTAGAGCCGTGAAGAGCCTGGCACCGCACCTAGAAGCGCATAAACCCACAATGATCATGAACGTGGGCTAGATTATGGTGATGGCAAGTAACCTTGTTTGGCTCAAACTTGTTGGAATGAGCTTCTGGCTTAAGGGAGCTGCTCTTTCTCATGCCAACGAGATCTCCTCTGGCTGCTTTTTAAAGCTGCAAGACTGGAGGTCTCATGTTATCAGACGTGAGTTTGATAACCAAGAAGACTTTTAGATAACAAGTCAAATGAATGATGCAATCAATGAAACCCAAGTTCACTTTTAAGGTTAAACATTTTCTGAAACATCTTTTAGGAACTGCCTTTAACACCTTCAAACAAAAATAAAAAGGAAACAAAAAAGTCTCTCCTCTGTCATCTCCACTCATCTCCACTGATTTGATCAGCCGGCAGCCTTCCCTGGAGAAGCGGCAGCCTGCCTCTGAAATCCTGGCCACTTCTCTGTGACTCCAGCGTAGGTGAAGAAAGAGCGTGGTCATCCCCAATTTCTCCACGCAGGCAGTGTCCCGAGGAGGTCACTCCAGGGGGACAGACGCTGGTCTCCAACAGCAGACTATGGTTTACAGTGGAGCATAAAATTATCTTCGTTGCTTCTTCATAACTGTCATTTTGCTACTGTTATGAATCATAATGTAAATACCTCATATGCAGGATGTATTTTCATGGCTACAAATTGAACATAATTAAAGCACAGTGATTAATCACAAAAACAATACGTAATTATATA
>NW_022103904.1:21314635-21316272 GCF_000313985.2 Echinops telfairi | reverse complement strand
CCCCACCTGGAGACAGATAGAGGAGCAGTGTCTTGGTTCCTAAGACCATCGGAAATATGTATTTTCTGATGGTCTTAGGCGACCCCTGTGAAAGGGTCGTTCAACCCCCAAAGGGGCCGAGACTCACAGGTCGAGAACCGCTGCTGTAGCGTCTCTGTATTTTACTCCTAAGTGATGAGTCAGGGAAACTGATTACTGCTCTGTGCAGAGTGACCAGGTGGCTGTGGTCACACCCTGAGGTGAGGTGTGTATACAGGTACAGTCTTTCTGAAGGTCACCTCACCGGTGTGTCTTAAGAGACATTAGCATCTGGATACCTTGCAAGAAGACCTTAGATGGGAGGTGTGTGTCCCAAGGTTTGCTAAATGCAGAGAGAAAGGACTGGAAGGTGGATGCAGGAGCTTCAGCGTGTGAATTGAGGCGGTACCAGTGGTGGGCTTGCAGGTGGGTTTTACCTGCTCCTAAAAGCTCTTCCTGTCTTTTGACTCTTCTAGTGTTTCCGCATCCCCCACGCTGTGCCCCGTGAAAGTCTATCTGTTAGTGGTCACAACAAGAAGGACAGAGTCCCAAAGGTTCCAGGTGGAACACAGAAGCATAAAGCACAAAGGAACCAACGCAATGAAGATGCGGCGAGACCGAGGTTTAACACGCTGAGTGCCCAGTCATGGAAGAGACTGCTTGGATCATGATGAGGAAATTTCGTCTACACTAGGACTGCTTGGGAGGCTAACACCAAAGCAGCCTGGCATGCACTTCCCATGCGTTTTCTGTCCACCCCACTGGGCAGGTATGGCTGCAACCATGAATTGAAGCTTAGCCTGTTAACACACAGAACTAGCCCTGGCAGCAGACGAACACTGGGCCTCTACTCGAGTACTCCCTCAACGCAAGAACATTTTGTTCTAATAACCTGGCATTCCGTGATGCTCACCTTCCCAACACGATTACTGAAGACAAATGGGTACATAAGAAAATGTGGTGAAGAAGCTGATGGTGCCCCGCTATCAAAAGATATAGCATCTGGGATCATAAAGGCTGGAAGATAAATAAGCAGCCATCTAGCTGAGAAGCAACAAAGTCCACATGGAAGAAGCAATAGCAGCCTGTGTGATGATGAGGTGTCTATGGGATCAGGGATCAGGCATCAAAGACTCAGAACAAAAAAATCATACCAATGTGAATGAGGGGGAGTGTGAGTGGAGACCCAATAACTATGTGTAGACAAATGGACATCCCCTTACAGAAGAGTCACAAGGAAGAGACCAGTGAGGGTGCAGTACAGCACTGATGAAACATACAACTTTCCTCTAATTCTTTAATGCTTCTTTCTCCTGCCCACCCCCACCCACTATCATGACCCCAATTCTACCTTACATATCCAGCTAGACCAGAGATGTACACTGGTACAGATAAGAACTGGAAACACAGGGAATCCAGGGCAGATAAACACCTCAGGACCAATAATGAGAGTAACAACACCAGGAGGTGGGGGGAAGGTGGGGAGAGAAAGGGGGAACTGATCATAAGGATCTACATATAACTGCCTCCCAAGGGGATGGACAACAAAAAGTGGGTGAAGGGAGACATGGGCCAGTGTAAGACAGGAAAAAATAATAACAATTTATAAATTATCAAGG
>NW_022103904.1:21312006-21313905 GCF_000313985.2 Echinops telfairi | reverse complement strand
CCTTCCATAGATGGACCATGCAGAGATGGGTCCGTATTTCCTCTGCCCACCATGCCACCCTGCCCTCTGCACTCAGCTGCCTCCCACCTACCTGCCCCCACACCTCGAGCCTGACAAAGACACAGCTTCTCCCTCACCGATGGCGTGTTCGTGTCCCCACGATGTCCTCTCTGCCCAGGCAGCTGAGTGTGTGTCAGCAAGCACCCTCATAGCCCCGAGACTACACAGCCCCCCACACCCTAGGGGAGTGACTCCGGTCCGCGCTCCCTCCCTTCTCTCCCCAGCTCCCCTGTGGGCAATCTCGGCAGACACTGGCACAATGTCCTCCTGACTGTGGGTAATGGACACCGGCCTCTCCTTGTCTGCCCACGCAGTTGAGAGTTTATCAAAGAAGAAAGGGGTCTGGTGTCGCACGAAAACTGCGATGCATTCTGCCACACCCAAATTCAGATCCATCACCAAATCCACTCACTGCCATCCGGTCACTTCTGACTCATAGCGACCCTATAGGACTGGGTTGAATTGCCCCTGTGGGTTTCTGAGAGTGTAATTCTTTATGGGAGGAGAACGCCGACTAGTTCTCCAATGGAGCAGCTGGTGGTTTCGAACTGCTGACCTTGTGGTTAATTAGCAGCACAACCAATGGTAACCATGATGTCACCAGGGCTCCTCAACACAGATGCAGAGTTTTCAGTTGTGCAAATAACAAGTGTGCACCTACGGTCAAGGCTGCAGTGCCTTCATGGAGAAAACTCTCCCCAGAGAGCTCTCTCTCCAAGTCCCACCTCCCGTCATCCCGCTGGCGAGCATCCAGGGAAGGCAGATGGTCAATTCTTGGCCAACAACCTTCTCTGTGGGCGTGGCTCCCCAGCACCCCCGCAGCCCGCATCTCAAACTTGTGAAGGTTCTCTGCATTCCCAGGGCCAAACCCTGTCACCTCCTGCTTCATCCATCCTTCCTGTTCAGGCTCCATGGCCAGCCCCTCCTCTCCTCTACCAAACCCCAGTCTTCATGAGCAGCTACCTCCCTCTCTTCTTCCCCTGACTTCTTCCCAGGGGTAGCATCCAGGGCTTGCCAAGAATGCCAGTAGTTTACTGCAAATCCAGGACTCAAGGTCTATTGGGGCCACCTGAGGTCCCCTGTCTTCTGAGCTCTGCAGCTGACCAACCTCAGGGGGACCGTACCTGCATCTATTCTCCCTTCCTGTCCCTTTCCTGCACAGCAGATCTGCTCAGGCCAGTGCCTGCTCAGATCCTATGAGACTTCTCCGTACTCTGAGCACAAACACAAGGCTCCCCACTATGTCCAACCAGGGCCCGTATGGTCAGGTCGCCACCCACCCCTCCAGCTCTAGTCGCAGCCACAGCCACACGGCACCCTAAGTTCCCGAGCAGGCCATGTTCTTTGCCACCTCTGGGCCTCTGCGCATGCTAGGCCTCCTGTCAAGAGTGTTGTCTTCCCTCTCTTCCCCTCGTTACCTCCTGATCACCCTTAGATTCAGCTCAAGCATCACTTCTTTCAAGGATGCCTGCTCCTGGCCAAGCCTCTCCCCAAGTCTACGTCTGGGGCTGGTTGGTTCATTTCTGCCACACTTGAACTTGTCCTACGAATGGACAGGGTCACGGCGGTCCAGACGGAAGATGACGGGGCCTAGTGAGTAACACAGGCGGTGGCGTGTGTAGGAAGCAGCAAGGAGGTCGCTCAGAGGGTGAAGAGATGACATCACTGCCTCAAAATATACAGTGTGTCATCTTTGGAGGACAAAAAGGGAAGGTTCTGAAACACCGTGGTCATCCGATCCTCCTACACAGAGGCTGCTTGGTGCCAGCCCACACTGTCTGGAACAGGAAGAAGAATCTGAATGGCATTGATGCCCTGCCTGCCACGCAGGCTTGAGAG
>NW_022103904.1:21306360-21311180 GCF_000313985.2 Echinops telfairi | reverse complement strand
ACATAAAGAGGACTGCTTATTCATCCAGATAACGCCCAGTCCAAGAGAAGCATTGAGGGAGGAGCCTCATTGTCGTACAAAAACAAACCAAAAACCCTAAAACAATCGATCAACAACAACAAAGACCCTGTATCTGGCTTACGATGCAGTACCTGGATGCCCACTCTCTCACATTTCACATGCAGACCTGATGGGTAGAATCCCTATAACAAGGTACAGGCAGCAATAAGGTTGGGGGGGGGGGGGCGGGGTATGAAACTTGAAGGCATTCCGGATGAAAGGAACAGGAGGCATGGACAAAAGACACGTTGCCCACCCCTCCGTTATCTGATGTGAGTCTGCATAAGAGAAACACCCCTGATCTTTACACTGGGGTGGGAGGAAATCGATGACATTCCAACTTTTACAACATAATAACAAAATATGTCATGGTCCCTGAAATAAAACGCAAAACCAGAAAGGCTTTCTCTCTGGTAGGAGGTGGGGTAAGAGGAAGCAGCTCACCAAAGGAGGGGGGTTAAATAAAAAACCCCAAACAAAACACCCTTCTTTTCAATATTCATCTCTCTCAGAAGAATTCTTTTCACAGAAAGAACATCAAACGCCACCGTCCTACCTTTTCAGCGAGATTGCACACAGCTCTTCCTTCCTGGGGACCAGCACTTCTTGGGAGAATCTGTTATCCGTGTGGAAGGAATGTCAGAAACCTCTGGGAGGAAACGGAGCTGCATTTGTATTCTGCTCAGAAAATGTCATCACAGATCTGTTTACCTTAACTGTGGACCATGATTCAGCCGTGACAACTGTCTTGCATACTGATCAATTTATTTGCAGCAAAATTTCTAGCATTAACTGCTTAGGTTCTGAAAAAGAGAGAGAGAGAGAGAGAGAGAGAGACCTGCCACTTGGATTGCGTGTACTCCCGTTAACAGAGGCGTCTGAAATACTGAGTGTTATCAAACCATTTCGAGGAGAGACTAGAAAGGATTCTTCCTCAAGAATGGGGGTTGGGGGGGGGTTCCTTTCCACTTCTGGAAGGAAGGCAGCAGGCACACGATTCCCCAAGGCCCCTCAGAGGGTGGGGTTTCTGTAGCACAGGGCGGAGAATAATCCACAGCCTGGGGACCACAGAGGGCTAATGGGTTGCACCAGGTCCTTGCTGGGCTTCCATCAACTGTGAGAGCCTCTGTAAGGTATCCTCAGCTGAATGGCAGGCGGGGCCAAGGGCACTGCAACAGGGTAGTTTATAGCAGAAACAAGAAGATGGCCATGGATCTAGAAGGAGGAAGCGGCCAGTTCCTGTCTTCTCTCACTGGACACCACCTTGACTGTCTGCCTAAGCCACCTCTCAACAAGCAAGCAGGTGATGGCCTTGGGAGACAAAAAGTGGTCCCCAGACACCCTGGGGAGACGCCGTCCTGCTTTGGCCAACCATGGTAGCTCAGCATTGTCCTGGATCCCCAGGCCCTGCTGGACACTCTGAAGTGCCTTTGGAACATGGACCCTGGCACCACCAATGGTCCCGTAGCACCTGAGCCCCGATCACACCAGCTTCCTTCCCCACCCTGCCGGCTGAGGTCTAAGCACCGTGGTGCTGGACGCTGTAAGAAGATGAAATGCACAGCACCTCAACAAGCTGACGACCCATGGGAGAAAGGTCGGTTCCTGTCGAATAACTCGTGTGAGTCTGGCAAAGCCAGTCAGGAGGAATACCACACTCATCTGCTCCCAACTCGAGAGAAAATGAACAAGAGTCCACGGATCTGGCCACGGTATGTCTGTCCATCCATGGCCTTATGCTGGAGCCAAAGGCAACATCCAGACACCACTGTCGGTAAGCATGGGTCACCAGCCACACAGACGGCAGCCACGGAATACCCCAGTTGGAAAGCTCGGATCTGGTGGTGCACAGGCTGCCCCGTAAAGAAGTCTCAGAGAAGCCACAACTGAAACCTCAGCTGGTGGCCACCAAGGTTTGGTCTAGAGAATGAGCAGTCCACGGCTCATTCACGCAGGGACAGCGCGTGGACTGCAGTGGCAGAGCTGCAAGGAGCTCAACGTTCTGATTCTTCACGTTCAAAAATATGCGAGAGCCACGTGGGATAGCGAAGGGTTCAAATACTGCAACCAGGAGAATCTTCTGACGCGGTACAGCTTCTCAGCCTGGAGGCGAGTCCTTGAAGCAGGAGGGGCGTTGAAGCCCACTTCAACTTCTTCCTGAGGCATGTGTACGTACAAGAGCTCTCGAATGCTACAGAGACCTCGTCGTGGAAGTCAAGGAAACAAAGGGGGAAGTGGGGGGAAAGGGACCAGCTAGAACTGCATATGCAAACACAGCTTAGAGTGCAACAGAAAACAAAGGAGCTCAGACATAAAGAGGACTGCTTATTCATCCAGATAACGCTTGCTCGTCCATTAACTATGATTTCAAAGGACAGTGTCACAGAAAAATGCCAAGGGTGAGTCAACAGAGCTGGACCCAATTCTGACATGCACAGAGATTTACTGGGGATCCACCAAAACTCAGCTTGAGCCACATTATTTGCCCCAAATCTAACTGTCCAGAAAACTTGGCTTCAGAAGGAATGCCCAGGCTTTGGAAAGGACAAACTCCTGATTATCAACCTCACCATCATTTCGGAATGTGTGCGTGATCAATGGTCAAAAGGCCAGGCCGACACCGTGATCAACTGAAGTGACATCAGTCCGCACATGAATACACTACAGGAACTTCATTACACATACGCTCACCACTGGTCTGTCGGTTTGTTGTATTGTGCTGCCTTGCGTGTTGCTGTGATGCTGGGTGCCCTGTCACTGGTATTTCAGATGCCGGCAGCGTCACCCCAAGTGAACAGATTGCCTGCTGAAAGTGAGGAGGACTCGAAGCACTTGCTGAGGAAGTTCAAGGATGACAGCCTTCAGTGTGGATTACAACTCAATGTCAAGAAGACCAACGTCCTCACAACTGGACCAATAGGTTCCATCATGGTAAATGGAGAAGAGGTTGAAGTTACCAAGGCTTTTGTTTTGCTTGGATCGACAATCGATGCTCATGGAAGAAGCAGTCAAGAGGTCAAAAGATATTATTTTTGAGTTAAGGTGTGCCGGACCGAAGCCGTGGTATTCTCCATCGCCTCATATGCATGTGAAAGATGGACACTGAATAAGGAAGACTCAGGAAGAATCGATGCCTTTGAATTGCGTTGCTGGAGAAGAATATTCAAAGTACCATGGACTGCTAAAAGGACCTATCGATCAATCTTGGAGGAAGTACAGCCAGGGAGCTCCTTAGAGAGAGAGAGGGCAAGACTTGGTCTTACATACTTTGGACATATTGTCAGGAGAGACCAGTCCCTGGAGAAGGGAGGACAACATGTTTTGCTATGTAAAAGGGCAGCAAAACAGAGGAAGGCCCTCAAGGAGGTGGACGGACGCAGTGGCTGCATCAATGGGCGCAGGCACAGGAACGAGTGCGAGGAGGGTGCAGGGCTGGCCAGTGCTTCATTCTGCTGTGCACAGGATCACTGTGGGGGGAACTGACTAGATGGCACTGAGCATCCAACAGATCCACATTCCAGATGGACTTAGATGGGGCATCTCCTTACGTCGATGTATGTTGCCATTCCACAACTCAGATGTACTACTGCAAGAGTAGAATGAATGATCCATGACCTGTGGTAAATGCTATTAATTTTATGTGAAAAGCCAATGATTAAGAACTTCCAAACAGTTATATATAAAATAAACATGGGAAACAACACAACTATTGAGGGAGCTTGTATTATTAGTATGTTACTTCTAGGAAGACCAATATTTCTATGTGGAACTAAGAAATGTGGGCCAAACAATTTGGAAATTATAATACAAAGCAGCAGAATAAAGAGATGAGTTTTTATCATACTTCCTATCTTGGTGGGAAGGTTTAGTAGAATGCCCTGCCCAACCCAAAACATTAAATAATGTTTAAGATTTAAAAACACATCTTTTCTTCTTTTTTGTCTATTTAGAACAGGGGTTGGGGATAACCAGGCTGCACGTCATATAAGGCCCTGGAGATCATCAATCCCAGCGAACACCACACACCTCCACAGAGAGGCAGTTCCAGCCAGACACCAGAGGTGAGTGAACGAAATGCTTCATCAATGTGGCCTACAAGTGCTGTTATAACTGCCCAGATGGCCTTTGGCAACGAATAGGTTCCCCACGCCTGATTTAGAAGATGCAGCTTTCGAGAAAAAGTTTCCGGCTGGAGCATTTCGATGTTGATTTGGATGAACTCCCGCCAATTTTGCCAGCTTTGCGCCCTGGACATTGACGGGGGGCTCTCAAATGAGGCACACGCGAACTACGGCAAAGTCCCACGCGCGTTTCCTTCCTTTCCCTCCAGGGACTTCTCTCAAACCCCCTGATGGAATCGCTTCGACAGTCAATTTTCATTCACTCAGGCATGATCAAGAAAACAAGAACCAAGAAAGGGAACGAGTCTTTGAGAAATAGGATGCAGCCCCCATGTCTCGTTCCCCCAGTGACCACAGTTGCAAGTGAGCACCCACACTGAGCACCCCACAGGCAGCCGCTGAAAGCAGGGGGGGCCTAAGGGGCTAAAGAAGGGCAGTGCTGGGCACGAGGGTCCTGACCTCAATGCTAAAATTGTAGTAATGCTTATTTTTGTTTAAAAGCCAGATTTTCATATCATGACGGCAACACCCAGCTTCGACCTTACTTGTGGCCAAACCCTCCCTTTATCGGCCGCGCGCAGCATTCAGCCAAACAGGTGGGGGTCAGGGCATCTCTAATACAGGCGTCTTCCAGAAAAA
>NW_022103904.1:21303205-21306152 GCF_000313985.2 Echinops telfairi | reverse complement strand
ACAGATGTTTTTTTATTTCCCAGGTAGCATTTGTCTGTGATCCCTACCTGACAACAACAACAACAAATGATGATGCCATGATCAGGCGCAACCGCAAGTTACTCAGTTGAAAGTGACTGCCCACACCCAGGAAGTGTGGCTCCGTGGGCAGGCTGCCTGGGGACGTGGCAGAGGCAGGCACCGGAGGCGTGGAACAGGAGCCGGAGTCGTGTGGCCACCTACGCTGAGCAAGCACATCAGAGAGGGAAGGGAGCTGGCAGGAGGGGAGAGACGGGACTCAAAGAGGAAGCGTCTCTTGTATTCCACAGAGGAGCCAGGCCCTGAACAGGCTCTTCAATCCTCACCTCGGGGCTGCGGGAGAGACAGCATTCCGGCTCAATCCCAGATGCTATGACACTTAGGATTTTCTGGTTAGACTAGTAACAGTCCATGTGGAAAGTCTCGAGGATGGGGAGATGAGACCCGCAAGAGAAGGGATAAGAGGGATGGGGAGGGCGCAAGTCCACCAAGGAAATATGGAAACTGCTATGTCCCAGAGGGCAGAGGAGCTGCTGCCTGCTCAGTTACCCAGATGGGGCGTCCCCGTGTCAAAGGGACGTGCATGTTCCTCCTGGGAGCCTTTCTGGTCTCACCTCCCCACCTTGCAACACCCTGGTGCGGAGGGTGAGTGAGGAGCAGGGAGGAGCGCAGGCCCTTGCCGAGAGCGGGAGATGACCATGTCCACCGGCCTAGTCTGGAAGCTCTGCTGAAACCGATCTACCCCAGATGACCCTCTGGTATTTGAAATACCTGCTGCAGAGCTTCCAGCAACCCATCAACAGGCAAACCACCGCAGGATGACCCACAGACCAGTGTTTGCCACAACAGGGGAGGGCAGTGATTCCACCTGCACCGTTCACAAAGAAGCCCACCTGGTCGGGAACCCTTCACGGCCTTGCCCTCCCCGCACCCGTTACGTCTGTAGGTTCACCGAACACTCACTGGGTGGCAGGCACCGGGCCTGTTGTCGCCCAGTGCCTTCAAGTCAATGCCATCTCACAGTGGCGCCGTGTGGCAGGGTAAACTGCCGGGCGGGTCTCTAGGCTTCGATCTCAAAGGACCGCCAGCTCTTTCTCCTACAGAGCAGCTGGCTGGGTGCCATCTGCCAACCGTTCACTTAGCACCCAGGCTCCCCGGTGCCATTAATCTAGGAAGTAAAGATCCTCTCCGGTCCACGAGGCGCCCTAAGACCTAAACCCAAAGGACCAACATTTCCGTTAGCAGTGGAGCTCTGAACCACACCAAACTCGCTGCCATCGAGTCGATGCTGCCTCGCGGCGGCCCTCTGGGACAGGGTGGAACTGCCGCCATGCGTCTCGGAGTCTGTAACTCGTTCCGGGAGTAGGAAGCCCTACCTGACTCCTGCGGAGTGGCTGATGGTTTAGAACCACTGGCCTCCCAGTTAGCAGTCCCACGGGTAACCACTACCACCAGCGCTCCCAAATGGGATCATAGTATAGCACTTACTGTTTTAATTAAAAATTCTAAGTTTTCTGGTGGATGAGAATAGAGCTAAATTACCATTTCAATGTCTAAAGGGTTGGTCACTAAAAGGCATATACACACAACGTAAGCAGTATTTGTCGCTGTTGGCCATTCAGAGTTTTTGCATTTTTATGAACAGTACTGTGAAAAATCAATGTTGCTGGACATTTTCTTTTCTCACTCTGATAATTTTCTTAAAATGAATCTGTACATTAGAATTACTCAAGCGATGTGCTTACAGATTTACTGTTTTCAGAAAGAAACAAACTTCCTGGACAACATGAGATATTACCACGCTTTTCAATGGTCGCCCAATTGACAGACAAATATATATATATATATTGTTTCTATATATATATATATATATATATGTTGTTTCGGCTTCTACTTCATTTTATTAATGAAGCAAAACATGTTGTCATGTGATTATGCTTTATTTCCACTACCCATCTGTCAATTTGTCCTACTGTGGTGGCTTGTGTGTTGCTATGATGCTAGAAACTATGCCAGCCATTAGCTTTTCACCAGGATCACCCATGGTCGACAAGTTTCAATGGAGCTTCCAGAGTAAATTGTCTGGGAAGAAAGGCCTGGCAATCTACTTCTAACTAGCCATGAGTTCTTTATCCCAGCACAACGCTGCTCAACGTAGTGCTGGGTTGGAAGGCACGACCTGGGAATTGCTGGACTGGAGCACGCCAAACTGTGATACATATGGTCAGCATGCATTGGAGCTTACTTGAAAGCAACTACCAACGACAATGTGGTAGCTACATAATCTGTTGTCCATTTGAGACTTAAGCGTGAAGGGGTGGAGTTTAGCCTGTCAATCAGGTCGCAGCTTGATGAGCTCATTTGGAGGCGCTAAGGAGATAAATAGCTCGCTGGAGGCGGGACACACGCTTACTCCCTGCGCCACATTACTGACGGCCATGACAATGACCCTGATGGGGTTACACTCATGCAGCCAGAGCCGGAGGAGCTGGAGGAGCCACATGGAGACCCACCCAGCGCTGAGCTGCTTCCACCACCACTGGATCCACAAGACTTTTCAGCCACTGGGCTGTGCCATTACATGGCTGTGTGAGTCTAAAGAGGAATTTATGGACCAGTATTGACATATAGGGTAATATCAGACTTACGGATTTGATCTGGACTGGGCTGGGATGTTTTCTCATTATATAATTGCTCTCTTTTATATAAATCTCATATATATATGAGTCTCCCTGGATTTGTTTCTCTAATCTACCCGGACTAACACAAACAGCATATTCTATTTATTATCTGAATTGCAGAATGTTATGTTTTAAAAAATGTTCCTTTGCATTGGGCCTCCACTCAAGTACCCCCTCAATGCAAGAATACTTTATTCTATTAAATTGGCATTCTATGATGCTCACCTTCCTGACACAACCGCTGAAGA
>NW_022103904.1:21287525-21302156 GCF_000313985.2 Echinops telfairi | reverse complement strand
CTTTGGGGGCTTTCCACTTACTTTTAAGTGTTATTTTGTCCAGGTTGATTGACATTTCCTGGGTACACTGTGTTGGTTTGGTACTTTTCGATCTGGCCCCTGTGGTGGGTAAGCATAGTGGGATTGGTCAACAGATGGTGCATCCGAGGTATCCATACCCCACTGCCCAGGAAGTGTCTGTGGCCTTCTGAGAGTGCACCGGTCCGTTCAGGGTCCTGCTGAGAGGGCCATACCATGAAATTGGCAAGAAACATGTTCACGTGGACAGCCAGCCTCACAGAGGTCCCACCGACAGCAAGCCGTAGGATGAAGAAGCAGCAGAGAGAAAAGAGACCACGAACATGGA
The DNA here is from genome assembly GCF_000313985.2 of Echinops telfairi. Taxonomy (NCBI): domain Eukaryota; kingdom Metazoa; phylum Chordata; class Mammalia; order Afrosoricida; family Tenrecidae; genus Echinops; species Echinops telfairi. Next base: position 21,301,810 of record NW_022103904.1, on the reverse strand, counting down.
ACACTCAAGGTGGTGACAGGCTCAGAAGGGATCTAGCGGCAGAGTGGGTGGGGACAGATAGTGGGCTAAGGGGAGCCTGTCCTCAGGGGGCTGAGAGGAGCTGAGATGCTTTCCTGCACTGAAGAAGGGAGACCCTGCCGACATGTTTCTTGATCCTGACTTGTGTAGCTTACTGATCCTGATCCCTAGCCGTGCCATATTACTTCCTTTATAAACCACTTAACTGTAAGATGAGGGCTGTGAATTCTGTGTGACCGCTGCACAGATTCCTGAACTCGGGGTAAGTAGAGGCAAGTGCCCTGGAAGGAACGACGGGTGTCAGCCTGGTTGGAGGCTGGAGCTATGTCTGACGTCCACCTCATGGCAGTCAACTATGGACTGATTCTGGCTATTATTCCCCCTGAATTTGGCAGGTTCTGAGAAAGGTATTACAACTGCAAGACCTCTTTAACACATATACACACAAATACGCAGGAGGAGGCTTCAAAATGTTAGCGGGGAAAAATCCATTATCTTTTCATTCCATTTGTTTCATGAACTTGTGGAATCTCAATCATCGATGCAGTCAGGAGAACCTGAGAGAGCTGGAACCCCACAGGACTGCTGTGTTTCCTCGGGCTCGTGCGTTTTCTGCCTTTGACTAGAAGCAGTCTTTCCACTCCCTTCCTTCTGTTCTGTTAGTGGAAAACAGGAGTTTTTCTTCCCTGACAGGGTTCTGCCTTACATTGGGTTATAATTTTCACAGGTTTTACCATGTATATACACTTAAAATTAGCTCGATCTTGTAAGAGCATACTTTAAACACATTTTTCCCTGTTATCACTTACTTCCATGTAGGGTGAATTTTAAGATTTAACTTATTATCTAAGTTTAATAGCTGTTGAGTCCACCCACTGATTTTTCTGTTTTGCTTATTTTGTTTTTCACTACTAGAATTTCCCGACAGCTCGCTTGGGTAGACCAACAACCAGCCAGCTGGCCGGCTACCTTCAACTGAACCCCGAGAGCCTAGTTAATGAAGATCTCACTAGAAACCACCGTGACAGGAAGACCAGAGAACAATTTCCAGTTTCCCTCAGCTGTCTAAGGCCTAATGTGCCCCAACTAACCTAGGGAAGCCAGTGCACCTTCCAGAGGGCAAATTATGAGACTGTGTTCCAACAGCCAAGTTGGTAGGAACAAGATGGGCTTAATTTCATTGGCAAAAAAAGAAAAACATCAGTATGACAGACGTGTGCCCATTATCATCAGACAATTCATAAAGGCTATCATTTGTCTTGTACACTGAGTTTCAAAACCAATGAATTACAAAATAAAAAAGATCTTTCTCCCATGGCTAGTTATCTGGTAAGTACTAGGATAGCAATAGTGGATGGTTTTAACAACAACAACAAATAGGTACTCTCTCACAGTGTGCTGCTGTTGTTCGGTGCTGCCCAGTCATGTATGACTTGGGGATGCCATAGCCCGTGCCGTCCTACATTCTCGGCGATGCCTAAACCCATGGTTTCAGCCATTATGTTCACTCATCTAGTGGAGGGGTTTCCTCTTTTTTTTTTTTTTGCTGACTTTCTAGTTAGTGAACGTGCTGTCCTCCTCCAGGGACATGCCTCTCCTAATAGCATGTCTCAATTCATGAGACAAGTCTACCCATCCTCGTTTCAAAGGGGCATTCCAGGTCTGCCCCTGGCCGTATGTGTTACCTGGTACAGTCAACAGTCTTGTCAACCTCAGACTGCGATGGAATCCCTTCTTCTTTGGCCATCCTTGTTCTTGTTCAGCTCTCACGTGCCCATGAGGCGATTAAAAATGCACATGGCGTGGATAGCGTGACACTTCAGTCTTCCGAGGGGCATCTTTTGTTTTTAACACTTCAAGGAGGTCCCTGTCAGCAGACATGCCCAATGCAATGTGGCCTGTGATTTCCTGACACCGTTTCCATGTGCTTTGCTTATGGACTCAATTAAAAATCCTTGACGATTTCAACATTTTCTCCACGTGACGTAACGTTGCTTCTGGGATTGTTGCGTGGGCTGTAGTCTTTACGGTGAGCTGTAGCCCATGCTGGAGACGGCAGTCTTCGATCTTCGTCAGGAAGTGCGCCAGTTCCCGTCACTTTCAGCAAGCAAGACGGAACCCGCTGTGTGTCAAAGGCTGTTAAGGAGCCTTCCGGTACTCCTCACGCCGTATCCTTCTTCATTTGCCTCAGTTTCTCAGGGGATTTGCCCAGCATATAGATTGAAAAGTATGGTGGAAATATGAACCCCGAAGCACATTTCTGCTGATTTTAAACCCCTCGGTGTCCCTTTGTCCATTTGGAACAATTACTTCTTGGTCTATGTACAAGTTCTGCCTGAGCACACTGGTGTGTGCTGGGCTTCCCATTCGTCTCAATATTATCCATAACTTACCATCATTCACACAGATGAATGCCTTTGCACTGTCAATAACAGACAACTAGCATCATTCTGATAGTCTCGGCATTCAGACAAAATCCCTCTGTTGTCAGCATGGTATTTCTCATTCCAGGTCTGCTTGGATTTCTGACAGTTTCCTGTCAATATACTGCTACCATTTTTAAAACTATCTTCAGCAAAATTCTACTTGCCCATGATGTTAATGATATTGCTTGAGAATTTCTACATCCTGTTAGGTCATCTTCCTTTGAGATGGGTATGGATATAAACCTCTTCCAGGTGATTGGGAAGATAATTCTCTTTTATATTTGTTGGCATAGGTTAGTGAGTCTCACCTAAGCTTTGTCCATTTGTTGAAATATTGCTCTTGATATTCTGTCAATTACTGGAACCTTGAGTTTTGCCTATGCCTTTAGGGAGCTTGGACTTCTGTTGATGCTATCGGTTCTGGAATATATACTACCTCTTAAAATGGTTAAATGTTGACCAATTATTTTTGGTAGAGTGCCTGGACTATACATTCCCTCCGTTGTCTCTTGATGTTTCCTGAATTACTCAATATTTTGCCAAACTAACCAGCCCACTGCCATTGAGTTGATTCTGACTCATAGCAACCTTTATAGGGTTTCAGGGACTATAAATCTTTATAGGAGCAGACAGCCTAACCTTTCTACCAAGGAGCAATTGATGGATTTGAACCACTGACCTTGCTGTTTGTTAGCAGCCCAATGTCTAACCCTTAGCACGACCGGGGCTCTTTACCTTGCCCACGTTGTAGTTGTTGGGTGCCATCAGGTCAATAATGACTCACCGTGACCCCACACTCAAAGGAGGAAACGTGGCTAGCTGCTGCACCATGCCTATCGTTACCGCTATGTTTGAGCCACTGTTGCAGTAGAGAGTCCGTTCATTTTCCACCTGCAGAGGCCTTTACTGTTGTAATTCAAGGTTTAAATGTTCCCTTCACCTCTCTCAGCTGGAGCAATGCCAGGTGTGCTCCTCCCTTTGGGTTTTTAAACTCCAGGTCTTTGCACTTACATTATAATATTATGTCTTCTGGTATCAACCTTTGAAATCTTCGGTGAAACATGTGATCACTTCTTTCTTTTCACTGGAACTATTCTACATTCAAGAATAACTTTCAGTGTCTCTTCTTTCATTCACGTTGGCCTTCTCTTTCTTCCCTCCTCTGGGGGAAGCTCCTTGTCGCCTTTAGACTTCTGTAGGCCCTGTGCTGTGCATATTCCTTGGCATAAATCTCCTAGCTTAGTACAGGGATCTGGGTCCAACAGATGCATTCCACACTCAGCTCTTTGTCCTTGGTGGTACTGAGGTCCCTTTCTGTGTGCTTCTCTCTCCTTTCAGCTCTTAAACTCAAACTCACTGCCATCAAGTCAACTGCAACCCACAGTGGCCCTATCAGACGGGGTAGAACTGCCCCTGTGGGTTCCCGAGACCAAGTCTTATGGGAGTAGATGGTTCCATCTCTCTCCATGGAGCAGCCAGCGGTTCAATCTGCTCACCTGTGGTTACGAGCCCAACATGTGACTGCCACACCACCAGGGCCCCTTTCACCTCCGGTATGACACACACCCCAGGGATGCAGATCAGGACAGTGATGTGAGTAAGCATGTCGTATCCCAACCAGCCTTACAGCTGATGGGCTGATCATAAATATCAGATCATATCATGGGGGAATGACTACATCATTACATAACCCACACATGCCATCATTACATAACTGCCAAACCTCTGAGAATGATCCAGCTAAACTGACACCTTGTGGGGGAGAGTGAGGGAGGAAGGGCATGCAAGTCCATGGATGACGTACCACTGGATGCTTTGTGAATATTCGTTTCTTTTTTTTATCAGATTTTAACATTTGGCATACCATGACCAATCCTTTTATTTTAAAATGTCAATCTCTTTTTTCAAGCTGTATAGATAGTACATCATTAGAGTCTAGCTTCTATTGCTTTACTAACTAATTAGAGGATCGAAGTTGGGGGTGGGGAAGGGAGAGAACGGGGAACCCATCACAAGGCTGGCTATCTAGCCCACCCCCCAGGGGGACGAGTAACCACAGACAGAGTAAGGCATGAAGCAGCAACAATAATAAATAATTGATCAAGGATTCATGAGGGTGGGAGGGTGGGGTAGGGAGGACAAAAAGAGGAGCTGATACCAAGGGCTCACGTAGAAAGAAAATGTTTTGGAAATGTTGATGCCAACATATGTACAAATGTGCTTAATACAATTGAATGATGGATTGGTATAAAATTTGTAAGAGTGCCCCAATAAAATGATTAATAAAAAAAATTAAACTAAGTGCTTCTTTTTAAAAAAACGACTGCTTTCCACTTACAGTGGATACAATGAACACTGCCTGCGTCTTTCTTCCCTCCTGACCCCCCATTAACCGCACTAAAGGAAGGCCACCCCCAGTGCTGACTACACAGCACCTACCTCTGGGAAGGGACTGAAAACCGAAGTCGAAATCGCCCTAAAGCAATTTTTAGAATATAAGGGACGGAGGGAGGAGCATAGAGTAGGGGTAAGAGAAAGATAGGGGATCATTCTAGAAAAAGGGAAGAGAAAAATGAGTTTATTTAGGAAAAAATATTATCCCACACCAGCCTCCCTGGGTAATGCAAACAATTAACAAGCTAAGATGCTAACTAAAAAGTTGGTGGTGTGAGAGCACCCAGAGGTGCCTTAGACAGAAGTCTTGGTGATCTACTTTTTTTTTATCTGCATATCACAGATTTTTATTTATTTATTTTTGTGTGGGGTGTTTTTTTTAATTGTTTTATTAGGGTGGTGATCTACTTTTGAAAAACCCACTATTAGAAGCTAGATGGCGCACAGCTCTGCTCTGACACACATCATAGTCAAGTGGACCACAAGGAGTAGTGGGTGTGGTAAAATGCCAGTCTCTAAATGGCAAGGGCCGACTGAGAACCCAGCACAATAAATCAAAAACCACACACGCCTAGGACAAAGAGCAGATCACAGATCCTATGATTACGGGAGACTGAAGTCATCCCCCAGGAAAACACTCAGCTTTCAACAGTAGCCCTGGATGCTCCCACACAGTAGAGGAGCTTTCATATGTTGAGAGAACCTAATCGGAAGCCTCGCACTCTATAACCACCCTGCCCATCAAGCATGAGGAAGGGCAAACTGAAGACATTTCAAGACACCCAAAGGTCCCCCCAATGAATTCCAACAACATGTGAAAATAAACCAGGAAGACATAGGACCCAAGTAGCCTTCAGATGGCTTCTAATACCTCGGTCCCACTCTCCTGGGAGAGGTGAAAGGCCAGCCAGATCAGAGCTGGTGGATACGTGGGGTTCTGAAGCAGCTATCGCAAACATCACCCATATGTATCTAAGAGAGTCTAAAAGTCAATAGAGAAGCTCCATGGTAGACATGCAGCATTAAATGCCCTAGCTGGGCCCAGAGGTGATGCCACCACTCAAGGGGTCTTTACTCCAGAGCAGTCTGGAAAATGCAAAGCTCAGATATGTGCGTGGTTGTTGTCACTTGACATCAAGTCACTTTCGACTAACAGGGACTCCACGTGAGTTCTCTAGGCTGTAATCTTTATAAGCAGGAGCCCTCATGGCACACTTGTTAAAGCACACTTCTGCTAGCCACACAGTCAGCGGTTCAAACCCAGCAAATGTTCTACAGGAAAAAAACAAAGCAAAAACATGGTTGTCTGATTCCATAAAGGTTTACAAAAGATAGTAACCAAATAGCACACATGGGAGGGACTCTGCAGAGAGGCCACGGAAAGGGATATGCTACACTTCTAGACAGCACGAGTCTCAGCAATAAAGATAAGTGGACACACTTTATGAAAATAAAGAGCAGCAATGGCTGCTGATAAACTCCCCTTTATCACTGGCCCTTGGCACAAGCCAGTGGAGAGCGGCTTCCCAAACCTTCCCGACCCATTTGTCCGGGTCCCAGAGCGAGCTAGGGCGGCTGACCAACTGATGGAGCTGCATGAATAGAGCTCTGCATGACAAGCTTGGCTCTGGACCCAAGCCAAGGGAGCTCTTCCCCTCCCAGTCCTACCTCCCCCAGTAGCAGATACAGCACCGCCTACCAAGCCTCATAGTGATAACTCTATGGGAGAGCCTGGAGCAGGTACAGTGAATAAGCTAACTCTCCACACCTCCCAGGGAGCTCCAGCCACATCTGCCAAAATGCATCCCCCATCCCTGGGGTAATGTTCTGCACCCATGTTAAAGTGCTCAAAAAGCATGGCCATTCACAGGCTCTCCCTCCCACCGCCTCCTTTTTTTAGCAGACAACACATACCTGGCCCCGTAGCCCAGTATTAGCATAACAATACAAGTAGAAAAGGCAACAGCTGGTTTTACAAAGCAAAGGCAGAGAGTTGTAGACTTGAGACAAAAACTATAAGCCCCAGGGCCCAGAGGCAACTCCAGCCTGAGGTACTGGATAGACTGAGCGATTTGCCAGCTGTCCTAGACACCAGCTACTGGTCAGCACCCCAAGCCACTCAGATAAGCAGCCTGACCTCTGAGAAGGCTATTGCTTCATCCCTCCCTCCTAGACCACCTAGGTAGGTGGCAGTAATCCCCACCCCCACTTGGTCACCTCTATAATCCGAAGGGAGTGAACCAGCCCCCTCTGACCAAATCTATTCCTTTAAGATAATTGACCTCAATCATACGAATGCAGCACTCTCAGCCCTACCAGACACCAAAAATCATCCTGCTAGCCTTAATCTCAAACCTACCCGGCCATCCTAAAAGACCACAAGGTAGTAAAACAACATAAGGCGCAACACTCTCGCCAACTGCTCAAAAGATCCGCTCCACACAGTCCTGATTTTCCCCAAGGACAAGGTCTGGACTCCCGCTGTTGTTTTGTTGGTATTGTTGTTGCTGTGTGGTCTATCAGTGCTATACCCTCCCCATCTTTAAACACAGGTGCGCACTATTCTTTTTTTTTTTTTAAATTTTATTAGGGGCTCATACAACTGTTATCCCAATCCATACACACATCAATTGGCGCACTATTCTTACAATGTATCCTGAATCAGGACTTCCCCATCTATTGGTCTAGGTAGGGACAAATTATATATATATATAATTTTATTTTTCGCTTTGAATTTACTTTGTTTTCTAGTCTCTCAACACATCAGTCCACAAGTCGACGCACCCACATCAGAGACAAAGCTCATAGGCAAAAGTTAGAGGCCAAACATAAATTGACAATTCTTCTGCTTCTTACTCTAGTATTATTTTTCTCTCTCTTTATTTGTAATACTTTTGTCTCGTCCTTCTCCTGTAATTTTCGCATCTAAACTATTATTTCATAGACCTTTTCGCCTAGCTTTCTTTTCTTCCTGTTGTCAATTCTTCTCTTTCCTTCTCATCCTCGTGAAGCTAAATGCTGACGCTGCTCTTACAATTTTTACCTCTTTTTTCTCTCAAATACTATTGGTCATTCCTCTGTCATTGCAAATCAAGGCAATCTGGGGGTAAACTTTCCTTTCCAATGAATACCACCAGATCCCTCCCTTTCTTTGCTTCCTTTTTCCTTTATTTCTCCCTCTCCGAATCTAACACTCTCCCCAACAACTTAATATAAAATGTCTACCACCCGCTACTGTACCACCTAGCAGAGTCAACTACTCCCACATAACGCCCCTGCCTATCACCCCCAATCGCTACACCTAGATGTCAAGGAAACAACAGAACATATAGGTTCACACACACACACACACACACACACACTAGGAACATACACAAATACCCAAACACCAACCAGACCTACATGATGAAATTACATTATTATGCACATCAAAAGACTTCATCAAACGAGGAAAACGAGAGCCCACAGATTGGGAAAAGATGTTTACCAACAACATATCGGACTATGGTTTAATTACCAAAATCTACAAACTAAGACAGATCAATAAGAAAATAACAAACAACCAAATTAAGAATTGTTAAAAAGACATGAACAAACAGGCAATTCACCAAAAATGAACAAATGGATAATAAACACATGAAGGAATGCTCATGATCACTAGCCATATGGGTGATGCAAATTAAAACCACAGTGAAATACTACCTTACACCAAACATGCCAGCCCAATTCAAAAAAACGGAAAACAACAAATGCCGAAGAGAATGTGGAAAGATTGGAACTCATATCCACTGTTGGTGGACTTGTAAATACATACAAACACTATGGGAAATGGTATGGCGGTACTTAAAGCAGCAGGGAATTGAAATCCCATACAATCCAGCAATAAAAAGCATATACTCCAAAGAAATAAGACACACACACACACAAGTGGATGCATGATCTCCCATGTTTACAGCAACACAGTTGACAATAGCAAGAAAGTGAAGCAGCCCAAATGCCCAACAGTAGAAGAATGGATAAAGAAATTGTGGTCCGTACACTCAGTAGAATACTATACATCCCTCAAAAAGCAGCGGTGACAGCATGAACCACCACATGACATAGGAGGACCTGGAAACCATTAGGCTGAGTGGTTAGTCAATCACCAAAAAGACAAACATTGTATGAGTCTACTATTATAAGGAAAAACACCAATGTAATAAATCTTGACGTTTAAGAAGTTAAGCTTTAAAATTTTAATTAGACCAGGGGAAGGGAGCATGTACATTTCAGAGGAGGCACTGATATTTCTGTGGGTGGATATGGTGGGTAAATGGGGAGGAACAGCCTCACATGGAGTGAGATGCTGAACAAGGACTGTAGAGAAACTAAGGGGAGAACTCACCGGATTTTATGATCCTGAGCAGACACCATGAATATGCTTCTACCCAACTGTCAGTGAAACATGCCATGGACTAAGCACCATGATGGCCTTAGATCCTGGACATACGGGGAACATGGCAGCCCCAAGGGCCACACCAGAAGGACTTTGTTTGGGCTGATCTGGACCATGCAGCCGCTTCCCCCAGCGCTACCAAAAGATAGCCTGCTGGACTGTGCGGCCCTCCCCCGCCCTCCCCCACCTCTCAAGGACAGAGCTGGACTGTGCAGTCCCTGCCTCCAGCGTCCCAAGGAGCTTGTCTCTCCCAGCCAGGTCTGTACAGCCCGTTCCCTCCGCGTTCCAGGATGACTGACTCACAGACCACAGCCTGACTCAGACCCTGCCACGGCAGCACCAGAAGGCCTTCCTTCCCCTTATCAGTACGTACGTCCTTGGATCAAACCCTATATATGTCCCACTGCCTCACTGCCAGGAGCGATTTCCCTGACCTAACTCGTTGGGTTGTGGAACCCACCCGGGGGCTCAAGATGCCCCCGTCCCTTTCTCTGCTTGCCCTTCCCTCCCGGGAGCTCTTTCCCTGCCTCAATAAAATCGTTCTCCACTTCACATTCCTGGCTAAATTCTATCTCTGTTCCGCGCCTCCGTCTCCAACCTCTCAGACTTAACATGAAACTCAACTGAACAAACCAGGCCCTACCTCAAAACAACCTGTAGCCCTTGGACTTGGGATGAAATTCCCTGATGGGAAAGGAAGCAAAGATGGCCATCCCAAAACTGTGGAAATGATGGTCATTGGACCATGGGGTAGGACCCTTGGTTTAGTGGGCATCCAATGAAAAGGGACCCAGAACCACCATATATTTAGGATCTCAATGCTCCCCTTGCATTAATATGACAGGTATTAATCTGATAGGCAAGGATATGCCCTTGTAAGAAATGGTACAGGAAATAGTCCCCTAGCACCAACCCCCATGTTCAATGTAAACACAGCTCAATAAATCTGTATAAAGTAACAACTCATGGATTGCAGCTTGCCATTGGACTATACTTGCATAAACTCCTTATATCATCAGTACCTTAAATTATATGGCACTGGATAAATTATTGATGTTATCAATGCAATTGCCTTATGCCCCACAGAGATGATCAACAATGTATTTCTTTTTTGTTTTCTTTTTGTTTTGTTAGTTTGTTTGTCTGTTTGGTGTTTTTTTTTGGGGGGGGGGTTTGCTTTTTTGTTGTTGTTCTTGTTGATTTTTGTTTTTGCCATAATACGACAACCAAAATAAACCATTGTCATTCATAACTCATGGACAAGCAGATGGATCCTGTGCTACCACTGAACTCCAGCCCCAATCCAAGAACAGTCAGTTCTGATCACATGGCCCTGCTTGATACTCGTCTTCATGAAGAGGTCACTGAAGATAAGGGTGCTACAGCAAAGGGTGGTGAGGGAAGCAGATGGTGCCTGGCTATCAATTAGAATAGTGTCTTGGGTCCTAAAGGCTTATGTTCAAACAAGCAGTCCTCTAAGGGAGGCATCAACTAAGTCCACATCGAAGAAGCACACCAGCCTGTGTGATCCAAAGATGATGACTAAAAAAAAAAATCCAAATATGATGAAGGGAAATGTATCAGAGCTTAAAATGGGAACAACCAATTTGTAGAAGGCTATGAAGGGCAGTGAGAACTCAAAAGTCGCCTGCAGAGTATCTGGTCCGATTAAACCTCTGGAAGATTCCCTCTGGCCACTGGTGAGGGACCCCAGCGGCTTTGCCCTCAGATGGACATGACTGTAAACCTGAGTTGGTGGATTGAACTCTGGTATAACATGATACTTGGTCAGTTGATCTCCCACTTGACCCAGCCTGAATTTGTTCTAGGCTTACTTTCTCAGTTGTTCTACAACAGAAATTTCTTCTCTGGCTTTTAAAATATTATCCATGCTCTATTCTTGCTTACTCTTTATTTGTATTTTTATCTTTATATTATCATTTTTCTTTCTGCTTCATTTTGGTTTTTTGTTGGTTTGTGTTAGGTTTCCCAATTTATGAAGCACAGGAGGAGTGGATGCATAGAGACAATAATGGATCCAATGGCTTTACTGGGGGTGGGAAGTGGGAAGGGGAAGGGGACTTGGGGAGCCAACAATGACTGCAGGAGTGGGGAAGGAGCACGGATTGCGATGATGTACATACGACTCTTTAAAGGGGACTTACCTGTGGAAGTGTATGATATGGGACTAGATCAAGAAAACTATTTTAAAAAGGAGGAAGAGTTTTTGCTAAGGAGGCACTGAGTCTGTGTTAATGGGGGTGGAGTGATTTGGAAAGGATATCAATAATGGTTGCGCAGCACAAAGAGTGTAGTCAATGGCACTGGATTATAACTGTAGAAGTTGTTGGACTGGAGAATGTATGTTCTGCATATTTATGCCAGAATTTAAAAAATAATAATTACACTAATACCAATGAATACAAGGAAGAAGAAAATATTCAAAAATTGACTGTGGAAATGATTGTGCAATGCTTCTTGATATGATTGAACTACTAAATTTCATATGTGGATGAAATGCCAATAAAACCGTTTCCAAAAAAAAGATTTGCATCCTTAGGAACCTTCAGGGGACAGCTTGACTCTGTCCTAAAGGGCTGCTATGGGTCACAACGCACTTGTCTGCGATGATGAGTCCATCATTTCTTGTTTGTTTTTTAATCTTTCTGGGAGCAGGTTCCAGGTCTTCCTTCCACTTGGATGCTGAATGGATTTGAACCGACAACCTTTCAGTTATCAACCAAATGCTACAGGGCAGAAAAGACCCAGTCCCAGTTCTCAGGCAACGTTGACAGTACATGGCGAGGCAGAAGAGAAGCTCTCCCTGGGTTTCTATGCAGGACAGCATGGGTAGTAGTGTACACTTGGCTTTGGAATCCAGTATAAGAAAAGCTTTTTGAGGCTCTCCAGAGGAGAGACCACTTCAGAAGGGCAGGGAAGGAGATGGTGGCGGGCCTCTGCGGGTGCGTGGAAGTCCCAGGGCAGGTGAGGAGACCGGCAGCAGAGAGCCTCAGGGCATCCCCACTTTCCCGTTCAGCCCCCACCTCCACCCATGCTCAGGAGAGACCTTTTACCTGGGTCTGAGTCATGCCTCTGTGTCCTCCTGGGACGCTTCAAGAACATGCCACCTCCGAGGGGCTTTCTGGCCAACCCTTCGTTTTACAGTTGAGGAGACCAAGGCCCCACAAGGAAAAGGGGGTGTCCAAGGCCAAAGAGCCGAGCCAACGCCAGTCAAAGTCTGGACTAGGCTCCTTGCAGCCTCTCATCCTGCCCAAGAATGCTAGTGAACCCCTGAATTCATAAACCCACACCTGCTCTCCCAGGAGAGCCAGTAGGACGGCGGAGAAAGAATGCGCTTAGGCGCTGCGGGGCGAGTTCCAAGCTTCAGTTCCAGTGACCATGAAAAGCCTATTTGCTCATCTGTGAACACAGCTGCGAAGTGCCCCCATCAAGAATATCAAAAGTGCATGACTAGGAAAGCCCTGAAGAAGATAAAGAAGCCCAGTGGGTAGTAGGTTAGACATCGGACTGACTACCAGGGTCAGCCGCTCAAAGCAGCTGCTCTGAGGGGTTACTGTAAGCCTGTCTGCTCCTGTAACATATTCACAGCCTCTGAACCCACAGGGGCAGTTCTAGCCCATCCCATAGGATTGCAAAGAGTCGGAATCAACTTGAAGACAGTGTTTGATTTTGAGTTTTAAAGCAGCTGAAGGAGAAGGCAGAGGGGACGGAATTGCTTTGTGCTGACCCAGCCTCTGTGATCTCAGAGTGTGGACCCTGGGCCAGCGGCAGCACCTGGCCACCTGTTAAAAATTCCAATCTTACACCCACCCACTACGAAACCCCAGCCTACTAAATCAAAAACTTGGGAGGGGCGGGAGAGCTAGCACGTGGTGTTTGTAACTAGTGCTCCTGGGGTTTGCTGCGATGCGTGGTGAGGTTTGCAAGCCGCTCATGTAACTATCTGAGGGCCGGCTCCAACCAGAACCAGCCTGACCCCCACCCTGGAAGTGTGTGCCGCAGAGAACCACACTAGACCTTCAGGTGGGAGAAAGAAACCAACCTACCCTGCCCACATGGAAGCAAACCAAGAAGGAAAAGAGAAAGGGGCAGCCGGCCTGGACTCCATATGGGCACACCAAGCCCAGAGGATGAGGTCCCTGCACGGAGCTGCTGGGGCACAGAGAGGACTGTGGGACTGCCAACAACTCAAGACGTGTTGTCCCCTAACTGGAGATATGGAGACAGGGAACAATAATGGGGACTCACAACGGGGAGACAGTGTGGGAATGGAGCATAGCAGATCAGCAATTGGAGTAAAGCCGAGCCACAGATCCCCTGAGGAGCCCCAAGAATGGATTTTGGGCTAGAAGGGGAAGCCCCTGGATCTATCCTCAAGACCAGGGAGGGCCTCATGGGGGCCAGCAAACAGACCTGGACCCATGTAGGGGTTTTTTCTCTTTTTCTCGCTCTTTCTTTCTTTTTCTCTCTCCTTTCCTTTTTTCAACCATATGTTTTCTTATTGTTCGGACTAGGACATGGATGGTTTGTCTAATTATATGGGTTGGACATGGGACGGAAGCTCGGGGAAAAGCCAACGGGGCCAATGGCCCTGGAAGGTAGAGGGGGAAGAAGGAAATGTGGAGAAGGGTGTGGTGAGCGGACAGCATCATGGACAGGGGAACAACTAGGGAAGCAGAACCAGCATGTAGGAGAGGGTAGAGATCTTGTGAGTATCAGAGCAACACCAAGCTAGTGGAGAGGACGCACTAAGAGGTGGAAAAAGGGGGAAAGCAATGGCGGGGCAGGAGGAGGCCAAAGGAAACAGAGGCAAGCTCTAGGAAGCAAAGGCACAGACAGGGAGATTAACAGAGGTGTGCACTTACGTAAATCCATTAATCCATGACAATAGAGGTTTTGGCCTATGCACATATATTTATAAGGCAATAAATACACTGATGCTGCAGACGGGTCTCCTTGGCTCATAACTTCCCTCAATACAAAAACACTTT
>NW_022103904.1:21281152-21282480 GCF_000313985.2 Echinops telfairi | reverse complement strand
TCAAGGGTTCATGAGGGATGGGGGAGTGGGGAGGGAGGGAAAAAATGAGGACCTGATGCCAGGGGCTTAAGTGGAGAGCAGATGTTTTGAGAATGATGAGGGCAATGAATGTACAAATGTGCTTTACACAATTGATGTATGTATGGATTGTGGTAAGAGTTGTATGAGCCCCTGATTAAAGTTTTTTTTTAATGGAGCTCTGATGGCTCAGTGGTTAAAGCATGTGTCTGCAGACCGAAAGGTCTGCGGTTCCATGGGGCATTCTGCTTCTGTAAAGATTCATAGCCTTAGAAACTCTCTGGTGGCAGTTTTACTGTCCCCTTGGGCCACTGTAACAGAAACGACTCAAGGCCGTGAATTTGACCTTGGTTTTGGATGGACTATTGGACAGCGCCATCTAGTGGAACAAGGCCTAACAGTCTGCATTCTGGAAATGATTGTGTTTCCAGGGCTTGATTAGTCAATGTGGAAGGTCGTGAGGAAGAAGCCGCCCTCTCTAAGACTGTGGTGCACGAAGGCGCGGACTGTGCACAGTTCTTTCTCACAGTCTATGCACAGAACCGGAGTGCCATGATTAATAGAGAGCAGACACTAAACGAGTATTTGTTGAATGAATAAATGAAGACAAATGTATAAGCTTAAATTAAACAGGCAATGGAGAACCAGGGATGTGAACCGTCCTGCTACCATGCAAAGTGCAAGGGAGAGTGGATTATTAAACTGAAAGTTAGCAACTTATTTGATCTCCCTTATGATCCATCTTCAATTTGTTCTGGTTTTTATATTTTCTGCTTTCTTTTCTAGTGAGGTTTTTATCTGTTTTATTTTGTTACTGTTGTTTGTTTCTTCATGTTTTTCTGTACATGAAATCCCATCTAGGTATGTCTATAGAGACAATAACTGGATTAATGGTTCCTTGGGGACATGCTGGGGAGGTTGGGAAGAAGTGGTGAGCTAATAACGATGGGTACAAGAATGAGGAGACTGTTCTAAAACTGACTGTGGTGATGATTGTGCAACTCTTCTTGATGGCACTGAACTATGGAATGGTATGATATGTGAATTATAAACGCCAATACAACTGTTGAAAACATAAAATAAAAAATAAAGACCAGAAGGTCACACACACACACACACACACACACACACACACACACACACCCCAAAGGGCACAGACTCTCACTGCTAGACTATCCATAAGGAGTTGTACAAACCAATTATCTTAGAACTCAACCTGATGCCAACAGGGCCTTGTGGAGAGGGCAAGGCCAGCGTCTAATTCACCGTGATTCCTGAGCAAACAGAACAGGCCCGGGTACACACGTGGT
>NW_022103904.1:21278166-21279776 GCF_000313985.2 Echinops telfairi | reverse complement strand
GGGGGTAATGGGAGAAACTGACCAAGCAAAACACGCCAGGTTTAACAAAGGAGCGATTTAGACCGCCTGCATGCAGGGGCTCTTTGTTCTGTTCTGGCAAGTTGTCTGTAAGGCTGAAATTATTTCGAGATAAAAGGTTACCAAAAGCTTTTACCAAGATAAAAGTCTCCAACCACGTAGTATCTCCTTTCATGGGCTGGGGGTTGGAGAGCCTTCGTGATGCAAACGCTCATTCACTCCCCCAGTGCCATGTCCAGTGATGGGGAGGTACGGCAGCAAACAAAGCAGCCAAGTGCCTGGCTCCCAGAACTGGCGTACAAGGGCCACTGCCATCAGTAGAAAGCCCACCACCTGTGCCACACTGGTGATACGGAAGCATTTCAGAAGCTACTGCCGCAGCCCCAACTCCCCTGGATGTCTAGAGATGCCTTAAACTCAACTATCCAAGACCAAACTCAGGTTCTCCTTCCAACCCCGATCAAAAAGACCCCAAACAGCTATCTTGGGAAATGACACCACCTCACCTCTCTTTCGTCCCCTATAACCACTCTATCATCAAGGGTAGTTGGCTCTGGCTTCTAAAGGGTCTCGAGCACCCATCTCCTTGCCAGGTCCTGCTCCAACTGGAAGAGGTCTCTACCCTCTCTCTGCAGAAACAGCCTCCAGGCAGGCTTCCCTCACTCAGTCCGACCCGCCGCCCAGGACCCATGCGCCCCTCGGCAGCCACCACCCTTTCAAAGAGCACCTTGGGTCACATCACACCTGCTCACAATGTTCCGAGGGTGTCCTCTTGCATTTGGAGCCGAAGGCTCCTTTCTGTCATAGCACGCACTTTAATGATATCCCCATGCATGTTCGTTATTTAATAAACGGCCAGTTCTTCCACCACACAGTAAGCCCCATGAAAGCAGAAGTCATGCCTGGGTTTGCACACAACTGTGAGCACACAGTTGGTGTTCAATTAATATTTGTTTAATTAGGTGGGGAAGCAATTAAAATAATTAATGCCTGACTTGGGCCAATGAATGGAAAGTGGTGCCATTCACTGCCATGGTGACTCAGGGGGAGGAGTCGACGCTGGAGGTTCAGGCTGCAACAGCAGTTCAATGCATGACTAGGGATACCAGCAGGCCGTGGAACTACAGCCCTGCAGGCCATAACCCTGACAGGTTGATGTTAGGCAAAGATGCACACTCTGGTGCTGAAATGTGCCTATACCCTTAAGTCATTCCTACACAATTCTCTCTTGGCTGGTGGGAAGGGAGAGGCAGGGTCGACAAGGCTTTCCGCTCTCTAGCATGCCATCTGTCATTTGCGCACAAGTATCCAACAGTGACTGCCTGGAGCACACCTGTGGTTCACCTGCTTCACTTCCTCTTGTCTTGTCTGTGCCGCACTGAGCACGGTTGGCTTTACACAAGGAAGGGGGTTGAGGATGCTCAGAGGTGGCTGTTAGGTACCATCAGGTCAGTTCTGACTCTACACAAGCCATGTGCCACAGGAGGCAGCACTACCTGGTCCCGCACCATCCTCCCACATCTTTGAGCCCTTTGTTACATCCACTGCGTCCATTCAAAAGGTTCTTCCTCGGTTTTTGTTTTTTGTTTTTT
>NW_022103904.1:21266907-21276273 GCF_000313985.2 Echinops telfairi | reverse complement strand
CTTTTGATAGCCGGGCACCATCAGCTTTCTTCACCACATTTGCTTATTCACCCGCTTTGTCTTCAGCGGTTGTGTTGGGAAGGTGAGCATCATAGAATGGCAAATTAATAGAAGACAGTATTCTTGCATTGAGGGAGTAACCTAAGGTGGCATCTTTATGGCAGCAGATGACTAAGTCTGTCTCCCAAGAAATGACTGGGGGGCTCCAACTGTGCCCTATATGGTCACCATGAGTCAGTATTGACTCAGTGGCAGTAAGTTTCTTTGTTTGTGAATGGAGAAAATGGGGGAAGGGGCAGAAATTGACATCATGTTTCTTGAGGTCTTTAAGCTTTCAGGTCAGCTCATCTCGTGATGTTTATACTCATAAATATCTTTAAAGTTGTCCCAAGGATTTCAGAATAGAACTGCTTCAAAAGATTTTGAGATTGTTGCCTGTCAAGAGCATATCACCAGGGGCACCTTTGGATGCATTTGAACTGCCAACCTTTTGGTTAGCTGCTAAGTGCTTGATTTTTTTTTTTAAGCACCCAAAGACTCGGGCTAACTACACAGGCAACCATTCGTCTTTCCTAACTTCCCTTTAGTCATTTATCAATGTCAATGCCTTTTCCTCAACTGCCACTGGGGAGATGCAGTGGCTCAGAGACAAGCAGGCAAGAAGGAACTTCACTCAACAATTGAGAAACTCTGAGTACTTAGAATGGCCAGTGACTGCCCTGTGTGTAGAAGGTGATCCTCCTCTCTGGGTCTCACCTCCCCACTTGGCAAGTTGCTGTTCAGTCTGGCTCTCAGCAACTAGCCAACGAGCTTGGCTGCAGCTCAGACTAACTGCCCTGGATCCTTCCACACTGTCCCGATTCCACGCCATCCATGTTGCCACTGGAGTCTGGAAAGAAAGGTGCTTGCCTAGCTCTCTGCTCTTTAGAGTTGGGGAAGAAGAGCAAGGACCACCAAATCAAAAGCACACACACTTATCCTCAGTGATGGCAACTTTGAGAATCTGCATCTGAGACAAGACTACCTGGCAGCACCTACCCATCCAACACTATCAAATGCAGGGAGAAAGGGCAGAAAATCACCTTGCCTTGTACTCCCAAATCCCCGAGATTAGACTCCAGGCATTGCCAGATGCCTTCTGGGGGCAATGCTATCCCAGTGGAGAGCCACTGGGTTCGCTGCTGCGGAGAGCAATATAAAACGACATAGATCATTGGATCGCCACTTGTCTCTCATCATGTCATAATGAGTGGCCGGCCTCTTGCTTTGATGCTGGAAGCTAGGCCACTGGGATTCCAAGTATCAGCAGGGCCACAGATAATGGACAGGTTTCAGCATTGCTTTCCAACCAAGACAGACTAGGGGGGAAAAATACATGGAAGTCTACTTCTTGTGGGGGAGGGGGGGGGGAACTAGTGAAAAACTTATGATTAGCAGCAGAACACAGTTTGATCCATGAAAAGACTTCAAATACTCCATGATCTTTTCATTCCATTTTCCACAACTTTTCAACGTTCCCTCATAGAGCCAGATGAGCCCTTCCAGTTGGAAGACACTCAACATATGACTGGGGCAGAGCTGCCTCCTCAAAGTCGAGTTGATCTTAATGGCATGGATGGAGCAACGAATTCAAGATCTCCATTTTTTGGTGGGGCACAACTCAAATTGAGAAAAAGCAGGGGTAAAAGCCTATTAATAATCAGAATGTGGAATGTACAAAGAAAGAATCTAGGAAAATTGAAGTTAAAAAAAGAGAAGTAGAAGACATAAAGATTGATATCCTATGCATTAGTGAGCTATCATGGACTGATATAAGTCATTTTGAATTAGACAATCTTATAGTTTGCTATTCAGAGAATGAGAGAGTGAAGCAGAATATCATTGCATTTATTGTCCAAAGGAACACTTCAAGATCTCTCTTGAAATTCAATGTTGTCAGTGATAGGTTAATATCCAAAAGCACACAAGGAAGACTAGTTAACTCGTCTATCACTCAAATTCACCCACTAGCTACTAAAGTCGCAGACAAGAAAACTGTAGACTTCTCCCAACTTCACAGTCTGAAGTTGATCAAACATGCAACCAAGATGCATTAGTAACTACTGACAACCCAAGATGGTCATGGAATAGAATCAATCATTGGAAACTAAGGCATTGTGGATAGAAACAAAGCTGGAAATGACATAAAATCTTGAAAGAAAACTGACTTCTTCATTGCAAATACCTTTTCAACCACTTAAATAATGACTACATGCATGGACCTGGCCAGATGAATACACAGGAATCAAATCAACTCTACTTGTAGCAAGAGACCAAGAAAAGTTCCATATTATCAGTCAGAACAAGGTCAGGGGTCAACTGTGGAACAAACCATCAATTGCTCATCTGCAAGTTCAAGTCAAGTAGAAGCTTAAGTTAATTAAAACAAGTCCACAAGAGCTCACATATAACCCTGAGTACATCCTACCTGAATTTCGAGACCATTTTAACCTGAATTGGTTTGATATACTGAGTGCCAGAGACAAAGACCAGAAAGGGGCAGAGTGACATCAAAGACATCAGGCTTTTAGAAACCGAAAGGTCATTTCAAAGGCAAAGAAAAGAGGGAAAACAAAATGGATGTCAGCAGAGACCGTGAAACTTGCTCTTGAACGTAGAAGTGAATGTGAAGTGACAAGACAAAAAAAAAAACGTAAATGAGCTGGACTGTAGATTTCAAAGGGCTGCTTGAGAAGACAAAGTAAAATCTTACCAAGAAATGTGCAAAAGCCTAGAGTTAAAAGGGAAGGACCGGCTTGGTATATCTCACGCTGAAAGAAACGCAGAAAAAAATTCCAAGTTCAATAATGAACAAGTCTATGGGCAAAATATTGAATAGTGCAAGAATCATCAAAAGAAAAATGGGGGAGGGGGGTGTGGGGAGAGAGGGGGAAAGATGAGCAGCCGATATTAAGGGCTCAAGTAGAAGGCAAATGTTTTGAGAATGATGATGGCAACAAATGTACATATGTGCTTGACACAATGGATGGATGGATGGATTGTGATAAGAATTGTACGAACCCCCAATAAAATGATTTAAAAAAGAAAAGAAAAATAGAAGTAATATACAGAGTCACTGTGTCAAAAAGTATTAACCGACACTCAGCCATTTCAGGAGGTAGTATATGATCAAGAACCAATGGTACTGTAGGATGATATCCAAGCTGCACTGAAGACATTAGTAAACACAAGAAGTTGACAGAGTACCCAATGACGTGTCTTCACAACACACGGCCAGCAGAGCTGGAAGCACTCATTATTATTGTATGCCAAGAAATCTGGAAGACAGATACTTGGCCAATCCACTGAAACTAGATCCGTGTATGTGCCTATGTCAAAGAAAATGATACAACAGAACGCAGAAACTATCAATTGGTATCATTTAAACACCATCAAGTAAAATTTTGCTGAATATAATTCCAAAATGTTTGCAGTTTGTAGAAATGCATGGCTTTAGTAACTGTCGGGAATTCAAGCTGGAGTCAGAAAGTGATGTGGATGGAGGGATCTTATAGCTGATGTGAGACGGTTCTTGACTGGAAGCAGAGAATACAGAGACATTCCATGTGGAGTCATGACAAATACAGATAACAGTATAAAGACTGAGAACTCCAGAACACCTAACTGAGCTCAAATGGACCTGGGCATAAACCAAGGGGCAGTCATTTGAACAGAACCAATGGATGTTGCATAGTTTACTGTCAAGAAAGGTGTGCACTGGGGTTGCATCTTTTCATCATGCCTATTAGATCTGTATGTTGAGCACAAAATCTGAGAAGCCAGATAACATGAAGACTAGATATCAGGATTAGAGGAAGGCTGATAAACGATCTGCAATATGCAGATGACACAACCTTGCTGAAAGTGAAGAGGGCTTGAAGCATTTACTGATGAAGTATTTATTAAAGAATAAACAGCCTTCAGTAGGGATTACACGTCAACATTAAAAAAAAAATACCTCAAAAACCAAACGCACTGCCATGAAGTAGATGCCAACTCATGGTAAACCCATAGGACAGGGTAGAACCGCCCCTGTGAGTTTCAGAGACTATAACTATGTACAGGAGTAGAAAGTCCTGTCTTGCTCCCACAGAGCAGCTGGTGGTTTGGAACTGCCAGCCTTGCAGGTCGCACTCAACTGGTAACCACTATACCACCAGGGCTCTTAAATGGACATAAAAATCCTCACACCTGGACCAACAAGCAGCATCTTGCTATATAAGAAAAAACCTGAAGTTGTCAAAGATTTCATTTTATGGGATCCACAATCAATGCCCAGGGAGGAACAGTTAAGAAATCAAGTGCTGTATTAGTATATTGGGCAGATCTGCTCAAAAAGATCTCTCTAAAATGTTAAGGACCAAAGAGGTCTCTTTGAGCACTAAAGTCTCCCTGGCTCAAGCTACGGTATTTTCAACCACTTTAAATGCATGAGAAAGTTGATACCAAATAAGGAAAACTAAAGAAGAACTGAAGCATTTGAATTGTAGTATTGGTGAAGAAAACTGAATCTTCCCATCAACTGCCAGAAAAATGAACAAATCTGTCTTGGAAGAGGTATGGTCAAACTTCTCCTTAAAAGCCAGGATGGCAAGATTTCATCTCCGACAGCTGGGTCATGTCATTAGGCACACACAGTCCCGGGAGCAGGCCAGCATGCTTGGTAAAGTCAAGAGTCGGTGAAAAAGAAGTCGGCCCCCAACGAGCTGGACTGACAGAATGGCCCCAACGATGGGCTCAAGCCCAACAGCTGGGAGGATGACACAGACCGGGCAGTGTTTTCTCATGTTGCTGGGGGCGCTGTGAGCCAGAACTGAGTCACTGGTATTTGACAATATCATGTCACTGGTCAATTCCACTTTGAGGACATTACCTTACAGAATTAATTATGCGATGATTGTACGACTCTTCTTGTTGGGGTTGATCTACTGAATTGTGTGATAAGTGGATTAAATGCCAATAAAACTTTTTTTAAAAAGAAAGCATCTATTTGTATATGGTTGCTGACTGCCAACAAGTCCGCCCCCAATTCAAGGTACCGAGTGCCAGACCTGCACCAATCCCATAATCAGTTGTGGGTCCGACCATCATGATCAATAAGGTTTTGTCATGAACTGAATTTTGGAAGATCACTAGGCCTCTCTCTGTCTAGTCTATCTTGACATGGAAGCTCTGCTAAAACCTGTTCAGCTTCATAGAAGCATGCAAACCTTCACTGATACAGATTGGCCAGAAATCCAGTCCAGGTCTCATACCTGGGAAGCAAGAATTCTACCAGTAAACCCAGTAAGCCATCAATGTCCCCATGATGATTACTGTGCTGCATATTTTATTGATGGGAGTGGGGGCAGGGGGGTGCATACCTAATTTTACATGCCCCTGGTGATGGAATGATTAGGCACCGGGCTGATCACCACAAGGTCAGCAGCTGGAAACTGCCAGCAGCTCCTTGAGGGAAAGACGAGCTGTACTACTCCCAAGGGTTACAATCTTGGAAACTCACAGGGGCAGTTCTACCCTGTCCTATAAGGTTGTTATGAATCCACATCAACTCAGTGGCAGTGAGTTTTTGGGCAGTTTTTTGGTATTGTTTTGTTTTTTGTTTGAATGTAAGACAACTGGTGGCACTGGAAATAACTGGTGGCACTGGAAATTAGGCATTGGAGTGCTAACCTCAGGGTCAGTGGTTCAAACCCACTAGCAGCGGCATGGAGGAAAGATGAGGCTGTCTGCTCCCGTAGAGAATGACAGTCTTGCTCTGAGGGCATGGCACCTACCAAAAACAATCACATTCATTTCATTCTACCTTGTGCTTGTAAAGTTAATCCACTTATGCCTGCCCTCAGACTCTGGACTCTCTGAGGTCAGTTTCCCCCTTGTCTCTGCATGACCCCTGCATCCAGAAAAGTGCTTGGTACATCAAAGGTGTTCAATATGCTAGCTGAACCAGCCCAAACGGCCCTGCACCTAAGGGAATTTGCTCAGACAACCTTGCTGTATGAAACAATCAGTTCTAAATTAAAATACCAATGACCAGAAACCTGGAAGAAAGTCTAGTCATTGATTTCAGGGAAAAGAAAAGAAATTCTAAGTGTCTTAAGACATACCTTTTGAAAGCCTTTAAAATATGCAAGCCTTGTTAATTTCTCAGTGATTACTCATTTCAGAGGCTGTCCAGAGAATGCACAATTCCTAATGATTATTAGCCTGATTATTAGTCTGAAGTTGTACCTCATTCCCTCATGCTTAAATTCCAAAAGACTGAGAAGAATGAAAAAGACCAACTGGTTTAAGGGTACCGTTTCAGCTGTCAAGATGCTAAAATATCATCCCCAAAGGTAGAGAAATCAGTAACACACACCTTGTGACAGAAGACCCAGGACTCAGTCCTCCGGTCCAGAGGATGAATGTCCCTGGTCGGAGAGGTGGGAAAATCAGCCAGTACAACCAATACCGGGACTGGAAATAACCCAGAATGCGGGCTGATGTCACAGGTCAAAAGGGACTGCAACTAGATGCGGGACAGCTGTGGCGGGGCCATCAGGACACCTGGGGGCCAAGCTCTTCTCCGTGAGACCATTCTTCAGCTAGGGGAGCTGACAGAATCCGAACCAAACAGAGGATCTAGCAGGGGTAGACTGGAATTTGACCTTGGCTCATATCAATGGAGTATCAGGAGAGAATAAAGACACCCCCCCACACACACACACACACACAACATCATCTGCCATTA
Source organism: Echinops telfairi (assembly GCF_000313985.2). NCBI lineage: Eukaryota > Metazoa > Chordata > Mammalia > Afrosoricida > Tenrecidae > Echinops > Echinops telfairi. The sequence continues at coordinate 21,269,501 of NW_022103904.1, read as the reverse complement.
ACCTAGCTGCCAAGAGCCCCCACTCTACATCACTGAGATCACTGAGAAACGTGACTGCAGTGGGTCTGCTGGTGGACAGCGCTCATCTGGAAAATAGGGAAATAAATACCGGGATGAGGAGTTGACAACGCTGTGACCTTTGCACCCTGGGCACAGATTGGCAGCAGGAATCATTCCCAACATCTCCCGGTCCATGTGCCCCTGTTTACCAAGCTCTTATTCTTTGCCAAGCAACAGTGTTTAGGGAGATGGGTGAGGCGAGGGAGGCTTTCAAAGGAAGCAACTCAAGGCTCCTGCCCATGAGAGGGAGGCTCGTGTTGACAAGCTTGCCTGCCCGGCCTGGTTTTGTTGTAAATTGCCTGCAGAAGATGAAATCTCTCTCTGAGGTTAAACCCTCCGTCATAACACTTGAGCTTAAACCTTTTCAAAGAAGGGAGAGATTCAGATGGAGTAAGGACACCCTGACCAACAGAACGATAAGCGGATAGGTGATCGGTTCAAGGAACTGCACAATGGGGTATTTGAAAAAATCCCACCATGTTCAAGAGCTCTGGTTATCTCCACCAACGGAGGAAAGACACAGTGGTCACTGTCTGTCTGCCAAGCAGGCCAGGAACTTGCAACCTATGCCCCACATCTGCACCATTCAAGTAGTCCAGGAAGCTGCCCCCCACTTACTCACAGCTCATGAAGCAATGTCATGGACAAGGCCGAGCTAATCAGTGATGTCGCGATCTATAAATTACCTCTGTGTTTTTATTTCATTTCCTCGTCTTAACCTATGTATTAGAGTTAAACTAAAAACATCTTAACTTAACTGTTTAGCTTTTTCTAATCTAAAAGCATTCCATTATATCAATTTGCTCTCCCCTCTTTTTTCCTTTTATGTTTAAGCTGCTCAAAGGAGCCCTGGTTAGCAGCGTGGCTATGCATCAGGCTGCTAACTGCAAAGTCAGTACTGTAGTTTGAAATCAACAGCTGCTGCTCAGGAGAAACACAGTTTTTTTCTACTCCTGTAAAGAGTCACAGTCTCAGAAACCACAGAGGTCACTGTACCCTGTCCTACAGGGTCACTATGAATGGGCACTGACCCGCTGGCAGTCAGCTTGATTGGGCTGGGTTGGGTTGGTTTGGTTTGGAGTGGGGTGAAATTGCAGGCTTCTGATGCAATCAAACTGGCCCCCTCTACGCCCCCCACCCCCCAGCTCTGCTCCACCTCAGTGTTCAGATCAACTTGTCCAGGATCCTTATTCCTGGAACCCCCTTCCTTAAAGTTACTCAGGCATCACCTCTCTATCTTCCTTCCTCGTACCCTAAACCCAATCAGCTGCCAAGTCTGAACTCCTGTACCTGTCCAATGACTCAGTATATCTGGGGTGAAAATGCAAATTCTCTGTCCAATGACTCAGTATATCTGGGGTGAAAATGCAAATTCTCTGTCCAATGGCTCAGTATATCTGGGGTGAAAATGCAAATTCTCTGTCCAATGGCTCTTTCTTTTCCCCTTCTCTGTTCTCAGTCGGCCACCAAAGCGAGCACTGAGCTCCCAACACCCGTTCCATTTCAACCTGGCCTCTCTCCCTCCTAATGTGGTGAACAAATTAACCGTCCAGAAGAACAACGGTCACATGGCTTTCCCAGCATGTGGAGGGAAAGTCCCTCCTTCTTAGTCCATCGTTCTAAGTTTTCACAAGTCCACATATAACACAAGTTTGCACAAGCCCATGTACAATACTGTTGCTCACAGTACACCAATCCCTCGGTAATGCTTCTGCATGCTTAGACCAAATCCACCATTACTTATGCTATCCCTCCTGCCTGCAATGGCCCTCCAGACCCTGACTCTGTTTAATGTTCTGTAATAGCTCACTAAACTATCCAAGGCAGGAGCCCTGGTGGCCTAGTGGTTACTCGCCTGCTAATCGCTAGGTCATCAGTTAGAAACCACCATGGTTCCCCCAGGGAAAGGCGGGCTTTCTACTCCTGTAGTCTCAGAAACCCAGAATAATTTCTACTACTTCGTGCTGCAGGGTCGCTCTGAGCTCCAGGTCAGAACTGGCTCCATGGCAGTGGGGGGTTTTGGGGTTTGCTTTTCTTTTGGGGGCAGAAACTATTCAGTCTCCAAAAAGTCTTAAACGTAAGGGTCCTGCCTAACTCTCTGATGACACTTGATAGGCAGAGTGACTATCCTCCTGCCACACCTTGTCCCTAAAATTCTTACGGATTCACTCTCCTGAGAATCCTGTCACAATGTCGACTATGATTCAGTATATCTGGGGTGGAAATGCAAGTGCTCAGCTGGGAGCAGAGTAAGAGTGAACTGGTTCGAAGCCCTTCCCCCAGCAAAGACCTCCCTCTAGTCTCCCTGCTTTCCGGATAAGCACCCAAACTTTGTGAGTCCTGTGCCTGTCACTCACTGGAGCGCCCTGCAAGGAGACAACCCTCCCGCCTACCATTCAAAACAGGTCTACATCCCCACTTCATTGGGAAGCCCTCCGGTTTTCAAAGGGAAGGCGATGGGAGCAGATGTCACAGTTCACCCCAAAGCAAGGATGTGACTTGGGCAGCCCGGGGGGTGATGCCCCCAGCAGTTA